>NC_041393.1:515584515-515701639 GCF_002162155.2 Triticum dicoccoides | reverse complement strand
CCCCGCACGGCCCCGCGCCGCCCACGCTCGCCCGCGACGCCGCCCATCTCGGCCGCGCCTCGCCGGGCCCGCATCGGTCGCCGCCGCCCCTCCGTCCGGCTCCCCGAGCTGCGCCGAGGTCCGCCCCGCCGCCCCTCATCGCCGGCGTCGCCTCCCCGGCCTTCCCCGGCCCTGGACCCGGCCGGCCCCGTCTCCCTCCGGCCGTCCCGACCTCGCCGGCGCTGCTCCGGCCATCCTCCGGCAAGAGTCGCCACCGTCCTCGCTGGATCTGGTCAGGTGGACCAAATCCACCAGTTCGTCGATCCAAACGCCTCCGCCCGTCCCGGATCTCTCCGTCCCGGAACGTCCCCGTCCACTTTTCGCGGAGGTGAAATTTGCCTAAGTTCCAGATCTATGTAATTTTCGTGCCGTGTTCGTCGTATCGTATCTCTGCATCCGTAGCTCCGTTTTGTGCATGTAATATGTCAAATTGTTCGTCTCGACGAGTACATCATTTATTTCCATTGCATCTTATTCATTTGAGGTCATCTAGATGCCTGAATCATCGCTTCTAGAGTGCTTCATGATGTTTTCTGCTGTCTGTTATCAGAACGATCTCTTTTGTCATTTTTGACATGATTGATGTGTGCATCCTATAAGGTTGATGTCTACATGTGTTTTGATCTATGCCATGTCTTCTTTACAGAGGTGCTTACCATGTATTTTTGTGATCAATGTGGTGACTAGCACAAGCATGCAAACTAGGCTTCGTGATATTGCTGATTCTAGTCCCTGTTCTGTTGTTATTTTCATGCCATGTAAACATGATGCTACAGAGAGATCTATGCATATTTTGAGATACTTCAGTAAGGGTGTTTTGAACATGTGGTTATTGTCTAACCATTCATGCCCTTGGTTGCAAATATGGAGTAGTCTAGCATGTCATTTTCGTGCTCTACTTTTGCTTCAAAATGTTTCCTGGCAGATTGTTTACATGTTATTCAATTTGGCCAAGCTTGTTGTAGTTGATCCTTGCATGCTATGGACTTGTTCTTGACTTGGTTTGTTTTATAAACATGTCTTCTTGATGATGCTATGCTTATATTGTCATGCAATGACTTGTGGTGAGTGAATTGAGCTTGTTAAGTAGGGTTCATGATGTTGCTGTTTTGCTAGGCTGAATCTGTTATTTCGTGATGCGATATAAACATGTTGATACTAATCATTCTATGCATAATCTGGAGATGTTGTATAAACATGTTTTGATCTACATATCATCCTCTATCCATCAATGCCCCTGGTTGCATTTATAGGTTGCTGTAGATTGTTGTAATCTTGCTCTAAAGTTGCTTCATAATGTTGCTGTCAGCCTGTTTACATTAAGTTCAGTTGTTACCATGGTTGTTCCTAGTGTTCCATGCATCCTATGACCTTGCTATTGCCATGCTTAGCTTCACAAACATGTCTTCTTACTGTTGGGTTCCTTGCCATGCCATGTTTTGCTCTGTAGTGAGTTGTACAAGCTCATCTACATGCCTTCATAATTCTATTCCTGCCATGTATGAATCTGTATTATAACTTGCTATGTTTACGTGGGTGCCATCATATTTTCTGATCCTTTTTGGCTTATGGTCAGTAAGGGACTTTTGTTCTATGCATTTCGTATATTCATGCCATGCCTTTATTTGCCATGATAAGTTCCTGTTACATGTTGTTTTCTAGCTCTAAACATTGCATCGTGATGTTATTTTCTGCAAAGTCTGAAATTGTCATTACTTGCAATCTTATCATGTGTGTTTGAGCATGTTCTAGTGATTTCTGGAGATAGCTCAGTGTTCATGTTTTGTTATGCTTTACCTGTACATCATGCCCATGCCTTCAGTTATTATGTTGGGGTGCTGTAGCATGTTGTTTTGATGCTTGCAATATGCCTAGTTGCTGTTTCGAATAAATTGTTGCTATAACTTGTATAGAGTGTGTGTGTTGAACCGTTGCTCCGTTTTGAGTGTGCTTTATTTGAAACTTGTTTGATTTTGCATGTAGTTTCATATTATCATGTTGCATCCATGTTTGAGAGTGTTTGCTTGATGTTTGGGTGCATTTTGCATCAATGCCATGTTTAACTTGTGTTGCTCATATCTTCTAGGCCGTAGCTCCGAACTAAATGAACTTTATATGTAACTTGACTAGAATCTCGTGTAGATCATCTTTGTGCATCTTATCTTGCTGTTTAACAACTTGAACATAAGGTTTATTCAGATCTGGATCAATTTCGAAATATGCATATGAGGACTTACCGGAATTGTTATATGTTGTTCCCGGCCTCATTTAATCTTGCGTTGATGTGTTGCTCTTGTTTGCATCATCTCTTGCCATGAATAGCTTCATTTAGCCTTGTCATGCATCATGCTTGTTGTGCATCATGTCTTGCTCATGTGTGGTGTGTTTACCATGTTGTGTGCTTCTTCTTGTTAGTTCCTGTTTCGTTGCGATCGTGAGGATTCGTTCGTCTACACTTGGTTCGTCTTCGTGGCTTCATCCGTTCGTCTTCTTCATGGTCTCGTTCTTCTTCCTTGCGGGATTTCAGGCAAGATGACCGCTACCCTGGATCTCACTACTATCATTGCTATGCTAGTTGTTTCGTTCTATCGCTATGCTGCGCTACCTATCACCTGTTTATTCAATCCTCTCATATTGCCATGAACCTCTAACCTTTGACACCTTTCCTATGCAAACCGTTGTTTGGCTATGTTACCGCTTTTGCTTAGCCCCTCTTATAGCATTGTTAGTTGCAGGTGAAGTTGAAGATTTCTCCATGGTGGACAGGATTTTGGTTGGGATATCACAATATCTCTTATATTATTAATGCATCTATATACTTGGTAAAGGGTGGAAGACTCGGCCTTTTGCCTGGTGTTTTTTTCCACTCTTGCCGCCCTAGTTTCCGTCATACCGGTGTTATGTTCCCGGATTTTGCGTTCCTTACGCGGTCGGGTGATTTATGGGACCCCCTTGACAGTTCGCTTTGAATAAAACTCCTCCAGCAAGGCCCAACCTTGGTTTTACCATTTGCCTCACCACCACCTACCCCTTTCCCTTGGGTCGGCCAACCCGAGGGTCATCTTTATTTTAGCCTCCCCGGGCCAGTGCTTGTCTAAGTGTTGGTCCGAACTGAGCTGCCTGCGGGGCCACCTCGGGGCAACTCGAGGTCTGGTTTTACTCGTAGCTAGTCTCATCCGGTGTTGCCCTGAGAACGAGATATGTGCAGCTCCTATCGGGATTTGTCGGCGCATCGGGCGGCTTTGCTAGTCTTGTTTTACCATTGTCGAAATGTCTTGTAAACCGGGATTCCGAGTCTGGTCGGGTCTTCCTGGGAGAAGGTCTATTCCTTCGTCGATCGCGAGAGCTTGTCATGGGCTAAGTTGGGACACCCCTGCAGGGTATAATCTTTCGAAAGCCGTGCCTGCGGTTATAGGCAGATGGGAATTTGTTAATGTACTATTGTAGATAACTTGACACCAGATCCGAATTAAAACGCATCAACTGTGTGTGTAGCCATGATGGTCTCTTTTCGGCGGAGTCTGGGAAGTGAACACGGTTTCTGTGTTATGTTTGACGTAAGTAGGAGTTCAGGATCACTTCTTGATCTTTACTAGTTGACGACCGTTCCTCTTGCTCTCTTCTCGCTCTTATTTGCGTATGTTAGCCACCATACTTGCTTAGTCGCTGCTTCAGCCTCACCACTTTACCCCTTCCTTTCCCTTTAATCTTTGCTAGTCTTGATACCCATGGTAATGGGATTGCTGAGTCCTCGTGGCTCACAGATTACTAAAACAACAGTTGCAGGTACAGGTTATGCGATGATCATGACGCGAGAGCGATGCTTGCTTGCATTGAGTTCTTCTTCTGCTTCTTCTATGATCAGGGGATAGGTTCCAGGTCGGCAGCCTGGGCTAGCAGGGTGGATGTCGTTTGAGTTTCTGTTTGTGTTTCATCCGTAGTTGGATGATGCTCTATGTATTGTGATGTTGTATTCGTGTGGCATTGTATGCCTCTTGTATGTATCCCCATCTATTATGTAATGTTGATGTAATGATATCCACCTTGCAAAAGCGTTTCAATATGCGGGTCTATCCTTGGTGGGACCTTCGAGTTCCTTTTGGATAGGGTCGCATATTGGGCGTGACACAATACAACCTAAAGCAGGAGTAGTCCTTTACCTTGTTGCGAGGAGCCGAACCTGGGTAGAACTCCCTGTGTCCCTT
The DNA here is from genome assembly GCF_002162155.2 of Triticum dicoccoides. NCBI lineage: Eukaryota > Viridiplantae > Streptophyta > Magnoliopsida > Poales > Poaceae > Triticum > Triticum dicoccoides. The sequence goes on along the minus strand of NC_041393.1, from coordinate 515,697,395 downwards.
GTCCCGTTTTAACCCCTTCAAGCTAACTACATTGCGATGGCTCCACATCTAAGTCCTCATGCTAGGGCATCTGCCATGACAATTCCACGACAGTTGGCGCCCATCGTGGGGCCAGCGCACGGTGGTTTTGAGTTCTTGAAGGGCAGCTTCGCAGGGCTCAAGGGATACGCTGTGGGCCGGATGACCAAGAGTTGTCGCGGCAAGCTCTACATCGACGATGCAGGCTGCGGCCCCGAAGTCGGCTCAATCATATATAGGTACCAGGTCCCCTTCGATGGAATTCATGTCTTCATCGGCAAGATTGGTGAGTCGGAAGCTGAGCGGGACACCTGTACCGACATCGTCGAGACGGCTCAGCGTGTGCAACCCGCCAAGGTTCAAGCCGCCCCGAAGCATGTCTTTGTTGGCTTTACTCAAGGAGTAGATCAACAAGGAGGATCTGAATCCGGTGGTGAGACGGCCGTCTATTCAGACGATGAGTCTTCAACCGGCGAGACCAATTCCATGTATCAAGTTCAGGATGGTGGGCTTGGGGGCTGTTTCGATGGTGACAGTATTCCGGACCCTTACGAGCTGACAAACCGGGTTACAATCTTCATGGCCGGTACATAGCCAGGGCAAAATTCTTCAACTACAGTAGCAATGATCTCTGATTCAGCAACGACAACGGTAACCGGGGCCTGTGCGCCCACCGGCTCAAGTTTTATCTGATCTGTTGGAGGCTCTGGCAACGATGTTGATGGCAGATGTGACCCCGGTGAAACAAACACAACATAACACGAACGTTGCGAAGTTACGTGATGAGATAGCCCAAGCCAAGGAGGATCTAAATGCTGAGAACATCCGGATGGCGATGGAGCGAGCCACCTTGGAGAGGGAGGGCGAACGGCTTCAAGCAAAGAACTTTTGCTTGAGCTTGGACCGGGACGCATCAAACACTGTCTTCAACAGAAGGCATGTGAGTCGTTTACCCCCGGTTTACAATGCGAGGAATCTTTCAACACGCCTAGGGCAGGAAACAGTAACCCGCATGGTGTTGATCAGGCCATTGAGGCGTCGGTGGCTGGAGCACCGGTTCAGCCACGTGCTACAGACCCCCCACGTTTGAATTTGACCCCTCCTCATCATGTTACGACGCCCCCGGGTCATTATTCTAATCCTTTGGATAACATGATAGCTACAACTACTCGATTGGCGGCTCTCCCGGTTCAGGATGAGTCGCCAGCAGTGATGGAAATACGAAAAGTCAGAGAACTTCTTCAGACAGCAGTGGCTCAACAAGCGTCTTAGTCATATAGTCGTGATTGGATTCATTCAATCCCGCGTCCAAGCCGGAGTTACAACAGACACATTGATGAACCGACCGTGTCAAGCAGTGAACGGCACCGCAATCAACCTTGTAGGCCTGACCCGCCGCGCGCTGGAAATGATGCTCAAAATTTGGTGGACCAGGGCAGAGTGCGGCGTGAGGCGGAGTTGGCAACTCAGCTGGCGGCTCAACAACAATCTCTGGTTTATCCATAAGCGTCTGTCGAGGCAGGAGTGACCTCTAGAACCTTGGGTGTACCATGCTTAGTGTTGGCTCTACGCGATGAGTGCTTGCCTAAGGATTTCAAGGGCCCCCGCAAGGTGCCTAATTACACGGCGGATCAGCTCCCACAGGCTTGGATTGAGAGCTATGAGATGGCTATGGAGGTGCTGGATGTCAGTGATCCTGCATGTGCTAAGTATTTCACCATGATGTTGGATGGGCCAGCTCGTACTTGGTTGAAAGGGTTTCCTGCTAACTCCATTGGATCATGGGCGGAGTTGAAAAAGTGATTTATTCAAAATTTTAAAGATACATGCAAGCAGCCTATGTTGATTCTAGATTTGGACTCCCGCGTCCAGGGTGAGGGCGAGTCAACAACCAATTGGGTGCGCCAAATCTCGGCCGTTATACATTCATCGGATAGTATCAACGCTGGTTCAGCAGTCCTGATGTTAGAAAAGAATTGCCATTTTCTTCCCCTTAAATAGAAATTGGGGCGGCTTAAGCGTAATTGCAATGATATGGGGGAGCTCATGGTGGCTCTTTTCAAGTATGCGGACTCTTATAAGACTAAAGACCCCGAGTCTGATGAGGAGAAGACTGGGAAAGGGAAGCAGAGTCGCAATGCAAAGGGAGATCATAACACGGCGAGTCAAGGGCAATGGTAAATGTAAGGCAGACGCCGGTTTAGACTTTGTAGCTAACACCAATACGCAGTGTAATAACTAGCGTCATAAGGGGAAAACGCCAGCACCCCGGTTTGGAGGGCCAAAGTTCAACCTTGAGGCCATGATGAATCAGCCTTGCCCAAAGCATGGAACCCAGGATAAGCCGGCCAGTCATCTATGGAATGATTGTTTCATCATGAGGGAATATATAAGCACGACGGCTCAGGTTCCGGCTCTCACGGACCTGGGTTTGGAGGTGGTGGTTCAAGCTCCAGCTTTCAGGGCCAAGGCAATCAAGGTGGTTTTAATCAGCAATCTGGTCAAGGGAATCAACAGCTGTCTGGTTATCAGAGCAATCCAAAGTAGTTGAATAGTGCTTAGTATCATGTGTTCACCACAAGTCTATGCAAACGAGATCAGAAAATCCATAAGCGAGCGGTGAACTCAGTTGAGCGGGCAGTACCTCGTTATTTGAGGTGGTCTGAGCAGCCTATTGTATGGAGCCGGAAGGATCACCCGCCCGGGTTGACAATCCTGGTCAATTGGTGTTAGTACTTGCTCCTCAGGTAGGAGGGTATAAGCTTACAAAGGTGCTCATGGATGGAGGCTGTAGTATAAATATCCTTTACTATGAGACCTTTCGTCTTATGAATTTGACTGACAAAGATCTTAAGACGTCTTCTACTGTTTTCCATGGCGTGGTGCCTGGTAAGTCGGCGTATCCAATGGGTAAGATAACCCTAGAGGTGTCCATTGGAGATGACCATGATTATAGAGCTGAGAAATTAAACTTTGAGGTGGTTAAGATTAAAAGCCCATACCATGCTTTGTTCAGGCGGCTAGCTTACACCAAGTTTATGCCACGACCGTGTTATGTTTATTTGCAGCTCAAAATGCCAGGTCATAAGGGCACCATCACGGTGCATGGTGACAGAAAGATTGCTTTGGACTGTGAAGAGGGTGATGTTGTGTATGCTGAGTTGGCCTGTGCCACTGAGGAGTTAAAGTTTTATAAAGATAATGTTGAACCGGCGGATATGACGCCTTTGAAGAAGCCAACTACAGAGAATGACCCCCTGTTGAAGTTTAAGTCGGCAGATGACACTAAGATGTTTGATTTTGTTCCTGGCAACTCATCCAAGCAGCTCAGCATCAATGCTGATATGGATCTAAAATAGGAAAGCGCGCTCATCGAGTTCATCCATGAGAACCGTGACATCTTTGCATGGAAACCTTCTCACATGCGAGGTGTACCGAGGGAACTCGCTGAGCACACTCTTAATGTGGATCCAAAGTTTAAACCAGTCAAGCAATTCCTTTGTCATTTTAATGAAGAGAGGCGCAAGGCAATTGGTGAAGAAGTGGCCCGGCTCTTGGCGGCAGGGTTCATCATTGAAGTTTTTAATCCTGAGTGGTTGGCTAACCCGGTGCTGGTACTTAGGAAAACGACACTTGGCATATGTGTGTGGATTATACAAACCTTAATAAGGCCTGTCCGCTGACCCTTTTGCTCTCCCTTGTATTGATCAGATTATTGATGCTACGGCGGGTTGTGAGCGTTTGAGCTTTTTGGATGCTTATTCTGGTTATCATCAGATCAAGATGACAGTTAAGGACCAGGAGAAGACAACTTTCATCACTCCCTTTGGAGCCTTTTTCTATGTGTTTATGCCCTTTGGGCTCAAGAGTGCCCAGCCGACTTACCAACGGTGTCTTCAGAATTGCCTTCATTGACAGATTGGATGCAATGTTCACGCCTATGTGGATGATATTGTTGTGAAATCTAGGAAGAAGGAAACTTTGATAGATGATTTGAAAGCAACCTTTGACACTCTCCGGGTCTATAAAATGATGCATAACCTGGCCAAGTGTGTCTTTGGCGTGCCAGCAGGTAAACTATTGGGTTTCCTGGTTTTTGAGAGAGGCATTGAAGCTAACCCAGAGAAAATCAACGCTATCACTTCTTTGGTTGAGCCGGCATGTATCAATGATGTCCAGCGGTTGGCTGGTCGTATTGTAGCTTTGAGCCGATTTATAAGCCGCCTGGGGGAGAAGGCCATCCCTTTGTATCAAATGGTGAAGAAGACAGATAACTTTGTCTGGAGTAATGCGGCTAATGAGGCATTTGAGGCGCCTAAGAGACAGATGGCTGAACCGCCGGTTCTTGCAGCTCCTATTGAGAGGGAGCCCTTGCTTTTATATGTGGCTGCAAACAACAGAGCTGTCAGTGTGGCAGTTGAGGTTGAAAGGAAGGAGTTAGGCAAGGAATATCCGGTTCAAAGGCCGGTTTATTATGTCAGTGAGGTGCTCATCGAGTCTAAGCAGAGATACCCACATTGGCAGAAATTGGTTTACGGCGTGTTCATGGCTAGCCACAAGTTGAAGCAATATTTCCTTGGTCATCCCATCACTGTGGTTAGTTCTGCTCCCTTGGGGGATATTATTCAAAATAGAGAAGCCACATGTCGGGTAGCTAAGTGGGCCATTGATCTTGGACCCCATGGCTTGAAGTATGTGCCTCAGATGGCTATGAAATCTCAAGCACTTATGGAATTCATCAATGATTGGACAGAACTGCAGATGCCTGAGGATAAGCCGAATAACACATATTGGACTATTCATTTTGATGGATCCAGGCAATTGGAAGGCTCAGGGGATGGAGTTATATTGACTTCCCCACAAGGTGATAAATTTTGTTATTTTTGAGGTTAATCACTGGTACAACAACGTGCTATACAAATGGTTTTTAACCCCTTTCCGTGATGGTGTTTGGAACCATCGACAAGTGAGTGTGGGCGATAGGGGAGTCCTTCCACACGACCCGGAAACCATCGGGGATAGGCCCTCATGGCACACTGGCCGGGACAAAATGAGTTCGTGTGCGGTCTGGCGGGGCATCGAAACCCAATTATTTCCGTTCGTATGTACATCCCACACGGTGAATCCCAGAAAAACATTTCCACTCGTATGTATATCACACATAGTTTTTGTGTGGAAACGTTTGTATAAGGTGGCCTAACACAAACAGTTCTCTGCCGGAAGCCATGTGTGATTGTTAGTTGATCGAACACGCCTACTTTCTAGAAACCGTGCGTGTTGTTTGAGTTCATCGCCCATGGTGCTGTCTGAGTAACCGTCTGCAATAGAAAACCCCAATAAGCAGGGTAATTAGCCTATTATTGATAATCCATGTACTAATCAAATTGATATTTCTTATAAAACACACCAGATATTTCATATCCGTATAACAACAACTAGGATTTGATAATCGAATTACATCAGATAGCTTTGGCACTCAGTTCCACCATTACACAACAACACCAAGTTTCACATGCAACATAAAAAACCTTTGGAAAGTAGCATCATACACGGTAAATAGACAGATGAATCTCATATGGGAAACTGCAGAAGTGGAAGGTAAATGTTGAGCCTTCGGTGATGTTGAATGTCCTTGCAACTTTAGGCCAGTAGCTATGGATAATTGCCCGCCCAACCTTCATCCTCTTCAGCAAGACTTCAATATTTTACTGTGGGTGTTGAGTGAATATCTTCCTCGCCTCTTGACCATGCAGGTGGTTTGAGAGGTAATCATCGGTGAACTACTTTGAGAAGTACTGAAAACAAAGATATGCAAACAAGGTAAAAGAGTTAGTACCATCCTATAGTTGACTGATTGCGCAAGGGGTAAAAACAAGGTAAAAGAGTTAATACCATCCTATAGTTGACTGATGTATTCTTCATTGTGCAAACAAAGATCTTGCTGTTATTCTTCGCAAGTTTCTTCAACCTAACAATCTTTCTGAGTTTCTTAACTTGACTGATATTCATGGACATCTCATTTCCCCATATGCAAAATGGGTCGAACAGTGGGTCTAAGCCTCTGATAGCAGAACCTACATGTGCAAGACCAAATTGTAAGAAACCTAAATATTAGAATGATTCCTGCAACTGCACAATAATGTGCTATGAGCCAAAGGACCATGCTTGAACAAACCTCGATGGTAAACCGCAGTGTCTCCCATTGTTTCCCTGCAACACACATAAGGAAGATCTTGATCAGGTTAACTGAGAATTGTCATACTATCAGTAGAATATGTATTGAGTACATCCAAATTCGATTTATTTCACATGCGTAACAATATAAAATTGTACCCACAGCAAATGAAAATCAAATTGTAGAACTGAACCAAACAGTTAAATGGACAACAGACCAAATGAACCAAAATAGTTAACTAAGCACAACATTGCAGAATAGAAACATGTACTAGAAGATAAGATAGTTAACAAAACAAAGAATGCTTGAGAACACTACTACGAAATGTAGCAATTGTTGGACGAAACTGTTAACTGAACATTACATTTCATAGGACCAAAGTGTTAACTGAACATTACATTTCAGAGGACCAAACTGTAAACTAGACATCAGATTGCATATTAACATTACAGAGGACAAATCACTAGAAGGCATTGGTGGTGGCCTCGAGAAAACAACACGAACTATATTTTAAAGTAGAAAACCGCGTGGTGGTGCAGACGGTGGCCTCGAAGACCAGGTGCTCCTCCAAGATCTGGCGGTCGGCACGCATGTCAGCCGTAGCGACCTCGTGCACGCGTGCGGCCACGATTTGCTTCTCCGTTGCTAGATGCTACTGAGCTCCACGTTATACTGCGTGCAAAATGGCTGTGGGCGGCGCTTAATTGGAGGAGGGGGACATTGATTTCAGCGGAAGGTGTCACGCTGTTGGTCGGGGCATGTGGGACGGGAAATGAGGAGGATGGTGTGGAGGAGGATGACAAGGCCGTGCAGCAAGTAGAAGGGTCAGCGATGAGGAGGTAGCGCAGCAAGAATAAGGGTCACCGACGAGGAGGCGGTGCTGCAAGAAGAAGGGTCGCCAGCAAGGAGGCGGCGCTGCAAGAAGAAGGGTAGCTGACGATGAGGTGGCGCTGCAAGAAGTAGGGTCGGCGGCGAGGAGGCTGAGCTGCTAATAAGCAGCAGTGAAGGTTTGAACTTGGAAAGCAAGGAGGAACAGTGAAATGTGGCTTTTGGTGGGAGGGAAGGGGCGGGGAGATAGATATTTCCGCGGTGGTTAATTTTTTTTGCTCGGTGCCGCGAGAAACTGGCACACAAGTGTGGTTCATGTGGGGGCGGTGGACTATAGACGATGAAGCTTCCTGCGTAAGCCACACAAGACGGTGCACCAAGATATTTTATATCACATCCCACACAATTCTTTCTAGTAAATTGTTTGTGGTATACCTGAATTTTTCATTATGTTTTGAAAGACAAAATGGTGTTACGGAGGGAAAGGATGTTGTTTGAATTGCTAGAACATTTATGTACAGTGAACATGCAACTACATGAGTGTCGTGTTCAAATTTGGACTTATTCCGGGTTCATTTTTATGGATTAATTAAGTTTCTCGGCATTTAATGTGCATAATTCAAATTTGAACTACAAGCACATGTTCCAGTGCCCCAAAGTTTGTTGAAAAATCACATGTGTGTCTTTGGGTGAATTTATAGGTTCCATGCAAGAAATGGAATGAAATTCAAACATCTAGGCGTCGTGGCTCGGCCGAAAAGATTGAGAAAGTTGGTTTTTTAATTCATGTAAATCCAAAACACACCTGAAAATCATGAAACTAGGCATGGTGTCATGACATGGCACCAACATGTTGCGGTAAATTTTTTGGCTGAATTGGGACAGGCTTTGGTATAAGCTTCTTGCAAACCGGAGCTTCTCTCAAGAAAGCTCGTGGTTCGGAGAGGGCACGTGTCACCTCCGTGCGCGAAACGACATACATACACTACCTTCTCCCACCTTAATTTTTTTTACACGGGCAGATTAGACCAAATAGAAGTATCATGCTAAAATTTTGATTTATTCCGGGTTCGTTTGGACTTTTTTATACATTAATTGAATTTCCGGGCATTTAATGTGCATAATTCAAATTTGAACTACAAGCACATGCTCCAGTGCACCAAAGTTGGTTGAAAAATCGCATGTGTGTCCTTGGATGAATTTCTAGGTCCCATGCAAGAAATGAGAATGAAATTCAAACATCTAGGCATCGTGGCTTGGCCGGAAAGATTGAAAAACTTGGTTTTTTAATTCATGTAAATCCAAAACACGCCTGAAAATCATGAAACTTGGCATGGTGTCATGACATGGCACCAACATGCTGCGGTATTTTTTTTGGCCGAATTGGGACAAGCTTTGGTATAAGCTTCTTGCAAACCGGAGCTTCTCTCAAGAACACTCTTGGTTCCGAGAGGGAACGTGTCACCTCCGTGTGCGAAACGACATACGTACATTGCCTTCGCCTGCCTTAATTTGTTTACACAAGCAGATTAGACAAAATAGAAGTATCGTGCTAAATTTTGGAATTATTCTGGGTTCGTTTAGCCTTTTTATACATTAATCTAATTTATGAGCATTTAATGTGCATAATTCAAATTTGAACTACAAGCACATGCTCTAGTGCACCAAAGTTGGTTGAAAAATCATATGTGTGTCCTTGGGTGAATTTCTAGGTCACATGCTAGAAATGGGAATGAAATTCAAACATCTGGGCATCGTGGCTCGGCCGGAAAGATTGAGATACTTGGTTTTTTATTTCATGTAAATCCAAAACACGCTTGAAAATCATGAAACTTGGCATGGTGTCATGACATGGCACCAAAATGTTGCGGTATTTTTTTGGCCGAATTGGGACAAGCTTTGGTATAACCTTCTTGCAAATCGGAGCTTCTCTCAAGAACACTCTTGGTTCCGAGAGGGAACGTGTCACCTCCGTGCGCGAAACGACATACGTACACTGCCTTCGCCTGCCTTAATTTATTTACACAAGCAGATTAGACAAAATAGAAGTATCGTGCTAAATTTTGGAATTATTCTGGGTTCGTTTGGCCTTTTTATACATTAATCTAATTTATGGGCATTTAATGTGCATAATTCAAATTTGAACTACAAGCACATGCTCCAGTGCATCAAAGTTGGTTGAAAAATCACATGTGTGTCCTTGGGTGAATTTCTAGGTCCCATGCTAGAAATGGGAATGAAATTCAAACATCTGGGCATCGTGGCTCGGCCGGAAAGATTGAGATACTTGGTTTTTTAATTCATGTAAATCCAAAACACGCTTGAAAATCATGAAACTTGGCATGGTGTCATGACATGGCACCAAAATGTTGCGGTAATTTTTTGGCCGAATTGGGACAAGCTTTGGTATAACCTTCTTGCAAACCGGAGCTTCTCTCAAGAAGGCTCGTGGTTCCGAGTGGGAACGTGCCACCTCCGTGTGCGAAACGACATACGTACACTGCCTTCTCCCGCCTTAATTTGTTTACACCGGCATATTAGACCAAATAGAAGTATCATGCTAAATTTTGGAATTATTCCCGGTTCGTTTGGCCTTTTTTATACATTAATTGAATTTATGGGCATTTAATGTGCATAATTCAAATTTGAACTACGAGCACATGCTCCAGTGTACCAAAGTTGTTTGAAAAATCACATGTGTGTCCTTAGGTGAATTTCTAGGTCCCATGCAAGAAATGAGAATGAAATTCAAACATCTGGGCATCGTGGCTCGGCCGGAAAGATTGAGAAACTTCGTTTTTAATTCCTGTATTATTCCGGGTTCGTTTGGCCTTTTTTATACATTAATTGAATTTCTGGGCATTTAATGTGTATAATTCAAATCTGAACTACAAGCACATGCTTGAGTGCACCAAAGTTGGTTGAAAAATCACATGTATGTCCTTGGGTGAATTTCTAGGTCCCATGCAAGAAATGAGAATGAAATTCAAACATCTCGGCATCGTGGCTTGGCCGGAAAGATTGAGAAACTTCGTATTTTAATTCCTGTAAATCCAAAACACGCCTGGAATCATGAAACTTGGCATGGTGTCATGACATGGCACCAACAAGCGGTGGTAAATTTTCTGTCCGATTTGCGAAGGCGCACACATTAAAAATCAACAAAGTCATTTTGGAACAAGTGTTGTCACGTTACAAACTGGAAACACAACTATTATTGAAACCGTGGGCGTTCTACTTACCAATTACGTGCCGCCACGCGTCCCTTTTTTTCTTGGCTAGGAAGTGCCGTGCGGGGTAGCTATTTGAGTATGGGAGGCATGCGATCAAACCCCTGCACGTGCTCATCAGGAGGAGAGCCCTTTGAGCTCTATCCGTCGTGCACCTCCCTCCCAACGTCTCCATTAATGGCGCCGGAGCCCCTGTTTCATGGTGTGGCTATGTCTCACAGGACTGAGATTTAATAGAGAAAAGTGAAAATCTGAAAAGAAAGTTTTGCATGGATCTTGATGTAAGATCCGACTGACCTATATAGCATTGACTGCGACTTATAGCAAGCATCATGAATATAAGGACGATGACAGTGGATAATAATTGTCTTACATATCTAGGAAGATAACTAAAAAAGCCACATGTGGCTACGTCCGAAATACACAAGGGAAAAAGAAGAAGGAAGACGCATACAATGATCTGGCTTACTGATATCTACTTTCTTGATGTGCTGCAGGTCACGGAGACTAGTTCTCGCCGCGAGCGGTGATGATCTCTTTCATCAAATTCATGTCCTTAATACGCTGCTCGGCAGCAACCGCGGATTCCTCCACCAGCCTTTCACGCTCGATGTAGAGCATGGCATTCTCGTCCATTAGTTTCTTGACAATGATGCCCGTCCTCTTCAACAAGGCAGCGGTCTCCTCCGCCTGCTTCGCCCTTCCGGCGATCTTCGCCCTCAGCAGGTCGCGCTCGGCTCGGAGTTGTTCAAACGAGGCATTCAACTCGTCCCGCAGCTTCGTCCAGCCGAATATCTGATCCATATGGCTATGGACAATCGCATGCATGCGCTTGTAAGAGTTCTCGCCTGCCCATGAGAGATTTTCCCAGGCCGCCGCGACGCGGGAGGACATCTCTGCTGCATTCGTGGCATGGCAGGACATCTCTGCTGCTTCCCCGGCGCGGACGGACCAGTCTATTGCATCGACGACATGGCAGGACCTCCGTGCTGCTTCGGTGGCGCGGTGGGACCTCTGTGCTGCTACTACCGTGCGGCGGGACAGGTCGACTGCTTTCGTGGCTAAGCGGGACATCTCTCGTGCTTCCAGTTCCATGCTCGACTCTCCCTGGTGGTAATCTCTCGAACAAGAACTCACTGTGGCCATGATAGACGCAAGAGAATGATGCTGAATGACTTGTTTGCTTTAGTGGATGAGGAGTTGAGGAAGGAATGCACTGTCATCTTGGCATAGTACAATATTTATAACCAAGTACTAATACACTCCTAACTGGGAAACCATTTAGGTTTTGATCGGTGTGAACAGGTTTGCAATTTGGAAGGTGACGGGATGCAGGCTCAAAATTTATTGACGGTTCTATAATTTCTAAGTGCGGCACTATTCCCGGACGGTGTAACGTGGGCACGCTTTCTCGGCCGCATACGTGGCATTTGTTGCACCGCAATAGGCAATATCAGCACACGTCTTGTTCCAAGAATCGTGCGTGCTCGTTATTACCATCACGCACGCTTCTTTTAATTAGAATGTGTGCCCTTCTAGCACACACACGTTTATCTGTCTAACTATTTCTGTTTGTTGTGGCTAATCGCAAACAATTCATCTGTGTGAAGTGTATGCCATCAATCGCACACACCTTTGATCTGGCTGACCTTTTCTATTCTGTTGCCTAATCGCAAATAGTTAATCCTTCTGAAGCATATGCCCTCAATCGCACACACCTTTATCTAGTTGTCCATTTTTGTTGTTCCACCTCATCACAAATAGTTAATTCGATTGAACTGTATGTCATATATTGCACACGCCTTCATCTGGCTTCCTGTTTCCGTTCTTCTTCCTCATCGCAAATAGTTCATTGAACTGAACTGTATGCTGTGCATCGCACACGCAACTAAAATCTGAACCATGTTTGATGCGTCCACCGTCGCAAACGTTTTGCACCTTTTTGATGGTTTTTTTACACCACCATTTGCGATTATTGCATCGCACACAGTTTCGTCGAAGGGTCTCTGATCGTAGTGTCGTGTTAGCAACATCCTATAGTAGTGAATGTTCCCTTGTACTAACAATGCATCTGAGTATGAAGCCTTACTCCATGGTCTTCGGATGGCTAAAGAGATGAATCTAAGCTAGGTGAGGTATTTTGGCGACTCAGACTTCGTGGCTCAGCAAGTGTCAGGAACTTGGGATTCAAAGGATCCACTCATGGCGGCTTATCGCTGAGAATTTTATACCATTGCTGGTCATTTCAAAGGTTATCAAGTGGAGCATGTTGATCGCAGGAAAATGAAGCTGCTGATGCTTTAAGACGGCTGGGGTCTTACTGTAAGCCTGTACCCCCTAATGTTTTCCTTGATGTTTTGCATAACCCATTAGTTAAATTGCCTATGGAGGAAGATCTTCCAATTCATGACCCGGAGGCACAGTTGGTAGCGGCTCTCCATGTTATTCTTGATTGAACTGTCCCATATTTGGCTTATATGACCCGGGGCGAGTTACCTGAGGATGAAACCTTGGCCAGGCAAATAACCCATAGGTCTAAGTCAATGACTATTGTCAATGGTGAGCTACACAAATGCAGTGTTACAAGAGTGTTTCAATGATGCATTTCTCCTAAGGAGGACCGTGAAATTCTAATGGAGATTCATGAAGGAGATTGCGGTCATCATGCCGGCTCTAAGTCTCTTGTTGTTAAAGCTTTTCGTCATGGGTTTTATTGGCTGATGGCTCATGCTGATGTGGAAGATCTAGTCAATAAATGTGATGGTTGTCAAAAAATTTCAAGACAAGCTCATGTGCCAGCTCAAGAATTGAGGATGATTCCAATTACTTGGCCGTTTGCAGTCTAGGGGATGGATATGGTTGGACCTTTTAAAAGGTCCAAGGACAAAAGACTCATCTCCTGGTAGCTGTTGACAAGTTTACAAAGTGGGTGGAAGCTGAGCCGGTCAGCAAATGTGATGTAGCAATGACGATTCAGTTCATCAAAAAGGTGATCTTTCATTTTGGATACCCTCATAGTATCATCACCGATAATGGTACTAATCTGTCTAAGGGTGCAATGAAAGAGTTCTGTCAACAAGAGCATATTGGGCTTGATGTATCATTAGAGGCTCACCGCCAGTGTAATGGTCAAGCTGGAAGAGCCAATCAAGAAATTTTGAGAGGTATCAAGCCCCGGCTTATGGTCCCTTTGCAGAGGACGCCGGGTTGTTGGGTCAAAGAATTGCCCTTAGTGCTTTGGAGTATCAATACCACCCCCAACAGATCCACGGGTTACACGCCTTTCTCCATGGTTTATGGAGCAGAGGCGGCTCTCCCTAGTGACATATGTCACGACTCTCTCCGTGTGGTGGCTTATGTTGAAGCTGATAATGAGAAAGCACGTCACGATGTTGTTAACCTTTTGGATGAAGAGCGTGACCTTGCGGCAGCTCGTTCGATGATTTATCAGCAAGATTTGCGTCATTATCATAGCCGCCGGGTTAAAACCAAGACCTTTCAAGAAGGAGATTTGGTGCTCCGGCTCATCCAGGATCAAACTGACATGCACAAGTTATCCCTACCTTGGGAAGGACCTTTTGTGGTCAGCAATAATATGAACAACGGGTCATACTACCTTATCGATGTTCGAGACCACAACGACTCACACACGTTAGAGGAGGAGACCTACCGGCCGTGGAATATTGCTCATCTTCAGCCTTACTACACCCGAGCCACCGGCTCTTGTGATGTACATACTTTTACCAATGTATATATTATGATTAGTATAATAAATCTGACATCTCTGATGATTCAGGGCCTCTGTCATTTCATTTCTGAGAATCTGAGTCTTTATTGTTACTTCATAAGGTCACTTGAGGGCTTCCTGCTCATTGAGCATAGCTATGACTACCCTTTTGATCCGGCTTGTATGCCTTGATTACAAAATACTTGGGGGCTTCCTGCTCATTGAGCATAGCTATGATTACCCTACTGGTCCGGCTTGTACGTCTGAATCAAAATATTACTAGGGGTCTCCTTGTTAATTGAACAAAGTTTTGTTGTCCCTCATAATAGGCTTGGATGCCAGGTGTATTCACCAAAAATCCGAGTTACCTACCTTTGTATGCTTGCCACTCCGACCAGGTAATCCTGGAATGACTCGCCATACTCTTGACAGTCAATCTTATAAAGACCCTGAACTTGTCAAAGTTAAAATGGCGATTGGTCATGTGAGGCCCGACTTACAAGTTTGAATTAAGGAGTAACTCAGTGGCTGTGCAGCCCTTGAATAGTATTTGATGTTGAGGCTTGGCATCCTTTGAATGCCTTGGTCTTCTGTTTTCTCTTTGCCTTTGAATCTTTTTTGGTGTTTCTATTTGTACCATATTGATATATGGTTGAAACTTGATTCAGGTCATGATGCCTTGATCTTTATTTCATAGTATCCGGTGTTTTGTTAACCCGGCTTGACTTTGGACGTTAATTCGCCAGTGTATGGTGATCATATGTTTGGAGTCTTGTACTCTAAAAATTTGGGATGTTACCCTTTGTTGTCTATGGCGTTGTAAGCCGGCAGTATGAATAAATTGCACAGAGCGTTGTGCTCCGAGTCTGGTTTGTTTTCATATGGCATGGTAAGCCGGCGATATACATAAATATCACATGTATGATATTTATTTTTGTTAAGATTCTATGAGGTTTTGGTAAACCATCCCTGGTTATGGACGTTACAGTCACCAGTGGTTTTTTGTGGGGTATTATGACCTGCCTTGGGGTAAACCACCAAGGCACTTGTGCTCTGTTTGTATGCAGGGTTTATGACAACATGATCAACATGGTTGATAATGGTTATGAGTATGAACAATGGATCGTCAACTAAGATCAAGCGGCTCATAAGTGTTATGCAAGTCAACACGCGCGATGACATGGCAGATCATTGTTTTCCAACTAGCCTATTACAAGGCATCACATGGCCCAAAAGAATAAGTGTTTTGAGGAAGTATTTCAGCTGGCATATGTTAAGCCGGCCTTCGGATTACTGGTCTTGGCCTTGGCGAGTTGAGGGTTCCGGGTCATCTAGCACCGTTCATCGTCCTCCTCTTCACCCATTGGCTGGACGTCAGAGTTGCCCAGTTGATCCCAGTCAAAGCTTTGAATATAGCCTCGTCGCTAATAAGTGTTGACGGGTCAATGTTAGGGGCAAAAGTGTACTTACGAATTGGAGGAGTAAGGTCCTGGGACTCATGGATTGGTGCTTTGACCTTCTTGTTGTCAGCATCATAAACCCCCTGATAATGGGACAGGTCAGTATCTTCAGCTAACTTGCTTGCTAAAGGACACATTTCTCTTACTATTGAAGCAAAGTCCTAAGCACTGAAGGGAGACCCGTCCTCCTTTACACTAGGGCAGCCATTGGCCAAGTCCTCCGGGTCAAGATCTGCTTGCCACGCCTTGGCCCGGGTTAGTGCAGTGATTGCACCGGCTCTTGCGGCTGGTCGTTTAAGATCTTCAACCCGTTGGGGCAGCACAGATAACTTCCCCAACATGTCCTTGATGAGGGTTGGCGGTTGCTTCTTATGCAAGGCTGCAGATACAACTTGTTGCGCACCAGTATATAATTGCTCTATAAGAGTATAGGCGGCTTTTAGCTTCTTGCGCATATCTGATCCGAGATGGGCGATCCTGGAGCCTGCAGTACCAAGTAAATCTATAAGCCGGATGAATGATGATTACAATGCATTGGTAGTAACAAATTGAGATGAAGTTACTTGCCGAAGATGGCAGCAGTCATGGTGTTTATTTGATGTTTCAAACCGGCAAGCTCTTCACCCACCGGCTTAAGCGCTGCTTTTGCTTCTTCTGCTCTCTTCAATAGAGTTGTTTTCTCCGAATCCCAGCCTACCTGGTCAACCTTGAAGTTCTGCTTCAGTTTCTCCATCTCTGCCAAGGCGGTGGTCAATTCTGATTTGGCCTTAGAGGTTTCAGATTGCTGAGACTTGATATTCTCTTGAAGATTGGTGACTTGGGATTCTTTGGCACTGAGTTCAGCCTGCAGGATGCAAACAATAGGCGGGGTTATAGTCATATTATTTAAAAAAGTCCCAAGCACAATACAAGTATTTCACTTGGCACTTGGGGGCTAATGCACATTGCTCTTTTTTGAAGAAAATTTTATGATGAGCCGGCTATATTATTGTGACAATAGCCGATTCATGGGTGCTATATACTTGGATTTTATGAACAACTATGGTAATGAGACCCGACTGATCTTGACAGTTTAAGCCGGCCCTTGGGGGCTACAGGTGCAAAATTGAATCATTATTTGAAGTCCCGGCTTATCTTGAAAGTATAGGCCGGCCCTTGGGGGCTCCTGGATTTATTCTACAAGGCTATTTAAAAGTCTACAGTACATTCAATTCTATCATATCCTATAGACTTGGCGGTTGATAAAGTATGTTCATATGAAGAGAGTTGTAGTGTTTACCTCAAAACGATCCTTCATCAAGTTCACTAAGCCGGCCACAAATTCGCGGCTTGTGTGCAGGCGGTTCAAGTACCCGGAGTGAATTTCTTGAGTGCTTTAGTGAGCATAGCTCTCCAAATTCACTGACCACTTTCCTTTGTTAGCAATGGATATATCTTCCTTGGCGCTATGCTTTGACAAGATAGTGGGATTTCCTGGCGTTGTATAACCAAGCCCAGTGATGATAACATCATCAGCCTTCTCTTCAGTAGGCTTCATGATCATAAAGATTCTCTACAGGTATCTCCAAAGGTGTTTGTTGAGTTGGCATAGATCGAGATTAGGATTTCTGAGTATCGAAGAGGTATCTCTGGGCCCTCTCGGTAATACACATCATAAGAAGCCTTGCAAGCAAATGACTAAGGAGTTAGTTACGAGATGATGTATTACGGAACAAGTAAAGAGACTTGCCGGTAACGAAATTGAACTAGGTATGAAGATACCGATGATCGAATCTCGGGCGAGTAACATACTGACAGACAAAGGGAATTACGTATGTTGTCATAAGGTTCGACCGATAAAGATCTTCGTAGAATATGTAGGAACCAATATGGGCATCCAGGTTCCGCTATTGGTTATTGACTGGAAAGGTGTCTCGGTAGTGTCTATGATACGTCTCCAACATATCTATAATTTTTGATTGTTCCATGCTATTATATTATCCATCTAGGATGTTTTATATGCTATTATATATGATTTTTGGGACTAACCTATTAACCTAGAGCCTAGGGCCGGTTTCTGTTTTTCCTTGTTTTTGAGTTCTACAGAAAAGGAATACCAAATAGAGCCCAATTGACGTGCCAATTTTTTATGATTTTTTATGGACCAAAAGAAGCCCCCGAAGTAAAAGAGTTGGGCCAGAAGAGTCCTGAGGCATCCACGAGGGTGAAGGGCGCGTCCTACCCCCTGGGCGCACCCCCCTATCTTGTGGATGACTCGGAGACCCCCCCTGACGTGAGACCGACGCCAAAAATTCCTATAAATACAAAAAACCCCAGAAATAAACCTAGATTGGGAGTTCCGACGCCACAAGCCTCTGTAGCCAAAAAACAATCGGGACCCTGTTCTGGCATGCTGCCAGAGGGGGGATCCATCACCGGTAGCCATCTTCATCATCCCTACGCTCTCCATGATGAGGAGGGAGTAGTTCACCCTTGGGGCTGAGGGTATGTACCAGTAGCTATGTGTTTGATCTCTCTCTCTCTCTCTCTCTCTCTCTCTCTCTCTCTCTCGTGTTCTTGATATGGCATGATCTTGATGTACCGCGAGCTTTGCTATTATAGTTGGATCTTATGATGCTTCTCCCCTTCTACTTTCTTTTAATGGATTGAGTTTTCCCTTTGAAGTTATCTTATCGGATTAAGTCTTTAAGGATTTGAGAACACTTGATGTATGTCTTGCATGGGATACCCGTGGTGACAATGGGGTATTCTATTGATTCACTTGATGTATGTTTTGGTGATCAACTTGCGGGTTCCGTGACCTTGGGAATCTATGCATAGGGGTTGGCACACGTTTTCGTCTTGACTCTCCGGTAGAAACTTTGGGACACTCTTTGAGGTTCTTTGTGTTGGTTGAATAGATGAATATTTGATTGTGTGATGCATATCGTATAATCATACCCATGGATACTTCAGGTGACATTTAGTATCTAGGTGACATTAGGATTTTTGTTGATGTGTGTCTTAAGGTGTTATTTTACTACGAACTCTACGGCTGTTTGTGACACTTATGGGAATAGCCCAATGGATTGATCGGAAATAATAACTTTGAGGTGGTTTCGTACAATACAATAATCTCTTCGTTTGTTCTTCGCTGTGAGTGGCTTTGGAGTGACTCTTTTTTGCATGTTGAGGGATTGTTATATGATCCAATTATGTTATTATTGTTGAGATAACTTGCACTAGTGAAAGTATGAACCCTATGCCTTGTTTCCTACCATTGCAATACCGTTTACGCTCACTTTTATCGCTTGCTACCTTGCTTTTTTTATAATTTCAGATTACAAAAACCTATATCTACCATCCATATTGCACTTGTATCACCATCTCTTCACCGAACTAGTGCACCTATACAATTTACCATTGTATTGGGTGTGTTGGGAACACAAGAGACTCTTTGTTATTTGGTTGCAGGGTTATTTGAGAGAGACCATCTTCATCCTATGCCTCCCATGGATTGATAAACCTTAGGTCATCCACTTGAGGGAAATTTGCTATTGTCCTACAAACCTCTGCACTTGGAGGCCCAACAACGTCTACAAGAAGAAGGTTGCGTAATAGACATCAAGCTCTTTTGTGGTGCCGTTGCCGGTGAGGTTTGTGCTTGAAGGTATATCTTTAAATCTTGCAATTGAATCTTTTAGTTTCTTGTTTTATCACTAGTTTAGTTTATAAAAGAAAACTAAAAAAAAATTGGAATTGAGGTTGCCTCATATGCTTCATCTTTTTAATGTATTTCGTGAAAATAAGGATCCCGATAATTGTGCCAACGTGTTAGAAGAAGAATGCATTAAAATGTTTGGCACTAAATCTTTGAATGATGAGCATGATTGCAATGTTGTTAGTATGAATTCCTTGAATATCTATGATTCTAATGATATGTAAAGCCACAAGCTTGGGGAAGCTATGTTTGATGAAGATGATATTTTTAGTCCCCCAAGTTTTGATGAGCAAATTCACTATGATGATAGCATGCCTCCTATTTATGATGATTATATTGATGAAAGTGGGTTTGGAAGAGTGTCAACTTTAGGAAGTAAATATCCCACTATTTTGGAGGGTGTTGAACCTTATTGTGATAATTATGAAAGTGGATTTGGAGAGCTCATGACTTTATTTAGCGATGAATTCCACTATTTCGGAAGAGGTTCCAATTGATTATGAGAACAAAGTTGCTACCTATGATGATTATTGTGATGACGTGTATGCTATAAATAATAATGATAACCATGAAACTGGTCATCTTGATTTTAATTTTCAATTGGATTGTGCCTCACATGATAGTTATTTTGTTGAGTTTGCCCCCACTACTATTCATGAGAAGAAATTTGCTTATGTGGAGAGTAATAAAAATTATATGCTTGTAGATCACGAAAAGAATGCTTTATGTTATAGTTATATTTTTGAATTCATTCACGATGCTACTGAAAATTACTATGAGGGAGGAAAATATGCTTGTAGGAATTGCAATAATATCAAGTTTCCTCTCTCTATGTGTTGAAAATCTTGAAGTTATGCTTGTTTTGCTTTCCTATGCTAGTTGATTCTTGTTCCCATAAGTTGTTTGATCACAAAATCCCTAGGCATAGGACATGGTTAGACTTAAATGTGCTAGTCATATTCTTCATGATGATCTCTTTGTGTTTCAATTCTTATCTTTTATGTGAGCATCATTGACTTCATCATGCCTAGCTAGAAAGGTATTAAATAAAAGCGCTTGTTGGGAGACAACCCAATATTTAACCCTACTGTTTTTGTGTGTCCACATGATTAAGCTACTGTAGTAATCATGTTTTATAGCTTTTGTTTTCAATAAAGTGCCAAGTAGAACCTTTGGGAAGACTTGGGTGAAAGTTAATGTGATCTTGCTGTAAAAAACAGAAACTTTCTGCTCACGAGATTAACTGTCATTTTTTACAAAATAGTGATTTTAAGTTGATTATTTTTTCATAAGATTAATAGACAAATTACTCACGTACACCAATTTATTTAATAATTTTTGGAGTTACGGAAGTATTCGAGAGTTACATATTACTATAGACTGTTCTGTTTTTGACAGATTCTGTTTTCTATGTGTTGTTTGCTTATTTTGATGAATCTATGAGTAGTATCGGGGGGTATGAACCATAGATAAGTTGGAATATAGTAGATTTAATACCAATATAAATAAAGAAATGAGTTCATTACATTACCTTAAAGTGGTGGTTTATTTTCTTCTACTAACGGAGCTCATGAGATTTTCTGTTGAAGTTTTCTGTTGTGAAGTTTTCAAGTGTTGGGTAAAGATTTGATGGATTTTGGAATAAGGAGTGGAAAGAGCCTAATCTTGGGTATTCCTAAGGCACCACAAGATAAAATTAAAGGACAACCAAAAGCCTAAGCTTGGGATGCCCCGGAAGGCATCTCCTCTTTCGTCTTCGTCTATCGGTAACTTTACTTTGAGCCTATATTTTTATTCACCACATGATATGTGTTTTGCTTGGAGCGTCTTGTATGATTTGAGTCTTTGTTTTTTAGTTTAACATAATCATCCTTGATGTACACACCTTTTGAGAGAGACACACATGAATAATAATTTATTAGAATACTCTATGTGCTTCACTTATATCTTTTGAGCTAGACAATATTGCTATAGTGCTTCACTTATATCTTTTTAGAGCACGGCAGTAGCTTTATTTTATAGAAATTGTTGATCTCTCATGCTTCACTTATATTATTTTGATAGTCTTTTAGAACAGCATGGTAGTTTTCTTTGGTTATAAAATTAGTCCTAATATCGATGGGCATCCAAGATGGGTATAATAAAAACTTTCATATAAAGTGCATTGAATACTATGAGAAGTTTGTTTCTTTATGATTGTTTTGAGATATGAAGATGGTGATATTAGAGTCATGCTAATAGAGTAGTTGTGAATTTGAGAGATACTTGTGTTAAAGTTTGTGATTCCCGTAGCATGCACATATGGTGAACCGTTATGTGATGAAGTCGGAGCATGATTTATTTATTGATTGTCTTCCTTATGAGTGGCGGTCGGGGACGAGCGACGGTATTCTCCTACCAATGTATCCCCCTAGGAGCATGCGCTTAGTACTTCGTTTTGATAACTAATAAATTTTTGCAATAAGTATGTGAGTTCTTTATGACTAATGTTGAGTCCATGGATTATACACATTCTCACCCTTCCACCATTGCTAGCCTCTCTTGTGTCGTGCAACTTTCGCCGATACCATACACCCACCATATACCTTCCTCAAAACAGCTGTCATACCTATCTATTGTGGCATTTCCATAGCTAGTCCAAGATATATTGCCATGCAACTTTCCACCCTTCCGTTTATTATGACACGCTTCACCATTGTCATATTGCTTTGCATGATCATGTAGTTGACATCGTATTTGTGGCAAAGCCATTGTTCATAATTTTTTTATACATGTCACTCTTGATTGATTGCACATCCGGGTACACCACTGGAGGCATTCATATAGATTCATATTTTGTTCTAAGTATCGAGTTGTAATTCTTGAGTTGTAAGTAAATAAAAGTGTGATGATCATCATTATTAGAGCATTGTCCCAGTGAGGAAAGGATGATGGAGACTATGATTCCCTCACAAGTCATGATGAGACTCTGGACGAAAAAAAGAGGCCATAAAAAATAGAATGCCCAAATAAAAAAACAGAGAAAAAGAGAGAAGGGACAATGTTACTATCCTTTTACCACACTTGTGCTTCAAAGTAGCACCATGATCTTCATGATAGAGAGTCTCCTATGTTGTCACTTTCATATACTAGTGGGAATTTTTTGTTATAGAACTTGGGTTGTATATTCCAATGATGGGCTTCCTCAAAGTGCCCTAGGTCTTCGTGAGCAAGCAAGTTGGATACACACCCACATAGTTTCTTTTGTTGTGCTTTCATACACTTATAGCTCTAGTGCATCCATTGCATGGCAATCCCTACTCACTCAGACTGATATCTATTGATGGGCATCTCCATAGCCCGTTGATACGCCTAGTTGACGTGAGACTATCTTCTCCTTTTTGTCTTCTCCACAACCACCCTTCTATTCCACCTATAGTGCTATGTCCATGGCTCACGCTCGTGTATTGCGTGAAGATTGAAAAAGTTTGAGAACATCAAAAGTATGAAACAATTGCTTGGCTTGTCACCGGGGTTGTGCATGATTAAATATTTTGTGTGAAGGAGATAGAGCATAGCCAGACTATATAATTTTGTAGGGATAACTTTCTTTGGCCATGTTATTTTGAGAAGACATGATTGCTTTGTTAGTATGCTTGAAGTATTATTATTTTATGTCAATATTAAACTTTTGTTTTGAATCTTATGGATCCGAATATTCTTGCCACAATAAAAATATTACATTGATAAGTATGTTAGGTAGCATTCCACATCAAAAATTCTGTTTTTATCATTTACCTACTCAAGGACGAGCAGGAATTAAGCTTGGGGATGCTTGATACGTCTCCAATGTATCTATAATTTTTTATTGTTCCATGCTATTACATTATCCATCTAGGATGTTTTATATGCATTTATATGCTATTAATATGATTTTGGGGACTAACCTATTAACCTAGAGCCTAGTGCCAGTTTCTACTTTCCCTTGTTTTTGAGATTTACAGAAAAGGAATACCAAATGAAGTCCAATTGATGTGCTAATTTTTGATGATTTTCTATGGACCAAAAGAAGCCCCCAAAGTAAAGAGTTGGGCCAGAAGAGTCCCGAGCCATCCACAAGGGTGGAGGGCGCGCCCTACCCCCCTGGGCGTGCCCCCCCTATCTCGTGGATGACTCGGAGACCCCCCTGACGTGAGACCGACGCCAAAAATTTCTATAAATATAGAAACCCCCAGAAATAAACCTAGATCAGGACTTACACCACCGCAAGCCTCTGTAGCCACCAAAAACTAACCGGGACTCTCTTCCGGCACCCTGCCGGAGGGGGATCCATCACCGGTGGCCATCTTCATCATCCCGGCGCTCTACATGACGAGGAGGGAGTAGTTCACTCTCGGGGTTGAGGGTATGTACCAGTAGCTATGTGTTTGATCTCTCTCTCTCTCTCTCTCCCTCTCCCTCTCTCTCTCGTGCTCTTGAAATGGCATGATCTTGATGTTCCGTGAGCTTTGCTATTATAGTTGGATCTTATGATGCTTCTCCCCCTCTACTTTCTTGTAATGGATTGATTTTTCCCTTTGAAGTTATCTTATCGGATTGAGTCTTTAAGGATTTGAGAACACTTGATGTATGTCTTGCGTGGGATACCCATGGTGACAATGGGGTATTCTATTGATTCACTTGATGTATGTTTTGGTGATCAACTTGCGGGTTCCATGACCTTGGGAATCTATGAATAGGGCTTGGCACACGTTTTCTTCTTGACTCTCTGGTAGAAACTTTGGGGCATTCTTTGAGGTTCTTTGTGTTGGTTGAATAGATGAATCTGAGATTGTGTGATGAATACTGTATAATCATACTCAAGGATACTAGAGGTGACATTGTAGTATCTAGGTGACATTAGGGTTTTGGTTGATGTGTGTCTTAAGGTGTTATTTTACTACGAACTCTAGGGCTGTTTGTGACACTTATAGGAATAGCCCAATGGATTGATCAGAAAGAATAACTTTGAGGTGGTTTTGTACCCTACAATAATCTCTTTGGTTGTTCTCCGCTATTAGTGACTTTGGAGTGACTCTTTGTTGCATGTTGAGGGGTTGTTATATGATTCAATTATGTTATTATTGTTGAGAGAACTTGCACTAGTGAAAGTATGAACCCTATGCCTTGTTTCCTACCATTGTAATACCGTTTACACTCACTTTTATCGCTTTCTACCTTGCTGTTTTTATAATTTCAGATTACAAAAACCTATATCTACCATCCATATTGCACTTGTATCACCATCAATTCGCCGAACTAGTGCACCTATACAATTTACCATTGTATTGGGTGTGTTGGGGACACAAGAGACTCTTTGTTATTTGGTTGCAGGGTTATTTGAGAGAGACCATCTTCATCCTACGCCTCCCACAGATTGATAAACCTTAGTGTCGTGGAATAGTCACGGTAGATGTCCTCGTGAAAGGACTTAGTCGTGGAGCCATCGCAACTAGGTTAGCTTAAAGGGGTTAAACGGGATAAAGGACATGGGAGTTTATACTGGTTCGGCCCCTTGCAGTGAAGGTAAAGGCCTAATCCAGTTTGAGGTGGTATTGCTTATGTCTTGATTACCCGGGAGCGAATACACTTAACCTAGCTTTCGATCTCTTGTTTCTTGCCCTGAACCGCCGTCGGGTCGTCCCTTTATATACACAGGTTGACGCCCAGTGGCTCACGGAGTCCCGACCGGCTCATAGACAACGTGTCCGGCTCAGTGACTAACTATATATGCCTTAAGTATTACACATATGGCGGTTTTACTCCTACATGCCTTAAGTCGCCCTTGGGCCTTGGGCCCTTGCCTGTGAACCGCCATCTTCGATATCCTCGTGGGATTCATATCATGAATCACCACAGGTATAACCCGGCCCCTCCTGGGTGGATCATACCTAATAGTTATATCCCCAACATTAGGCCCCAGGTTGATTTGAACTGGTTCATGTCAATCTTCAACACTTAGAAAAAATCTTCCCTTCTTCATTTGTGCGAAAACTCATAACCCGCCATGACATCATCTCCAGGGCTTGCGGTAACCCGCCATGACGTCATGTCTCATAAATTTGCACCATGTACAATCTATCTTAATGGATCCTTATCTTTAATAGCCATCCCAAGAATCGAGGCACCCGAGCAGCTGGATAACCATGTTTCGGCCTCCTCGTTTTTCGCACCCACATGTTAACCTTTTCCTTATAAATAGGATCGAACATCCTCTTCTCATTCTCCCCCTTTCCTTCTCGTCTTCCTCCTCTCGCGACTCATCTGCCACTTGAGCTCCGCCACCATCGTGAAGCCCACCGTCCTCCTCGTCCTCGTCCTCGGTCGCTGCATCAACCTGAACGGGACTAGAGAACGTCGGCGCTCCACTGCAGTTCGCCTGCCTTTGTAAGCATTCCTCCTCTTATGCTCCAGATCGCATTAGGGTTTCTATAGTTCTTCAAGTTCTTCATAGTTCTTCGTCGTTATTATAGATAGCCCTTGCTTTGGATTTGAATATGTCTATTAGGATGCGCGGAACCTGTTTCCCTTCCTTTAGTTACCTCAAAGTTTGCTTCATAGATGTATAAATCTCGCCCTTGTGCTAGTTCCTTTGCTGCTACCATGCTTTTAGGTTTTAATTTATTTTCTTTTTCTGAGCTGCCACTGATCCAAAAGTATAGCTTCAGTCTGCAAAACCAGTTTGTCTAGTACTTAGCAAAATTTTCTCCATGATACATACAAATCTGGTCATGGCGGCTTACACCACTAGCTGTAGCTAGATTCAACACATTAGGAAGCTTCACTCTTGATGGATATCAATCTGTTCACGACAACTTACATAACCCGTTGTAGCTAGTCATATACCATTAGGCCCCTTTTTAAGCCACCATTCTGAATATGTATTGCAACACTTTTCTTCCGGCTTAATTTAAACCGGCAAACTTGTTCTTTTTATTTTTAGGCTTCTTTCTTTACAATGCCGCCCAAGACAGCCACTTCTTGTAATTGGGTTCCCTCCATTGTTACTGAGAACACACTCCAGGACTTTGTGAAAACTGGCTATTTGCCAAAGAAGATTGTCATGCATTATCGCGCCCCCAAGCCGGAAGAGGAGAAACCTCATCCAAAGGATGATGAATTCATTGTATTTACTGATCACATGAACCGGGGCTTCTCACCGCCCGGCTCGAAATTCTTTCGGGGCGTTCTGCACTTTTTTAATCTTCATCCTCAAGACATCGGACCCAGTTCCGTGTCAAACATATGCAAATTCCAAGTTTTCTGTGAGGTGTACCTTCAAGAGGAGCCCAATGTGGAGCTGTTCAGAGAATACTTTTATTTAAACCACCAAAATGAGTACTCAAATGGACCCAGCCTGGAACTTGGTGGAATCTCAATTCAGCGAAGGAGAGATGCTATCTTCCCTTATGCCCGCCTGCCGAGTCATCCCAAGGATTGGAATCAGACATGGTTCTATTGCAAGGATACTTCTTCGGCTGACGAGAGCTGACTGCCCGGCTTTCGCGCCCTGCATCTTGACTCAAAACATCCTCTCACTAACAAGCTGATAGCCGCTGAACGCAAAAAAACTCACCCCCACCATTGCCAAGGTCAAGGCTCTGTTGGGAAACGGCTTAACTGGTATTGACTTGGTTTGATGCTGGGTTGCATGGCGGGTCATTCCCTTGAGTCGCCGTACTGGCTTAATGTGCACCTACACGGGTGGCAAAAAGGATCCACTGCGCCACAGTTCCAAGGATTTAACTGACGACGCTAAATGACGAAGTCCCTTTTGCATGAAAACCCGGTAGACTGCAGCAAGGTGGGCCTAAGCCCTTTCTGCACATCTAACCCGGCACCAGAAGTAAGTCTTTAAATTACTTACTTTACCTTCATCCTTGAATACTTTGTTTAACTCAACTTTGATGACTTTTATAGGCTGATGATGACTTTTGGAAGAAGGAATATGACCATGAAGCTGCCAAAAGGGCCAGGAAAGCCAAGAAACCGCCAAGAAAAAGGGTAAGAAATCTAGTACTTCCGAGCTGTTTGAACTGGATGACAGCTCTGAGTCGGAGGTAGCTCTTGATTCCCTTGGCTCCTTTTTCAACCACCTTATTGACATTGACTATGATCAGGATGACACGGGGACGAGTGAAGCAATCAAGGAAGAGGTAACTATCATTTCCTCTGACTCTGAGCCCTTGCCAAGACAGAAAATTCGAAGGGTAACCCGGAAAGTAAGCTTTTCACACCCTTTAGATCATCTGGGTCCTCACTTTCTTTTGAAGCAATAGCAGCACAAGAGCCAACGATAGACTCGGGTTAGTGGAGGCAAAGAATTATCTTCTGGCTTATCGAACACTTCGAGGAAGCGTCAAAACAAGGTCTTCCCGGAGTTAAACACTTTTATCCTCTGGCCGGTCTCATCCGCCAACCACTTAATTCTTCCGACTCAAATTATCAGGAAACGTCTCGTTCCTCTTCCGGTGATTCATCTCAGTCTCATCTGCCGGGTTTCAAGACTGCTCCCGGGTAATAATAATTACTTATTATTTGCTCATTATGCTCCTTTATACTTATACTGACCTCTCATGACTCATGCAGTGGAAAATCCAAGCCTAGGAAAAAGGTAAAAGTGACTAAGCCGGCCGAAGACCCGAAAGTCAATGAGATGGAGCAACAAATTCCAATGCCTGAGACTTCCGCTCCTCAATCTTCAGAGCCGGTTCTTGACGTTCCACCATTGACTTCTAACCCTCCTATCGATCAAGCAAACGATGACCCTTTGACTACTGAAACGTCATGTCCAGTAAAAATGGCTAAGACACATGATGATGATGTGGTGATTACCAACACCGGATTTAGAGAGCCGGGAAGGCCTACTGTCTTGGTCAAACACTCTGCCAAGGAAGAATACATTGAACGGCAAAAAGTGAGATTTGATGTTGCCAACTCCCAATTGAGAATTTGTGAAGTATATTCTGGCTATCTCAGTCAAGTGCACTCAAGCCATGATCTTAAAGTTGAGATGGTAAAGCAGATGCATCAGAAATTCGAGGTATGAACTCCTTTTTTAATAAATTATACACATCCTGTCAGCCCCCAAGGGCCGGTTTAATTAGCATGAATGAGCCGGTCCTTCTTGTTGTTTCTTATGAATCAAAAGCTTAGTTGTGTAACCCCCATGAGCCGACTGTGTTTGTTTACAACACATCTAGGTCAGCATAAGATAACCAGAAAAATAAAAGCAATATGCATTAGTCCCCAAGTGCCAAGTACTCTTGCTTGCAAAGTGCTTGGGACTTTAATAACCCGAGCCATTTGGATAAATAACTTTTTGACAGGCATTAGCCCCCAAGTGCCAAGTGTTGTTGCTTGCAAGATGCATGGGACTTCCTTGTTGTGATTCATAATTTTGAGCCGGCATATGCACAGGACACCACTGCTCAACTTGAATCTGAATTAGCTGACGTGAAAGCCCGGCTGGAGGTGCAAGAATCTAAGACCCAGAAGGCTGACTCAAAATTCCAGTTTAGTGTGGCTGAAACGGAGAAACTGAAATCCAGTTTTGAAGTTGAAAGAAGCGCTTGGGTTGAGGAGAAAACTGCCAGCGGGCTGAGAAGGCGGAGGCGGCTCTTCAGGAAACGATCACTGAATTTACCGGCTTAAAACGCCATGTGTCTCAGATGGTTTCTGCTATCTTTGGTAAGTCGCCTCATTGGTATCCATTTTTAATTTCTCTCTTGATGATATAAACCGCCTCTAACCCATCCATGATTATTATGCAGGCCCCAGGAGCACCAATCTTAACCAAGATATGCTTGTGAAGCTGAAAGCGGTTTACACACTTGTTGAGCAGCTCTATATTGGGGCTCAATGCGCATTGTCCACAATTTATCCGTCCAACCAAGCACCTACACTCTTAGTTGAGGTCTTGAGGAAGCTTTTTGTGCTGCCTGAAAGGTTTAATGAGATGAAGCGATCATCTGCAAGAGCTGGCGCTGTAACAGCCTTGAGCTGGGCCAAAGCATGGCTACAGAGCTAGACCCGGCCGATATATCAACCGGGTATCCAAGTTTGAAAGAGGATGGCACTCCTTTTGATAAAAAAATCCTTTGCCTCCTGCGTAAAGGAGATACGCCCCCTTGCTAGTCTGATTGCTAATGGATCAGATCTTTCAAAATACCAACCGACTTATGACAGGGAAAATCAAAAACTGCCTACGCCGTCTTATAAAGTGACTGATCTGATTCCCCCAATCTGTAAGCACACTTTTGCTCCTGAAGTTGACCCGTCCGAGCTTATTGATGATGAAGCTGAATTCCAAGCCTTGAGTGGCATTGACTGGTTATCACCAACCTTCCAGGAAACAGAGCCAGACAAAGAAGCGGAGAAGGATGATCCAGAAGCTTCAAGCCGTCAAAGCCAGGAAGATTAATCCGCTGGGCGGTTCACATGTGTGATCTTCTGAAAAACACTTAACCATTTTTGCTCCTTGAGTCATGTAATAGGCTAGAAAAAACTTTGCTCTATCATGCCATCGTGCACATTTGATGTTTTGCCCAACGCTGTTCAAGACGCTACTTGATAAATATCCTTTGACACTTATTATGACAGTTGATTTGTGCAGATGAAACTTAGGTTTAACCTGCACACAAGTAAATCACAAGAGCCTGGCGGTTTACCGTGGGGCGGGTCATAATACCCATATAAAGCCACTAATGTTTTCAAACAGTTGACAAATAGGGCTGGTTTAGTCAAATGTAATCATAACAAAAATACCATACCTGTGATATTGAGTTGTACTGCCGGCTTATGATTCCTGTGCAGTAAGGGTGATAACCCAATACTTAGAAGCCAATACTTCTAGGTATTTAATATCATCATGGACTGGCGACTTATCGTCCAAAGCCAGGCCGGGTTAATAGAAACCACTGGTATGCTTCAAATATGAACTGTGAGAATTGAGGCTCCATGGCCTGAATCACTTCAAACCATATGTCAAGAAAGCATCAAGATGAACAGGAAAAATGTTCAAAAAACCAAGCACAACAAGAAAACGAGGCTATGCTTCGAATACGAGCAGGAAGCCGGACCAAAATGGTTAATGGCTATGATTCGAATACAATCAGGAAGCCGGACCAAAAGGGTTAATGGCTATGATTCGAATACGATCAGGAAGCCCCCAAGTGGTTTGTGGCATTGCGCCGATCAAAAGGGTATCGACATCTATGATTTGAATACGACCAGGAAGCCCCCTAGTGACCAAAATGGTTAATGGCTATTAATAACCCACAAGTATAGGGGATCAATTGTAGCCTCTTTCGCTAAGTAAGAGTGTCGAACCCAACGAGGAGCTAAAGGTAGAACAAATATTCCCTCAAGTTCTATCGACCACCGATACAACTCTACGCACGCTTAAGGTTCGCTTTACCTAGAACAAGTATGAAACTAGAAGTACTTTGTAGGTGTTGTTGGATAGGTTTGCAAGAATATAAAGAGCACGTAAATAAAAGCTAGGGGCTGTTTAGATAAAGAAGCAATAAAGTAAGTATAGCGAGTGTGGAAAAGTGGTGGTAGGAGTTGTGAAATTGTCCCTAAGCAATTGAGTACTTTACTAGACCGATAGCAAGTTTCATGTGGGAGAGGCCACTGCTAGCATGTCATCCCTAACTTGGAATTCTATGCACTTATGATTGGAACTATTAGCAAGCATCCGCAACTACTAACATTCATTAAGGTAAAACCCAACCATAGCATTAAGATATATTGGTCCCCCTTCAATCCCGTATGCATCAATTTCTATGCTAGGTTGAAGCTTCTGTCACTCTTGCCCTCCAATACATAGTCCTATCAACATACAACTAACCCTATGGTGTGATCCACACACACACTCATATGATGGGCACCAAAGGACAGCAACATAACCACACGCAAATTAAACCAATCATAGCAATTCACCAATTACCGAAAGGACAACAAAAATCTACTTAGACATCATAGGATGGCAACACATCATTGGATAATAATATGAAGCATAAAGCACCATGTTCAAGTAGAGGGTACAGCGGGTTGCGGGAGAGTGTACCGCTGAATATAGATGGGGGAAGGTGATGAAGATGTTGGTGAAGCTGACGGAGGTGTTGGTGTAGATTGCGGTGATGATGATGGCCCCGGCGGTGTTCCGGCGCCACCGGAAGCGAGGGGGAGAGAGCCCCCCTTCTTCTTCTTCTTCTTCTTCTTCTTCTTCTTCCTTGACCTTCTCCCTAGGTGGGAGAAGGGTTTCCCCTCTGGTCCATGGTCTCCATGGCGTGGGAGGGGCAAGAGCCCCTCCGAGATTGGATCTGTCTCTCTGTCTCTCTTTATTTCTGCGTTCCCAGATTCTGCCCTTTCACCGTTTCTTATATTCCCGGAGATTCGTAACTCCGATTGGATTGAAACCTTCAACACGATTTTTTTCCGGATATTAGCTTTCTTGCGGCGAAAGAAGAGCAGCAACTGCCTTACGGGGTGTCCACGAGGGCCAGGGGCGCGCCCACCCCCCTGGGGCGCTCCCCCTGCCTCGTGGGCCCCACGAGCATCATCTCACGTTGATTCTTCTTCCCAAAAATCATAAATATTCCAAAAATATTCTCCGTACGTTTTTATTCCGTTTGGACTCCGTTTGATATGGGTTTTCTGCGAAACATAAAACATGCAACATACAGGAACTGGCACTGCGCAGTGGATCAATATGTTAGTCCCAGAAATAGTATAAAAAGTTGCCAAAAGTATATGAAAGATGAATAATATTGGCATGGAACAATAAAAAATTATAGATACGACGGAGACGTATCAGCATCCCAAAGCTTAATTCCTGCTCGTCTTCGAGTAGGTAAATGATCAAAAAAGATATTGTTTGATGTGGAATGCTACCTAACATAATCTTGATCACATAATCTAATCATGACACGAATATTAAGACACGAGTGATTCAAAGGAATAGTCTATAATTTGACATTAAGACAATAATACTTCAAGCATACTAACCAAGCAATTATGTCTTAACAAAATAACATAGCCAAAGAAAGCTTATCCCTACAAAAATCATATAGTTTGTCCATGCTTCATTTTCATCACACAAAATGCTCCCATCATGCACAGCCCGGTTGACAAGCCGAGCAATTGCTTCATGCATTTTAACGCGCTTCAGCCTTTTCAACCCTCACGCAATACATGAGCGCAAGCCATGGATATAACACTATAGGTGGAATAGCATATGATGATGGGGGTTATGTGGAGAAGACAAAAAAAATAAAAAGTCTCACATCGACGCGGCTAATCAACGGGTTATGGAGATGCCCATCAATTGATGTCAATGTGAGGAGTAGGGGTTGCCATGCAACGGATGCACTGGAGCTATAAGTGTATGAAAGCTCAAACTGAAACTAAGTGGGTGTGCATCCAACTTTCTTGCTCATGAAGACCTCAGGCATTTGAGGAAGCCCATCATCGGAATATACAAGGCAAGTTCTATAATGAAAATTCCCACTAGTATATGGAAGTGATAACTCAAGAGACTCTCTATATGAAGAACATGGTGCTACTCTGAAGCACAAGTGTGGTAAAAGGATAGTAACATTGCCCCTTCTCTCTTTTTCTCTCATTTTTTTATTTTTTTTATTTTTTGGTGGGCTTCTTTGGCCTCTTTTATTTTTCATAAAGTTCGGAGACTCATCCCGACTTGTGGGGGAATCATAGTCTCCATCATCCTTTCCTCACTAGGGCAATGCTCTAATAATGATGATCATCACACTTTATTTACTTACAACCCAATATTACAACTCGATACTAGAACAAAATATTACTCTATATGAATGCCTATGGCAGTGTACCAGGATGTGCAATGATCTAGTGTAGCAATGACATCAAAAACGGACAAGCCATGAAAACATCATGCTAGCTATGTTACAATCATGCAAAGCAATACGGCAATGAATGCTCAAGTCATGTATATGATGATGATGGAAGTTGCATGGCAATATATCTCGGAATGGCTATGGAAATGCCATGATAGGTAGGTATGGTGGCTGTTTTGAGGAAGATATAAGGAGGCTTATGTGTGATAGAGCGTATCGTATCACGGGGTTTGGATGCACCGGCAAAGTTTGCACCAACTCTCGAGGTGAGAAAGGGCAATGCACGGTACCGTAGAGGCTAGCAAATTGCGACAAGGTAAGAGTGCGTATAATCCATGGGCTCACATTAGTCATAAAGAACTCATATACTTATTTCAAAAGTTTATTAGCCCTCGAAGCAAAGTACTACTACGCATGCCCCTAGGGGGATAGATTGGTAGGAAAAGACCATCGCTCATCCCCAACCGCCACTCATAAGGAAGACAATCAAAGAAACAACCCACGCTTTAAATTTGTCACACAACGGTTACATACTTGCATGCTATGGGACTTGCAAACCTCAACACAAGTATTTCTCAATTTCACAATTACTCAACTAGCACGACTCTAATATCACCTCCTTTATATCACAAAACTATTGCAAGGAATCAAACATATCATATTCAGTAATCTACAAGTTTTATGTAGTATTTTATGACTAACCATGTGAATGACCAATTCCTGTCATCTCTCTAAATAGATATAAGTGAAGCAAGAGAGTTTAATTCTTTCTACAAAATATATGCCCACGCTCTAACAAATATAACTGAAGCAAAAGAGCATTCTACAAATGGCGGTTTTCTATGTGAAGAGAAACAAGCAATCCAAACTTCAAATGATATAAGTGAAGCACATGAAGCAATCTATAAAGCCATACTCAAAAGATTTAAGTTAAGTGCAATGAGCATTCTATAAATCATCCATGGACTATCTCATACCAGCATGGTGCATAAAATAAAAGTGAAGACTAATTGCAAAAGATGCTCCAAGATTTGCACATATCACATGAAGGAAACGAATCTGAAAACATACCGATACTTGTGGAAGAAAGAAGGGATGCCTTCCGGGGCATCCCCAAGCTTAGACGCTTGAGTCTCCATGAATATTTACTTGGGGTGCCTTGGGCATCCCCAAGCTTGAGCTCTTGCCTCTCCTCCTTTTCCTCATATCGAGACCTCCTCGATCTTCGAACACTTCATCCACACAAAACTTCAACAAAAAACTCGATAAGATCCGTTAGTATAATAAAGCAAATCACTATTCTAAGTACAGTTCCAAACCAATTCATATTTTGTTTTTGCATTGTAGCTACTGTAATATAACTTTTCCATGGCTTAATCCAGTGATAGAAATTGATAGTTTCATCAAAACAAGCAAAGTATACATCAAAAACAGAATATGTCTTAAACAGGACAGTCTGTAGTAATCTGAACATTTACCATACTTCTGGTACTCCAAAATTCTGACAAAATTAGGAAAAATAAACAATTTGTATAGAAAGACAGTGCAATAAGTTTCAGAACTGTTTGACGTTCCAGTAAAAAATGTAAAATCGTGCATTACAGCCAAAGTTTTTGTCCTGCACCGCACAAACCAACAAGCATTGTAAACATCCTAAAGGCAAACCTTGGCACATTATTTTTATAATACAATGTAATTGTACAAGGGGATAATTATTTTTGTTGAAAAGTTTCTGTAATCAAGATTCACAAAGTTGCCGTGAGCATGAACAATTTTCAAGGCTAGCTCCCACTTTAACAATGATCGTCTTTCTCACTTTCGCTTTTCTTTTTGAAATTTTTTTGGGTTCCCCTCTTTATTTTTTTGTTTTTAAACTTTATAAAAGCACTCAACAGAAATAAATGACTCTCTAAAACTTCCGGGTTGTCTCCCTGACAGCACTTTCTTTAAAGCCATTAAGCTAGGCATATAGTGCTCAAGTAATGGATCCACCCGGATCCCAAGGTATATCAAAGCCAATTTTAATTAACAATGATTTCCGATTTAGTAGTGAGCACAAAGTAACATATATCATGTAACAACAAAGTCTAACTCTGTTCCTATGCATTGGCATGTCATAAAAGAACAATTCATGCACACATAGTAAAGGCCAATGCATAGTATAAGCAGTTTCTTGCAATTTTATCATATTGGAAACATAGAGAGGTGGAGATATAGTTCCTATCTCATAATAATTGCAAGTAGGAGAAGCAAGCACATGCATATTATATCTATCAAAATCATCATGTGTAGTAGTAAAACACAACCCATCAATATAATCCTTAATAAGGGCAAACTTCTCCGATATAGTGTAGTAGGAAGAATTCAAAAAGATAATAGGACTATTATGTGTGGGTGCAATATCAACAATTTCATGTTTAACATAAGGAACTATAGCAAGTTCATCTCCATAAGCATAATTCATATTGGCATCTTGGCCACAAGCATAGCAAGCATCGTCAAAAAGGGGTATTTTAAGAGAATCAACGGGATCATAACAATCATCATAGCAATCATCCTTTGGTAAGCACGAAGAGAAATTAAACAATGTATTAGTTGAAGAGTTACTCTCATTAGAAGGTGGGCACAGGTGATCAATCTGCTCTTCCACCTTTTGTTCTTCGCTCTCCTCCTCATCCTTTTCATCCAATGAGCTCAAAGTTTCATCAATTTCTTCTTCCATGGACTGCTGCAAAATATTAGTCTCTTCTTGGACATCGGAGGAGTCCTCAATATATGGTTTAATATAGGCATTAGAAGCATAATTATCATAACAATATTGAAGTATGGCAAAACTTTCAGATTTGTAAAGAGTAGCATCATACTTTTCAATCAAACAAGCAATTTCATAAGCACCCCTAAAAGCAACAAATTCTTCAATTTTTGAACACCATAGTAATTATAAACACCCTTAGCATACGAAGATACGATTCCATTATCACTAAACTCACATTGATAGGGAAGGTGTTTCTTAGGGTTTTCATAACAACAAGTAAAATCATATATTTCACATAAATTCCAAGCATAGCATTGCAAACGATGAATTTGATCGAGTAAAAGTTTCCCTTTTTCAGATATGCGGTGTCGCACATAACAAGCATGCTCATCTAAAGATTTTCCCTCAACTAAGCTAGTTGGGGTTTCAGCACGAGCACATATGGATCAAAGATGATCCAAGTAAAAAGCTTCAGGAGTGTGATAGATTTTGAGTGGTTCTTGTGGCACCCCGGCTTAGAGAAACCAATTTACCTTGCATTGCCAGCCCAGAGACCATGTCTTCTGCTAACACACAACATATTGGTACAGAAAACAACCGCTTTATTGATGCTAGCAGAACATAGTACATATTACAACAAGTTAGGAGGCCGAGTGGCACACATGGCGCGGATGAACAATATGTACATTATTTAATGAACATAAAGGCGGCCTCGATCATGATAACTACGCGGCAGCAGAACGACGATGAAGCGGGACTCCATATCACAGGGACACCGATGTGAACACAATCTAGACTCGATCAGCACTCCGTTCCAACAAAACTTTCCTGAAATCTGGCATGACATGCCAGGTCAGTACATTGAATGTACTTGCAAGCTCACAACAAGCATAAACATAATGGCAAACAATATCATGATCTCAACCAAATTAAACATTAAAGCACAAGTCATACTAAGGATGCAATGAATAAAATCTTGTGTCTCAAGTCCCACGGACTTGCTTACCAACGGGTTACCACGTAACCAAACAGTGATCTCTCAGATCACAAACAAACCAACAACTTTGTCAACAAAACGGGTTACCTCGTAACCAAAAGGTGATCCCTCGGATCCCAAACGAACCAACAACTTGGTCATCAATACCAACATGGTCTTGCAATCATCCTTTTTCCAACAGTGCCATGTTATTAAATTAGTGTGCAAGATTATTTAAACATTGACCCATGGTGTGACCTACTTTCGAGCATGTCCGTAACCGTGGACTCGGCTATCGATTTTTTACATACACTCTGCAGAGGTAGCACACTGTACCCACACCAAGGAACCTGTGACAGCCTGGTTTTTGCCCTTTCTTCTTTGCCTAGTTTTCAGTTGATTTGAATTTGAGTTTGGAGTTTTTGAATCTTTCATTTGGACTTAACCACTTGGGTACCCCTTGGCTTTCACCCAAGTGCTTCATCCCCTCTCAAACCATCACTCCATCTCTGGCTCACCCCAAAATATCATTTGGAATATTTTTCTTAAATGAAAAATATTCATTTTCCCCTCCTAAACCCTAGCTAACCCTTTGTGCTCCATAACAACCCTAATTTTTCTTGCCCCTAAAATCCTGAGAAAAAGCCCAATTATTCTTTGAACCCTAGGGCACCTTTCTGAGCAAAAATATTTCATCACTCTTTGGAATATTTTGGCTACATAAAATATTTTCATTTCTGGACAGAAATGGTAGTTTCTACAGCAACTACCATTTTACTAGCTCCATTGTAGCTGATTTTTCTTGTGCATCTTCACCTTAGTAAGTGTTGGCTAGCCTCCAAAGCCCAGCCCTCAACTCCCAGTGGTTTGACCACAGTAAACCTCCAAAGTTAATGTCCAGAAACTTACCTGGAGTGTAAACTCATTTCTACTGCACCTGGAACCCAACCCAATCATGGTAACACTCAAAACTACCGCAGACTACACGCCAGACATGAGGATTGCGCTTAGGATGGCCTAATGTCATAGTTCACGCGCTGACCGCGTTTTTCCAGGCATGCTGGCATGCAAAACATGCGCTCTGAGTGCCGCCGAGCACTCTATTGCGCGTGTGCTTGCTGCCCAGCCTGCCCGAGCGTGCCAAACCGCGCCACCATCACCGTCTCTACGCACTTAACTCTGCCCTGGCACTCGCCAACGCCGGAGCTCGCCGCAGCGGTCACGGGCATGGTCTGGCCAATGCCACAGTGCGTGGCACACTGTGCTCGTTGTCTTCCCCTCGCCCCTGTGCTCGTCCCCATTCGCCAACAGTCCCCGCGAGAGCTACGTCTTCTTCCCCTCTCTCACTGGCGCCATTCTTTGCCGGGCGCCATGGACAGGTGTCCTCCGGCGGAGCCTGAACCCCCCCACGCCGCACGCCTATAAATACGGCCACCCCCGGCCTCCTCGAGCACCCCACTCCACTCCCTCACACCCCACAAGCTAGTAGAAAGCCGTAGCCCGGCCGGGCAGGCCGCAGGCTGCCGTCCTCGAGCTCGAGCTCGCCGCCGATCCCCTCGGGTCGTCCCCGCAGCTCCAACCCTTCCCAGGCCACGACAACTCTTCCAGGGCCTCCGCCTCTCTCCAGTGGTGCCGTTCCGCCCGGTTGGAGCCCCTGGAGTCGCCCCTAGTCGTTGTCGTCTTTGTCTCCGGCGATCGCTGCTCTCTACCTCCGCTGGAGAGGCTGTTTTCGGCGCCGTTCGACCACCCCTAGCCACTCTACAGGTACGGGCAGGTGCGTCTTTGTCTTATCTTCCGATCCCTCCCTCTCGTTTTGGCCCAAGAGCACTCACCGCCGGCGTGCGCTCCAGCGAATCCCCGACGCTCCCTGTTTCCCTCTCCCCCTCCTCCTCACCAGACTAGCGGGGCCAGCTAGTCAGCCACTCTGTACGTGCGCGAAGCGGTATGATTGGTGGCGCCCGGGGTGTTTACGCCTTCGACGTCACCCCCACCCCCCAGTCTGTTTAATTTTTATTCAAATTTCATTTAAATCCAGAGAACTTCAAACAACCACAACTTTTTATCTAGAAGTCCAAATGCAATGATTCTTTTTGCATTGTGTTCTTTGTCCAAAAATCTAGCAGCTCACAAAAGTTGGGATTTTTCCCTGCTGTATAGATTTTCTGGTGAATTTCAGAAGGTTTTTTGATGTTTTCTTTTTGTGTTTTTATTTATTTTCAAAAGAGCAGGCTTGTCTTGAGGATCACCAGGAGGTTTGTGAACCTCATCTGCACTAAGGCAAGCCACATCAACATTTTCATAGTGCCACTACAATATTTTGGATTTTCTACTTGAACATATGATTATCCTTGCATTTAAATTATTAATATGTTAATCGTATTCTGTTAGATGCTTGTTATAGTACATATGCTTGATTTACAGAAAGTTTGAAGTAAACTTAGTTGGCAAACTAACAATGGTTTAGTTATTGTGTGATGAAAGATAATATGGTTATGGATATAAATGATTAGTGAGATTATTTTCTTGCATGAGTAAAAATGATAAAATTTGCTAGAAAAGGCTCTAGTTAAAGTGAGGCTTGATCTTAACCAGAGGAGTATCCTGAGTTGTTGATTGCTCAGTGAGAGCGTAGTTGACTCAGTTATTTTCGTTGATATGTGATGCATATGTTGGTGATGCATGTCATGGCATTATGACGTCGGTTACTTTCACTTTAAGTTGAACCTGATAATAACTCAACTTGAATATGTTGTTGACCGGGTCATGGTGCCGCTGAATCGAGTCTTTCCTAGTGCAACCACATTTGCCGGTATGGGACGACCTTTATTCGTTTCATTGTCATGCCTCTGGTCGGTGCCTCTATCTAGGGAAGGTTATGGGCGTGTTGTACCCTGGCCCGGTAAGCAGGCATAACCTTGTGAGCCCATTGTTAAGTTTTTTGTACCAGGTCCTAGTGTGGATCGTGGCCACGACGGTGGTCGTTGTGTCTTTGGTAGACACGGGGCCACCCAGGACTAGCCCGATGGGGATTGAGTCGGAGTGGCCAGGAGAGTGTCATGGTAATGGAGTGGTTTCGTCGGAATGCCATTGGTCCACCCGAATGGGAGTGCGAGGCCATGGGTTCTGTGGTGTGGGTCCAGTGTGCTACCTCTGCAGAGTGTATTAAATCTATTGATAGCCGAGTCCACGGTTAAGGATACGCTCAAAAATAGGTCACACCATGGGTCAACATTTAATGAATTTTGCACATTAAGTATGAAGTTTGCATTGTGGTGGTGGCGGAAAGGCCATCATGTTGAGTTGGACCAGATGTGGTTGTGGTTGTGATCGACGTAAGGATCACGGGCCATTTATTGGTCGTGGTTGTGATCGCCGTAAGGATCACGGGCCATTTATTGGTCGTGGTTGTGATTGCCATAAGGATCACGAGATTGTCTCTGGGTTGACACGTTTGTAATCCGGAAACAATCATGGTTTGTAAGCCAGTCCGAGGGACGATTATCACAAGAGTATGGTCATAGCATGTTGGATATATATATTGTCGCATTGTTAATAATTGGTTAATTGTCATGATATTGTTTGTCATTATGTTTATGCTTGTTGTGAGCTTGCAAGTACATTCAATGTACTGACCTGGCGTGTCATGCCAGATTTCAGGAAAGTTCCGCGGAAAGGAGTGCTGTTCGAGTCTAGATCGTGTCCACATCGGTGTCCCTGTGCTATGGAGTTCCACTACGACGTTGTTCCGCTGCCGCGTAGTTGTCATGATCGAGGCCCCTTTATGTTCACTAAATAATGTACATATTGTTCAGCCGCACCATGTATGCCGCTTGGCCTCGCTAACTGTTGTAATATAAGCTCTGCTCCGCTAGCAACAATAAAGCGGTTGTTTTCTGTACCAAGTTGTTGTGTGTTGCCAGAAGACAAGGTCTCTGGGCTGGCAATGCATGGTAAACCGGTTGCTCTGAGCCGGGGTGCCACAATGCTTGGT
Organism: Triticum dicoccoides; assembly: GCF_002162155.2. Taxonomy (NCBI): domain Eukaryota; kingdom Viridiplantae; phylum Streptophyta; class Magnoliopsida; order Poales; family Poaceae; genus Triticum; species Triticum dicoccoides. The sequence continues at coordinate 515,656,634 of NC_041393.1, read as the reverse complement.
ATCAAAGCCGCGCCGACTGTAGGCCATGCCCGGTCATCACTCCAAGCTGTCAGATTTTCAAAGGACCAAGCCTCCCAGTTTCAGTCAGACTATTGATCCCTTGGATGCAGATGATTGGTTGAGAACTATGGAGAAGAAGCTTTAGATTGCTCATACTAAAGAAGGAGATAAGGTTCCATTTGCAACTCATTATCTTGAAGGCGCTACTGCCATATGGTGGGAAAATGAAAGAGCCATGTGGTTTGTCGATGAAGAAGTCACCTGGTCCAGATTCAAGGAATGATTCCAAAAATATCACATCCCTACGGGAATTATGAAGACTAAGCAGCATGAATTTCTAGTGCTCCTCCAAGGAAGTCAGTCTGTGGGTGAATATTTGCAAAAATTCAATCATCTGTCACGTTACTCTCTATATGACGTGGCCACTAAAGAAAGGAAGATTGACAAATTTCTTGGTGGATTAAACCCGCAACTCAGGTGTACTCTTAGTATGTTCGATTTCCCAGACTTCCAAACGCTGGTGAACAAGGCTTTCATTGCTGAGAGAGAGCACAAACTTGTATCGGATAATAAGTCTGTCAACAATGATCATACGCCCAAGTTTGAGCCAAGGAAGGAAATACAACCAGTGCAGAAGGCTCGTACCTGGCAACAGACTCAGGTGGAATACAAGCCCAATTGGCAACAGAATGTTAACAAGACCACCACTCAAGTCAAGAATGTTGTAACCAACCCAGTGCAAGAGGAGCGTCTGTGCAGCAATTCTTGTTTCAGTTGTGGGCAAACCGGACATTATGTCAAACAGTGTCCCAAGAATAACAGGACGAATGCTATATTCAGGCCACAAGTCCATTGTATGGAGGCATGCCCGAACCTGCACAACATCACGGAATACATTCATCACATCTCCGCTGATGAAGCCCAAGAGAACCCCGAAGTTATCATTGGTATGTTCTTTGTTAATAACATACCTGCAGTGATTTTATTTGACTATGGGGCTTCCCACTCTTTTATTTCTTGGAGTTTTGTTGCCCAAAACAAGTTTCCTTGTTCGCTTTTGGGCAAGAATATGCTGGTACAAACCCCGAGATCTCTAATCAGAAGCAATTTGGTCTGTCGCAATGTGGAAGTCAATGTCAATGGAGTCTGTTTTCCAACTTCCTTGATACTTATTGAGTCTGATAAGTTGGGTGTTATCTTGGGTATGAATTGGCTGACTCAGTATCAAGTATGCATAAATTGTGCGACCGAGAAGTCACTTTGACCAACCAAGAAGGGCAGACAACAAAATTCTATGCTTGCAGAAGCATACCCTCAAAGGAAATGGTCTTCACAACAGTGGCTGAATTGGAATTAATTCCTGTGATCAGTGAGTTTCCTGATGTATTTCTAGAAGAACTGCCAGGCATGCCACCTGATTGAGAGCTTGAGTTTGCAATAGATCTTGCGCCCGGGACCACACCTATACACAAGAAGTACTACCAAATGTCATCATCAGAATTAGTAGAGCTAAAGAAACAGCTTGATGAAATGCTCCAGAAAGGATATATCCGCCCCAGCTCTTCACCATGGGGATCACCTGCTATCTTCATGGACAAGAAAGATGGCAGCCTCCGCATGTGTGTGGATTACCGTCAGCTGAATGACGTCACAATCAAAAACAAATATCCACTGCCAAGAATTGATGACCTGTTCGATCAGCTCAGTGGAGCCAAGGTATTCTCCAAGATTGATTTACGGACTGGATACTATTAGCTCAAGATTGAAAAGGAGGATATTCCTAAGACCGCGTTCACCACTCGATACGGTCTTTATGAATATACAGTTATGTCTTTTGGTCTCACCAACGCCGCTGCCTTCTTCATGCATATGATGAACAAAGTATTCATGGACTTCCTCGATAAGTTCTTGGTAGTCTTCATCGATGATATACTTATTTACTCAAGAAGTGAAGGGGAACACAAAGAACACCTCCGAGCAGTGTTACAACGACTCTGTGAACATCAGTTATACGCCAAATTCAGTAAATGTGAGTTCTGGCTCAAGCAAGTTGGATTTCTTGGACATGTGTTGTCCATCGAAGGTATAGCCGTGGACCTGAGCAAAGTAAAGGATGTACTCGATTGGTTGCCACCCACAACCATATCTTAGATCCGGAGTTTTCTTGGATTAGTCGGATATTACGGTTGTTTCATTGAAGGGTTCTCCAAGATTGCTAAACCCATGACAAAGCTGCTCAAAAAGGATAACAGGTTTGAATGGACTGAGGACTGTGAGGGAAGTTTCACTTAGTTAAAGAAACGACTGACAACTGCACCGGTATTGACTCTTCCAGATATCTACCGCAGTTTTGATGTGTATTGCCATGCTTCCAGGCAAGGACTGGGATGCTTACTTATGCAAGACGGCAAGGTAGTAGCTTATGCCTCACGACAGCTACGACCCCACGAGGGAAATTACCCTACTCATGATTTGGAATTGGCCGCGGTGGTTCATGCTTTAAAAATTTGGAGACACTATCTCATCGGAAAAAGATGCCAAATTTTTACATATCACAAAAGCCTCAATATAAATTTACTCAGCCAGATTTAAATGTCCATTAACGAAGATGGCTTGAGTTAGTCAAGGATTATGACCTTGGAATAAATTACCACCCGAGTAAGGCCAACGTGGTTGCCGATGCGCTCAGTCGAAAGCCCGTCAGCTTAAATGTCATATTGGAATCCTTGCCTCCTGAACTTCAAGAGGAGATTGCTCAGCTTAACCTGGTCATAGTTGAGGCTGGCCTTGCTAATATTTTGGAAGTTACCCCCACCCTTGAGGAAGAGATCCGCAAGGCCCAGCTAGATGACACCGATCTGTAGAAATGTGCCAAGCATATGGTAGCAAGTCAGACTTCCGATTTCTCAAAATATCAGTTTGGTACTCTCCGATTCCGGGGAAGGATTTGTGTGCCCAATCAAGTAGATTTAAGGCAGAAGATCCTGTCAGAAGCCCACAAATCCTCGTATTCAATTCACCCTGGAGGTACAAAAATGTATGAAGACCTTCGACAAATATTCTGGTGGGATGGAATGAAGAAAGACATTGCCTATTTCGTGGCCTGTTGCGACATATGCAACAAAGTGAAAGCAGAACATCAAAAGCCAGCCGGACTTCTCCAACCGCTGCCAGTGTCACAATGGAAATGGGATGATGTCTGTATGGATTTCATCACAGGACTACTTAAGACCCGATGGGGCAATGATGCAATCTGGGCCATAGTGGATACATTAACCAAGGTAGCCCACTTTATCCCGATCAGAACCACATATCGAGCAGATGAGCTTGCACAACTATATGTATCCAGAATAGTCAGTCTGCATGGAGTACCCCGAACCATCACTTCTGACCGAGGTTCACTTTTTACCTCCACTTTTTGGTCCCGTCTTCATCAAGCCTTGGGGACAACATTGAAATACAGTAGCGCTTATTCATCCTCAGACTGATGGACAGACAGAGCGGGTAAACCAAATACTCGAAGATATGCTGCGAGCCTGTGCTTTGGCCCAAGGACCAAAATGGGAAGACTATTTGCCTTATGTTGAGTTCTCTTATAAAAATAGCTTCTAGACCAGTTTAAAGATGTCACCGTATGAGGCTTTGTATGGCCGTAAGTGTCGCACTCCTTTAAATTGGTCTCAAACTGAAGATAGCCGTATTTTCGGAACGAATCTCATGCTGGAAGCCGAGAAGCAAGTCAAGGAAATCAGAGACAGATTGTAGTTGGCCAAATCTCGATAGAAGAGTTATTATGATGCAAAGCACCGACAGATCAGTTTTGAACCCGGAGAACATGTATACCTTCAAGTCACGCCTATGAAAGGAATCAAGAGATTTTAGACTCGTGGAAAATTGGCACCCAGGTTCATTGGTCCATTTCCAGTTATGTCACGAGTGGGTACTGTTGCATATCAGTTGGAGCTACCCCCTGAATTGTCAGATGTGCACAACGTGTTTCATGTTTCATAGTTACGACGATGGATAACGCCGCCTGAGAAAAAGACTGATATGACAGAAGTAGAGCTGGCAAAGGATTTAACATATGAAGAGAGGCCAGTTAAAATTTTGGATCAGATGGAAAGAGTCACCCGCAGTAAAGCAAGGAAGTTTTACAAAGTCCAATGGAAGCATCACACAGAGTCAGAATCAACATGGGAATCAGAAGAATTTCTAAGGGCACATTATCCAGAATGGTTTTCCCAAGCAACCGAATCTCGAGGACGAGATTCATTCTAAGTGGGGGAGGTTTGTGACAACCTGGTTTTTGCCCTTTCTTCTTTGCCTGGTTTTCAGTTGATTTGAATTTGAGTTTGGAGTTTTTGAATCTTTCATTTGGACTTAACCACTTGGGTACCCCTTGCTTTCACCCAAGTGCTTCATCCCCTCTCAAACCATAACTCCATCTCTGGCTCACCCCAAAATATCATTTGGAATATTTTTCTTAAATGAAAAATATTCATTTCCCCCTCCTAAACCCTAGCTAGCCCTTTGTGCTCCATAGAAACCCTAATTTTTCTTGCCCCTAAAATCCTGAGAAAAAGCCCAATTATTCTTTGAACCCTAGGGCACCTTTCTGAGCAAAAGTATTTCATCACTCTTTGGAATATTTTGGCTACAGAAAATATTTTCATTTCTGGACAGAAATGGTAGTTTCTATAGCAACTACCATTTTACTAGCTCCATTGTAGCTGGTTTTTCTTGTGCATCTTCACCTTAGTAAGTGTTGGCTAGCCTCCAAAGCCCAGTCCTCAACTCCTAGTGGTTTGACCATAGTAAACCTCTGAAGTTACTGTCCAGAAACTTACCTGGAGTATAAACTCATTTCTACTGCACCTGGAACCCAACCCAATCGTGGTAACACTCAAAACTACCACGGACTACATGCCAGACGTTAGGATTGCGCTTAGGATGGCCTGATGTCATAGTTCACATGGTGACCGCGTTCGTCCAGGCGTGCTGGCATGCAAAACACGCGCTCTGAGTGCCGCTAAGCGCTCTGTTGCACGCGTGCTCACTACCCAGCCTGCCAGAGCATGCCAAACCGCGCCACCATCACCGTCTCTACGCACTTAACTCTGCCCTGGCACTCACCGACGCCGGAGCTCGCCGCAGCGGGCATGGACATGGTCCGGCCAACGCCATAGTGCGCGACACACTGTGCTCGTCATCTTCCCCTCGCCACTATGCTCGTCCCCATTCACCAACAGTCCCCGCATGAGATACGTCTTCTTCCCCCTCTCTCACTGGTGTCGTTCGTCGCCGGGCACCATGGACAGGTGTCCTCCGGCGGAGCCCGAACCCCCCCCCCTCGCCGCACGCCTATAAATACGGCCACCCCTAACCTCCTCAAGCACCTCACTCCACTCCCACACACCCCACAAGCTAGTAGAAAGCCGTAGCCCGGCCGGGCAGGCCGCGGGCTGCCGTCCTCGAGCTCGAGCTCGCCGGCAATCCCCTCGGGTCGTCCTCACAGCTCCAGCCCTTCCCAGGCCAGGATAACTCTTCCAGGGCCTCCGCCTCTCTCCGGTGGTGCCGTTCCGCCCGGTTGGAGCCCCTGGAGTCGCCCCTAGTCGCCGTCATCTTCGTCTCCGGCGATCGCTGCTCTCTGCCTCTGCTAGAGAGGTTGTTTCCAGCGCCGTCCGACCACCCCTAGCCACTCTATGGGTACGGGCAGGTGCGCCTTCGTATTCTCTTTCGATCCCTCTCTCTCGTTTTGGCCCAAGATCCCTCGCCGCCGGCGTGCGCTCTGGCGAATCCCCACCGCTCCCTATTTCCCTATCCCCCTCCTCCTCACTTGACTTGCGGGGCCTGCTAGTAAGCCAATCTGTACGCGCGTGAAGCAGTACGAGTGGTGGCGCCCGGGGCATTTATGCCTTCGACGTCACCCCCCAGCCTGTTTAATTTTTATTCAAATTTCATTTAAATCAAGAGAACTTCAAACAGCCACAACTTTTTATCTATAAGTCCAAATGCAATGATTCTTTTTGCATTGTGTTCTTTGTCCAAAAATCTAGCAGCTCACAGAAGTTGGGATTTTTCCCTGCTGTCTAGATTTTTTGGTGAATTTCAAAATGTTTCTTGATGTTTTCTTTTTGTGTTTTTATTTATTTTCAAAAGAGCAGGCTTGTCTTGAAGATCACCAGGAGGTTTGTGAACCTCATCTGCACTAAGGCAAGCCACAACAACATTTTCATAGTGCCACTACAATATTTGTGATTTTCTAATTGAACATATGATTATCCTGCATTTAAATTATTAATTTGTTAATTATATTCTGTTAGATGCTTGTTATAGTACATATGCTTGATTTACAGAAAGTTTGAAGTAAACTTAGTTGGTAAACTAACAATTATTTAGTTATGGTGCGATGAAAGATAATATGGTTATGGATATAAGTGATTAGTGAGATTATTTTCTTGCATGAGTAAAAATGATAAAATTTGCTAGAAAAGGTTCTGGTTAAAGTGAGGCTTCATCTTAACCAGAGGAGTATCCTGAGTTGTTGATTGCTCAGTGAGAGCGTAGTTGACTCAGTTATTTTCGTTGATATGTGATGCATATGTTGGTGATGCATGTCATGGCATTATGATGCCGGCTACTTTCACTTTAAGTTGAACCTGATAATAACTCAACTTGAATATGTTGTTGACCGGGTCATGGTGCCGCTGAATCGAGTCTTTCCCACTGCAACCACATTTGCCGGTATGGGACGGCCTTTATTCGTTTCATTGTCATGCCTCTGGTCGGTGCCTCCATCTAGGGAAGGTTATGGGCGTGTTGTACCCTGGGCCGGTAAGCAGGCATAACCTTGTGAGCCCATTGTTAAGTTTTTGGTACCGGGTCCCAGTGTGGATCGTGGCCACGATGGTGGTCGTTGTGTCTTTGGTAGACATGGGGCCACCAGGACTAGCCCGATGGGGATTGAGTCGGAGTGGCCGGGAGAGTGTCATGGCAATGGAGTGGTTTCGTCGGAATGTCGTTGGTCCACCCGAATGGGAGTGCGAGGCCATTGGTTCCGTGGTGTGGGTCCAATGCACTACCTCTGCAGAGTGTATTAAATCTATCGACAGCCGAGTCCATGGTTAAGGACACGCTCGAAAGTAGGTCACACCATGGGTCAACATTTAATGAATTTTGCACACTAAGTATGAAGTTTGCATTGTGGTGGTGGCGGAAAGGCCATCATGTTGAGTTCGACTAGATGTGGTCGTGGTTGTGATCGCCGTAAGGATCACAGGACATTTATTGGTCGTGGTTGTGATCGCCGTAAGGATCACGGGCCATTTATTGGTCGTGGTTGTGATCGTTGTAAGGATTACGAGATTGTCTTTGGGTTTGACATGTTTGTGATACGGAAACGATCACGGTTGGTTAAGCCAGTCCGAGGGATGATTATCACAAGAGTATGGTCATAGCATGTTGGATATATATATTGTCGCATTGTTAATAATTGGTTAATTATCATGATATTGTTTGTCATTATGTTTATGCTTGTTGTGAGCTTGCAAGTACATTCAATGTACTGACCTGGCGTGTCATGCCAGATTTCAGGAAAGTTCCGCGGAAAGGAGTGTTGTTCGAGTCTAGATCGTGTCCACATCGGTGTCCCTGTGCTATGGAGTTCCACTACGACGTTGTTCCGCTGCCGCGTAGTTGTCATGATCGAGGCCCCTTTATGTTCACTAAATAATGTACATATTGTTCAGCCGCACCATGTATGCCGCTTGGCCTCGCTAACTGTTGTAATATAAGCTCTGCTCCGCTAGCATCAATAAAGCGGTTGTTGTCTGTACCAAGTTGTTGTGTGTTGCCAGAAGACAAGGTCTCTGGGCTGGCAATGCATGGTAAACCGGTTGCTCTGAGCCGGGGTGCCACAGAACCCATGGCCTGGCACTCCCATTCGGGTGGACCAACAACATTCTAACAAAACCCCTCCATTGCCACGACACTCTCCCGGCCACTCCGACTAACTCCCCATTGGGCTAAGTCATGGGTGGCCTTGTGTCTATCCCAGACACCAACGACCACCATCGTGGCAAAACGGTCCCAAACGGGGACAAGGTACCAAAACAACATCAACGGGCACACAAGGTTATGGCCGCTTACCGGGCCAGGGTACCGCACGCCCATAACCTTCCCTCGTTGGAGGTACCGACCAGAGGCATGACAACGGACCAAATAAAGGCCTTCCCATAAAGTCAAATGTGGTTGCGCTGGGAAAAACTCGATTCAGTGGCACCATGACCCAATCAACGATATGTTCAAGTTGATTTATTATTAGGTTCAACTTAAAAATAAAAGTGACCGGTGTCATGACATACCATGCAAATGCACTGATATAACATGCTTCACTAATCATTGGAACTATACCGGGTCAACTTATATCGAGCACTAACCAAACACTTCAGAAACTCTTGGCACTATTCTAGTCATGTTTCAGCAGCAACTAGTCATAGCAATATTTAGCATCATTATTTTCTTAACCAAGAAAATATTATCCCAACTATTTGTTTTTCATAAGCAGATTATTTCTCCATAATCTAACATGACTCAAAAAGACTAACACTAACTTAGTTAACTTTCTAACTTACTGTAGTCCAACATATTCACATAATCTAGCTTACAACAGAATGAAAATACTATTTACTTGGTGATTAAAAATGCATGAACTAAATTTAATTATTCAAGTTTGAACATAAATCACAAATATTGCAATGTCACCATGAAAATGTTGTTGTGGCTTGCCTTAGTGCATATGAGGGTCACACTCCTCCTAGTGATCCTCAAGACAAGCTTCACTCTCTGAAAACAATTATAAGCACAAAAAGAAAACATCAAGAAACATCTCTGAAATTCACTAGAACATCTAGGCAATAGAGAAAAATCTCATCTCTGTGAGCTGCTAAAGATTTTCATACAGAACACCACGCAAAAAGAATCAATTCATTTGGACTTATGGTTAAAAAGTTGTGGCTGTTTGAAGTGCTCTGGAATTAATTTGAATTTGAATTAATATTAAACAGGCTAGGGGGTGACGTCGAAGGCATAAACCTGCGGGGTGCCACCACTCGTACCGCTTCGGGCGCATATAGAGTGGCTGACAAGCGGGCCCCGCTGGTCAGGTGAGAGGGAGGGGAAGAGGGAAACAGAGCACGGTGGGGCTCCGCCAAAGCACACACCGGCGAGGAGGGCTCCTTGACCGGAGCTAGAGGGATAGATCGAGAGAGGGGACGGAGGCGCACCTGCTCGTACCCGTAGATTAGCTAGGGTGGTCGGATGTCATCGGAAATGGCCTCTCCAGCGGTGATAGGAAGAAGAGGTCGCCGGAGTTGAAGACGACGGCAACTAGGGGCGGCACCAGGGGATCCCATCGGGTCGGACGGCACCACTGAGGCACAGCAGAGGCCCTGGAAGGGTTGCCTGAGCTTGGGAGGGGCTGGAGTGGTGCGGACGGACAGAGGGGATCGCCGGCGAGCTCAAGCTCGGGTACGGCGGCCTGAGGCCTGCCCGGCTGGGCCACAGCTTTCTACAGGTTTGTGGAGTGTGTGCGAGGAGCGGATGATGCTCAAGGAGGCTGGGGGGGCTCTACTTATAGCCGAGCGGAGTGAGGGGATCGGACTCAGCCGGAGGACACCTGGACGCTGCGCCCGGCGACGAGCGGCGTCAGTGAGAGAGGGGGAAGGCGACGCAGCTCACGCGGGAACTATGGGCAAGCGGAGACGAGCACAGGAGCCAGGGGATGGCGATGAACACAGTGCGCAGTGCACTGTTGGGTTGGCCGGACCGCGCCCATGCTCACTGCGGCAAGCTCCAGCGTCGGCGAGCGCTAGGGTGGAGTTAAGGGCGTCAGGACGGTGATGGTGGCGGGGTTTGGCAGGCGGGGAAGCGATCACGCGATCAACACAGGCTCGAGCGCAACGTAGAGCGCGTCGGCTGCATGCCAGCACGCCTGGACGAACGCGGTCACCGCGTGAACTTTGACCTCAGGCCGAGCTAAGCCTAAACTTCATGTCTGGCGTGTTGTTCATGGTAGATTTAGAGGTTACCATACTTTGGTTTGAGCTCAGACATAGTGAACAAGATTTTTACTTCACTGCAAGTTACTGGACAGTAACTTTGAGAGCTTGCTGAGGTTAAACGGCTGGGAATTGGGAGATGCACTTTGGTGGCTAGCAATCATCTAGGAGGGTGGTGGTGCACAAGAAAATGCAGCTCCATTTGATCAAGTAAAATGGTAGTTGTTGTAGAAACTACCATTTCTGCCCAGAATAGGAAATAATTTCTGTAGCAAAAATATTCCAAAAAGTGGTGTGATATTTTTTCTCAAGGAGGTGCCTTGGGGTTCAAAGGATTTTTGAGAATTTTCTCAGAATTTTGTGGCCAAGAAAAATTGGGGTTGCTTTGGAGCACAAGTTTCTGGTTAGGGTTTTTGAGAGGGAAATGAATATTTTTCATTTAAGAAAAATACTCATGCCATTATTTTGAGGTAGACCAGAGAGGAAATGATGGTTTTGAGGAGGGGTGAGCCACTTGGGTGAAAGCCAAGGTGATGCCCAAGTGTTTTAAGTCCAACTGAAATGATTCAGACTCAAAATTCAATTCAAAACCCAACTGAAACCAGAAGAGAGAAAGAGGGCAAAACCAGGCTATCACAGTTCTTAAACCATTGGTGTAGTAGGTACAACTAATTTTTTTGGTATTTTGCATTTACTACCCATAACTAAAGATAGAAAACAACTAAGAACAGTAAAAAAATTACTTAGTGATAAAGCAAACAAGCACACACGAGAATATTCACCCCACGCTATGACTGTACGGCAACGGCGCCAGAAAAAGGTCTTGATAACCCATAAGTATAGGGGATCAATTGTAGCCTCTTTCGATAAGTAAGAGTGTCGAGCCCAATGAGGATCTGAAGGTAGAACAAATATTCCCTCAAGTTCTATCGACCACCGATACAACTCTACGCACGCTTAATGTTCGCTTTACCTAGAACAAGTATGAAACTAGAAGTACTTTGTAGGTGTTGTTGGATAGGTTTGCAAGATAATAAAGAGCACGTAAATAAAAGCTAGGGGCTGTTTAGATAAAGAAGCAATAAAGTAAGTATAGCGAGTGTGGAAAAGTGGTGGTAGGAGTTGTGAAATTGTCCCTAAGCAATTGACTACTTTACTAGACCGATAGCAAGTTTCATGTGGGAGAGGCCACTGCTAGCATGTCATCCCTGACTTGGAATTCTATGCACTTATGATTGGAACTATTAGCAAGCATCCGCAACTACTAACATTCATTAAGGTAAAACCCAACCATAGCATTAAGATATATTGGTACCCCTTCAATCCCGTATGCATCAATTTCTATGCTAGGTTGAAGCTTCTGTCACTCTTGCCCTCCAATACATAGTCCTATCAACATACAACTAACCCTATGGTGTGATCCACACGCACGCTCATATGATGGACACCAAAGGACATCAACATAACCACAAGCAAATTAAACCAACCATAGCAATTCACCAATTACCGAAAGGACAACGAAAATCTACTCAGACATCATAGGATGGCAACACATCATTGGATAATAATATGAAGCATAAAGCACCATGTTCAAGTAGTGGGTACAGCAGATTGTGGGAGTGTGGACTGCTGAATATAGATGGGGCAAGGTGATGAAGATGTTGGTGAAGATGACAGAGGTGTTCGTGTAGATTGCGGTGATGATGATGGCCCCGGCGGTGTTCCGGCGCCACCGAAAGCGAGGGGGAGAGAGCCCCCCTTTTTCTTCTTCTTCCTTGACCTTCTCCCTAGGTGGGAGAAGGGTTTCCCCTCTGGTCCATGGTCTCCATGGCATGGGAGGGGCGAGAGCCCCTCCGAGATTGGATTTGTCTCTCTTTCTCTCTCTGTTTCTGCGTTCCCATATTTTGCCCTTTCACCGTTTCTTATATTCCCGGAGATCCGTAACTCCGATTGAATTGAAACCTTCAACACGATATTTTCCGGATATTAGCTTTCTTATGGTGAAATAAGAGTAGCAACCGCCTTACGGGGTGTCCACGAGGGCCAGGGGCGCACCCACCCCCTGGGGCGCGCCCCTGCCTCGTGGGCCCCTCGAGCATCGTCTCGCGTTGATTCTTCTTCCCAAAAATCATAAATATTCTAAAAATATTCTCCGTCCGTTTTTATTCCATTTGGACTCTGTTTGAAATGGTTTTTCTGCAAAACATAAAACATGCAACAGACAAGAACTGGCATTGGGCACTGGATCAATATGTTAGTCCCAAAAATAGTATAAAAATTTGCCAAAAGTATATGAAAGTTGAATAATATTGGCATGGAACAATAAAAAATTATAGGTACGACAGAGACGTATCAGCTATGATTCGAATACGATCAGGAAGCCGGACCAAAATGGTTAATGGCTATGATTCGGATACGATCAGGAAGCCCCCAAGTGGTTTGTGGCATTGCGCCGATCAAAAGGGTACCGACAGCTATGATTCGAATACGATCATGAAGCCCCTAGTGACCATGAAATTATGATGAAAAAGACTCATTATTCTTGAAGATGAAATGACAGAGGCCCTGCTTTATCAGGGATGCCAACTTTATTATAATCATCATAATATATACATCATCAAAATATGTACATCATAAGAGCCGGTGGCTCAAGTGTAGTAAGGCCGAAGATGAGCAATATTCCATGGCCGGCGGGTCTCCTCCTCCGACTTACGTGAGTCCTTGTGCTCTCGAATATCAATAAGGTAGTATGAACCATTGTTCAAGTTTTTGCTGACCACAAAGGGTCCTTCCCAAGGTGGGGATAACTTGTGCACATCAGTTTGATCATGTATGAGCCGGAGCACCAAATCACCTTCTTGCAAGGTTCTGGACTTAACCCGGTGGCTGTGGTAACGGCATAGATCTTGTTGGTAAATCACCGAGCGAGCTGCCGCAAGGTCACGCTTCTCATCTAATAGATCAAGTGCATCCTGACATGCTTGTTCATTATCTTCAACATAAGCCGCCACGCGGGGCGAGTCATGGCGGATGTCATTAGGGAGAACTGCCTCTGCCGTAAACCATGAAGAAAGGCGTGTAACCCGTAGATTTGTTGGGAGTAGTATTGATACGCCATAGCACTGAAGGTAACTCCTCCACCCAACAACCTGGTGTCCTCTATAAAGGAACCATAAGCCGGGGCTTGATGCCTCTCAGAATTTCTTGGTTGGCTTTTTCGTCTTGACCATTGGATTGAGGGTGAGCCACTGAGCATACATCAAGTCGAATATGCTCACGCTAACAAAATTCTTTCATAGCACCCTTGGACAGATTAGTGCCATTATCAGTTATGATGTTGTGGGGAAAACCAAAGCAAAAAATCACCTTTTTAATGAATTGAACTACCGTTGCCGCGTCACACTTACTGACCGGCTCTGCTTCGACCCACTTTGTGAATTTGTCAACCGCCACCAAAAGGTGGGTCTTTTTATCCTTGGACCTTTTAAAAGTCCCAACCATATCAAGCCCAAGACTGCAACTGGCCAAGTAATTGGAATCATCCTCAATTCTTGAGCCGGCACTTGAGCTCACCGTGAAATTTTTTGACAACCATCACATTTCCTGACCAAATCCTCCACATCAGCATGAACCGTCAGCCAATAAAACCCATGACGAAAAAGCTTTAGCCACGAGAGACTTTGAACCGGCATGATGACCACAATCTCCTTCATGAATCTCACAAAGAATCTCACGACCTTCCTCAGGATAAACACAATGCTGAAATGCCCCAGTGACACTGCGGTGGTGTAACTCGCCATTGGCAATCGTCATGGACTTAGACCGCCGGGTTATCTGCCTAGCCAAAGTTTCATCCTCAGGTAACTCGCCCCGGGTCATATAAGCCAAATATGGGACTGTCGAATCTGGGATAACATGAAGAGCCTCCACCAATTGTGCTTCCGGGTCGGGAATAGCCAAATCTTCCTCTGTAGGCAATTTAACAGAAGGGTTATGAAGAACGTCTAACCGGCTTCAGGTGTCAGCCGCCTCATTTTTCCTGCGATCAATGTGTTCCACTTGATAACCCTTGCAGTGTCCAGCAATAGCATCAACCTCACGGTGATAAGCCGCCATGAGTGGGTCCTTAGAATCCCATGTGCCTGAAACTTGCTGAGCTACCAAGTCTGAGTCGCCAAAACATCTCACCCGGCTGAAGTTCATCTCCTTAGCCATCCGAAGACCATGGAGCAAGGCTTCATACTCAGCTGCATTGTTAGTACAGGTGTAGGTGTCAAAACCGGCGGATCTCGGGTAGGGGGTCCCGAACTATGCGTCTAGGCGGATGGTAACAGGAGACAAGGGACACGATGTTTTACCCAAGTTCGGGCCCTCTTGATGGAGATAAAACCCTACGTCCTGCTTGATTAATATTGATGATGTGTGTTACAAGAGTGGATCTACCACGAGATCAAGGAGGCTAAACCCTAGAAGCTAGCCTATGGTATGATTGTTGTTCGTCCTATGGACTAAAGCCATCCGGTTTATATAGACACTGGAGAGGGCTAGGGTTACACAGAGTCGGTTACAATGGTAGGAGATCTACATATCCGTATCGCCAAGCTTGCCTTCCACTCCAAGGAAAGTCCCATCCGGACACGGGACGAAGTCTTCAATCCGGTATCTTCATAGTCTTGGAGTCCGGCCGATGATGATAGTTAGGCTATCCGGACACCCCCTAGTCCAGGACTCCCTCAGTAGCCCCTGAACCAGGCTTCAATGACGACGAGTCCGGCGCGCATATTGTCTTCGGCATTGCAAGGCGGGTTCCTCCTCCGAATAATTTATAGAAGATTGTGAACACCAGGATAGTGTCCGGCTCTGCAAAAATAAATTCCACGTACCATCGTAGAGAGAATAATATTACACCAGTTCAATCTGCTGACGCGTTTTGTGGCGTGACATCACACCACTACCAAGCCTTTACTCGAATTGTTTTTATTGTACCACCTCAGCGCGTTTAGCGAAGCGGTTTCCTTGGTACGTCTTGTCGAAGCAGAGATCGTGTTCCCCTTATTCCGGGATTTCCATCAATACGGATGTGGGTAACCCAACAGCGCCCGTTGCCACGCCCCCTCCATCGAAGGCGGGTTCCAAACGGTCACGGGGACGGCTCTTGGTATTCTTCCTCTTTATAATGAGACCAAGGCCCGTTCTTTTCCTTCAATCCTCTATCGAATCTGCCCCTCGCCCCGAGTTCCAACACCCAGGGCTCCAGATTCGGGTACCTTCGATCTTCGACAATCTCCGGCCCTGACCTACGAGGCCGGTGGATGCCCTCCTCCATCAGGGAAGAGGACGTGCTAAAGCTGAGAGACGCCAGGTACTTAACCTACGAGATTTCGCATAGGCTGCCTGCCCGAGGGCAAGTTATTCCGACCCCCGAGCTTGGTGAGAGCGTCATGTTTGTGTCTCACCTCCGTCGGGGTTTAGGCTTCCCTACGGATCCCTTCGTGAGGGGGCTCATGTTTTACTATGGGCTGGAATTCCATGACTTGGCTCCGGAGTCCATCCTCCACATCTCATCATTCATTGTCGTCTGCGAAGCCTTCCTCCGCACTACCCCTCACTTCGGCTTGTGGCTCAAAACCTTCAACGTGGAGCCGAAGATGATTGAGGGGCGTCAGGCAGAGTGCGGCGGGGCGGTTATAAGCAAGAGGGCCGATGCTCCATGGCCCGAGGGCTCTTTTCCGGAGGAGCTCGGCTTGTGGCAACATGAGTGGTTCTATATCACCGCTCCCAGGGGCAGTAGGCAGAGGCCGCCGCCCGTCTTCCGCTCGGGCCCTCCACAGAGTTGACGTCATGGGTCAACAAGGGGCCTGACTGGGGGCCGTCCAAAGACGTACCCCTGTTGCAGGACCAGATTCGAGGCCTCCAAGAAAGGGAGATCAATCTGGTCGCAGTGGTACAAGTTATGTTGCTCCGACGCCTACTGCCCTGCAAACGTCGCCCCCTCCGCCTGTGGGAATTTAATCCGGAGGGGCCACGAGCTCTTCAACACTTCATGGGTTTGACACCCGCGGAGATGTACAAACTGTTCTTCGGATCACAAGAGATGCGTCCGGAATTGACCGAGGATGCTGGCCTAAGCTGCAATCGCCCAGATAACCAAGTAAGTAGCCCCGTGTCCGGACACATCATCCATTTATTTATCGTGGGTTTGCCTTTTAACCATCTATCCCTTGGACAGGAGTGGATAGCGCAAGCAAAACTGATACGGTGTCCGGCCCCCCTCCCTGAGACCACGCATGATCCTGTGTTTATCAAAATGTTGGAGGTTGAACCTTCGGAGGAGGGCGAAGGGGGGCACAGGGGAACTACCAACTCCGCAAAGGAGGCTTTCAGTAAGGGAGGAATCGAGAGTCCCTCCTTCCAGGGGGAGAAGAGGACTGCTTCCGAAGACCCGGAGGCCAAGGCCTCAAAGCGGGGAAAGAAATCTGTACCGGAAGGTCCTGTGCCGGGAAGAGCCCCGGCCGTACTGTCTCCTCGGAGGAATCAGCCCTCTAGCGAGCCATAAGTAAAAAGGGGGGATTTTGTAATAGTGGACACCCCTACTTAATTTATAAGGGTAACCGAAGTTTTCACCTTGTAGTTCGGATCTCAACCCATCTCAGCACAACTCATCTTCGGGAGACCTTCGTCCGGAGATGATGGAGAGCGAAACGCCTCCATCTGCCGCCCCGTCGTGCGGGGCGGGCGACCCTGAGGTGTCGTCACGGAGGGTCTCCACGAGTCCGGCGGAGCCGGAGAGTTCGGCACCTATTGGAGTATGACCGGTGGAGCTGCAGGATTTGCTCAAGAGGGCGTCTATCTCGGAAGATCACCGCACATTAATGAGTAGGGTGATTGATTGGATCTCGTCCGCCGAAAGCGGGTTGTGTGAGGCCGTCGGAAGTTTGCTGATGGGGTTTGAGGTACGCAAAAAATGACATACCTTTTGACAGTTTTGCACATGAAGTGCGCCCTGTATAGATAGTAGCCCCTGAGACTTGGTATGCTGTCGAAAGCGATAGCGTGCCGAGGATCATAATCTCAGTTATAGATTGTCACCTTTCCTATGCAGGTGGCGGAACGTTAGGTGGCCAGCCGGACTGATGGATTTGCCGAGCTGAAGAGGCAACTCGACGTTGCGGATGCGGACATCTCACTGGTCAATAAACGACTTGATGAGTCACAAGGTATGTGGTTGCTCCGCGGTCGCCTAGTAAGGGAGCTGGCGCCCATTCCTTACAATGTGTATGCTTGATGCAGATGGTGCTGCTCCTGTGGAAGACCTTCGAGGAGAACTTGCTCGGGCCAAGGAGCAAGCCAGAAAAAGCGAGGCGGCTGCCTCGAAGGCAGCGGAAGAGCTAGAAGCCAAGAAGGCTGCTCACTGCTGAAGCAGGGAGGAGATGGCCGGAATGGCCGCGAAATTAAAAGTTGCTACCGACCGCCAGGAGGTTCTTGAAAGAGAACGCCGAGTGGAGCAAGAGGACCTGAAGAAGGCCGACGCCGAAGCCAAGGATGCCTATAGTGCGATGCGGGCTATGAAGGAGGAACTACGTCAGGTCGGAGACATTGCGGCTGGAAAGCCCTTTATGCTGCGTAGGAAGTTCAAGGATCCGAAGTATGCTCAGCTGGGCCGATTGTACGGTGCGGAGGATCCTTATCTGCACTTGGCAGCGAGTGCGGCGGACGCAGTCGTGCACTTCCGAAGCCAGAAGGATCACGAAATGGAAGAGCTTTTCTGGTCTCAATTCCATAGTCCGGAGCGTCCACTTCCGTTGAGTGATCGGCTGGTTGAGTGGGCTGAGCTGAATAGATTGTCCGGACTTGCCATGACGGATGTGGTCACTCATCTGTGGCCGGAAAGGCCCAAGCCAAAGAGTTATTTTGGCTTGTTGCAGCAATTCCTTGGGGCGGTGCCGCGTATTGGGGCGATGAAGCGGTCGGCATGCATAGACGGTGCATGGATGGCTCTTGCCCGTGGTAAGACATACTGGGCGGAGATGGATGCCACCGCTGTTGCATCCCGGGGTTCGGACAAAAGCCGATTCCCCACCGAGAACTATTTTGAGGAAGTCCTGCAGGGGCGCTCGTTTAATAAAGTCGCAGTGCTCGAAAGATGTTATGTTTGAATGACATGTATGATTTCTGAGATCATGTTTATAATGCAATAGCTTTTTATACTTGTGTGTTCAAGTATTGAACTATCTCCTGTGCGGCCGTATATGTATGTATAATCTGAAAGATGGCAGTCTTTGGCTTCAGCCCCCACGCACATGGTGCGGGGGTGTTTGCAAAAAGAAAAGCGCTTTTTCACACTTAATCCAACGTCTTTGGTCCTTTTAAGGAGGTGATAGCGTAGCAAACTAGGCAACCAGACTATAATGCTTTATCACTTCCACTTAGCCATAGGAGCTCGAATGTGGGGCTACTATATAGCCCCTGGAACCACCGCTCTTCTCCGAACTCGGGGCGCGTATGTGCCTGACCGGGAAGCGGTCCTTCGTCAAAGCGGAGGAATTCTAAACATTCCAATGGTCGATCGAGTGGTTGACCAGTCTCTCGCTATATCATGACAGTCAGTTTTCGGCTTTCTCTACTAAGGTGCTCGCCCGGCCGAACCGGGGCACAATCGCGGTAGTTCTCCTGGTGTCGCGTTAGCCGATGATACGTAACGTAAGGCAGCAAAACACAGGAGCCGGGCAAACCCAACATTTGACCAAAGACATGATTCGGAGCTGATGCATATAAGGCCTAACTCGAGACGCCGAACACTCCCTGAGGTGTTCGGTCTTTATGATACCGGGCAGAACAATGCCCTAAGCCCCTAGTGTCCAGGTACAGGCGGGAACTTCTGACGCGGCCGATGCCAAAACGCCAGCCTCCTCCTCGACTATGGTAGGAAACCGGGGGATGTGTATCAACAAGAGACAGTAAGAAAGGTTTACGCAGGGTCTTAATCTAAAAAGAATCCTTGCAACGGGTCCCTGCTGCACGTCTGCGCCTGTGTCTCCGTTGTGCTATATCCTGGACGGGTGTAGCACGTGCTTCATTTGTAAAAGAGAAGGACTTAGTTTCTAAGAAATATCGTGCAAAAGTTGTATTAAAATAAAGTATAATTTGGAAGATGAAGAAAGTTGAGCGTTATTGGCTCTCATCGTTTATACGTGCGGCCCCTTATAAAGGGGGTATGTGGCTGGGAAGCCCCTTGTTTATTTACGCCGGACTCGCCTAACCGTGTCCGGGGTCTGAATGACCTGTTTTTAGGGGCCTTGACCTGCAAGGTCGGAGTGGCTGTCAAGGCAGCCCCACGCTCTCCATGGTCGAGGAACACTCGGAGTTACTCTTTAATGAGATTATGCCGCGTGGACCGGGCATTGTAAGTATAAGAGACGTGTAATGTGGTATTGCGTTAAAGCGGGCGAAAGCTTTGCGTCCCAGTAGTGCTCGATGGCCACTGTCAAATGGGGCGATATGGAGAGTGAGCTTTTCGCGACGGAGGTTGTCAGATGAACCGAACACAACCTCTAGTGGTACAGAGGCCGTATGATTGGCTTGAAGGCCTGGCGTCACTCCTTTGAAGGAAGTGCTGTTATGGCGGATTTTGGTAGGGTCTATCCCCATTCTGCGGACGGTGTCCTGGTATGGCAGGTGCCACGCTGTGTTTTCGTGTTATCACATGAAGTAGTTCACTGTTTTGACTTCTAGTGGGAAAGTCTTCTGTTTTCCGGAGTGCTGCTTTTGGGGTTCGTCACTTTCGCTTGGTGTGTCGAGCCCCTTGTGTTCGGCGTTAAGTCGGCCGAACTGCTTGAAGACCCAACAATCTCTATGGGTATGGTTTGCAGGCTTCCCGGAGGTACCATGTATTTGACATAGCCTATCCAGAATCTTGTTTAGGTTGGATAGCTCGTCACTGTTGTCCTTGAGGGGCAGTGTTTTGTTGTTCGGCCGAGAGCTTTTGAATCCGGCGTTGACCGTCATACTGTTTGGGCCATTTTCCTTATTCCGGCGCTGATCTTTTCTGCGTCGCGATTTCCCATTTCCATCCCTGACTTCGGATGTACTCGGGTCGCTGGTGCTGCATCTAGCCAGCCAGCTGTCTTCCCCCGCGCAAAAGCGGGTCATGAGGCTTGTTAGTGCGGCCATTGTTCTTGGTTTTTCCTGGCCGAGGTGTCTGGCGAGCCATTCGTCTCGGACGTTGTGTCTAAAGGCTGCTAAGGCTTCAGCGTCCGGACAGTCGACTATTTGGTTCTTTTTAGTGAGGAACCTATTCCAGAATTTGCGTGCTGACTCTTCGGGCTGTTGAGTTATGTGACTTAAATCGTCTGCATCAGGAGGGCGGACATAAGTCCCCTGAAAATTTGCTCGAAACGCATCCTCAAGCTCTTCCCAACTTCCAATGGTGTTTTCTGGGAGGCTTTTAAGCCAATGCCGAGCTGGCCCTTTGAGATTGAGGGGTAGGTATTTTATGGCATGGAGATCGTCTCCTCTGGCCATATGTATGTGTAGGATATAATCCTCAATCCAGACTCCGGGGTCTGTTGTTCCGTCATATGCTTCTATGTTTACGGGTTTGAATCCCGCTCGAAATCCATGATCCAGTACCTCGTCGGTGAAACATAGTGGGTGTGCGGCGCCCCTATATTTGGGTGTGTCGTTGTCTTCAAATGCTCAACGGGTTATGTTGCTTCCTGGAGTCTTATTTTTTAGCCCATAGATAGACCTGGCTGGGTCATCCTTTTTCCGAGGATCTTTATGCTGATCGTGTGCCGGCTTGTGTGCGGCGCCCCTTGTTGCTCTTGGCCTGTCATCTGGTCGTCTATCCGGCCAGGCGGCTTCTTTCTTTTTTGACTGCGGGGGCTCTAAGGCCTCCTCGTCAAATTCGGGCAACAGCTTGCGCTTCGGGTAGCTCTTTGTCTAGTGACTTGCGCCATATTTATCTGCGGTGTTGAGTACTTTGCTCCATCTCATTCTGAGTGCGTCCTCTGCTGTTTTGAGCTTCCGCTTTTGCTTCTTCAAACTTCGTGCAGTGGCGACGAGCCTTTTATGAAGGTTCGTATGCTCTGGTGATGTGAGATCATCTTCGCCGGGGATGGCTTGCTTGTCCAGTTCATCATGTTCGGATGGCTGCTTGGTGGCATGTGCGTCGTCCACTGCTTCGCCCTGCTCTAAGGCCGGGTCCGTATGGGTGCCGTTTTTATCGAGGCCGGTCTTCGGGCGGCGCTTGCGTCGCCGTTTTAGTTGTTTGTTGGGGGAGTTGTCCTTCGCCACGTCCCGTTTTTCCTCTTTGTCGCTTCCTTTTGGTGTATCCACTATGTATACGTTGTGAGTTGGGGTGGCTTTCCAGTGCCCGTTAGGCACTGGTTCTTGGTCGTCTCTAGCATCGTTGTCCATACCGTCGATGTCTTCGGAGTCACGGTCTAGCATGTCGGTTAGATTGTCGACAGTGGCTACTAAGTGGGTGGTGGGTGGGTTTTGAATTTCTTCGTCGTCCGCATCCCAACCGTCCTGGCCGCAGTCCGGCTAGGGCTCTCCTGATAACGAGAGATACTTTAGCGAACTCAAGATGTCGCCAAAAGGTGAGTGTTGAAAGATGTCCGCTACTGTGAACTCCATGATCGGTGCCCAATCGGATTCGATCGGAGGGGGCGCGGGAGGTTCGGAGTCCGGCAAGGAGTCCGGCACCTCGGAGTCACGAGCTTCATGAGGGACAAGGTCATTATTCGGCTCTATCGCCATAGAGGTCGCAGCCCCCGAGGCGGTGTCTAGCCATCCGTCCTCGATCTGCATAGCCGGCTCCGAATTGAAGATCGGAGCGGGTTCGAGTGCGGCCTCCAGGGTACTATCCGGCTACAGAGCTAAATCATGCTCGCCGTGATAGTGCGGCACGCTCAGCTGTGGCTCAAATCCATCGAGGATCAAGTCCCCACGAAAGTCGGCCGTGAAGTTTAAACTTCCAAATCTGACCTGACGGCCAGGGGCGTAGCTTTCGATCTGCTCCAGTTGGCCAAGCGAATTGGCCCGCAGTGTGAAGCCGCCGAATACGAAGATCTGTCCGGGGAGGAAGGTCTCACCCTGGACTGCGTCGTTGATGATGATCGAAGAAGCCATCGGGCCTATCGGTGACGACACAGAGGAACTCTCAATGAAAGCACCAATGTCGGTGTCAAAACCGGCGGATCTCGGGTAGGGGGTCCCGAACTGTGCATCTAGGCGGATGGTAACAGGAGACAAGGGACACGATGTTTTACCCAGGTTTGAGCCCTCTTGATGGAGGTAAAACCCTACGTCCTGCTTGATTAATATTGATGATATGTGTTACAAGAGTGGATCTACCACGAGATCAAGGAGGCTAAACCCTAGAAGCTAGCCTATGGTATGATTGTTGTTCGTCCTATGGACTAAAGCCATCCGGTTTATATAGACACCGGAGAGGGCTAGGGTTACACAGAGTTGGTTACAATGGTAGGAGATCTACATATCCGTATCGCCAAGCTTGCCTTCCACTCCAAGGAAAGTCCCATCCGGACACGGGACGAAGTCTTCAATCTGGTATCTTCATAGTCTTGGAGTCCGGCCGATGATGATAGTTCGGCTATCCAGACACCCCCTAGTCCAGGACTCCCTCAACAGGGAAACATCAACCTTAAGACATAACAAAACATGTCACCTTGAGGGGAAGCTAAGACAACTCTAGCCCTCGAGCCTTCCAATTGCCTGGACCCATCAAAGTGAATGGTCCAATACGTGTTATCTGGCTTCTCTTCAGGCATCTGCAGCTCTGTCCAATCATTGATAAAATCCACAAGTGCTTGAGACTTGATGGACGTGTGAGGCATATACTTCAAACCATGAGGTCCAAGCTCAATGGCCCACTTGGCGACCCGCCCTGTGGCTTCTCTGTTTTGAATAATATCCCCTAAGGGAGCAGAACTAACCACGGTGATAGGATGACCCAAAAAATATTGCTTAAGCTTCTGGTTGGCCATGAACACCCCATAAACGAGCTTCTGCCAATGTGGATATCTCTGCTTGGACTCAATAAGCACTTCACTGATATAGTAAACCGACCGTTGAACCGGATATTCCTTGCCTGCCTCCTTCCGTTCTACCACAATAGCTACACTGACAGCTCGGGCGGTAGCAGCCACATATAATAACAACGACTCCTTATCAATAGGAGCAACAAGGACTGGCGGCTAAGCTAGCTGTTTTTTCAAAGCTTCAAATGCGTCGTTAGCAGCATCACTCCAGATAAAGTCATATGTTTTCTTCATCATCTGGTACAACGGTATGGCCTTCTCACCCAACCGGCTTATGAACCGGCTTAAGGCAGCAATACGACCCGCCAGGCGTTGAACATCATTGATACACACCGGCTTTGCCAGGGAGGTAATGGCCTTGATCTTCTCCGGGTTAGCCTCAATGACTCTGTTAGAAACCAGAAAACCCAAAAGCCTACCTGCTGGCACACCAAAAAGACACTTGGCCGGGTTAAGCATTATCTTGTAGACCCGGAGATTGTTGAAGGTCTCCTTTAAATCATCTATCAAGGTTTCCTTCTCTCTGGATTTCACCACTATATCATCCACATAAGCATGAACATTGCGCCCAATCTGATCGTGAAGATAATTCTGCACACATCGCTGGTAAGTCGCCTGGGCACTCTTGAGCCCAAAAGGCATTGATACATAGCAGAAGGCCCCAAAGGGAGTGATAAAAGTTGTTTTCTCCTGGTCCTTAACTGCCATCTTGATCTGATGATAACCAGAGTAAGCATCCAAAAAGCTCAAACACTCACAACCCGCCGTAGCATCAATGATTTGATCAATATGAGGGAGAGCAAAAGGATCAGCCGGACATGCCTTATTTAAGTCCGTGTAATCCACACACATACGCCAAGTGCCATTCTTATTAAGCACCAGTACCAGATTAGCCAACCACTCAGGATGAAAGACTTCGACAATGAGCCCAGCTGCCAAGAGCCGGGCCACTTCTTCACCAATGGCTTTACGCCTCTCCTCATTGAAGCGACGAAGGAATTGCTTGACCGGCTTAAACTTTAGATAAATATTAAGAGTGTGCTCAGTGAGTTCCCATGGTACACCCAGCATGTCAGAAGGCTTCCATGCAAAGATGTCCCGGTTCTCACGGATGAACTCGATGAGCGCGCTTTCCTATTTAGGATCCAGGTTAGCACTGATACTGAACTGCTTGGATGAATCGCCATGAACAAAGTCGACTAGCTTAGTGTCATCGGCCGACTTCAACTTAAGCACCAGATCATGCTCTGTAGTAGGCTTTTTCAAAGATGTCATATCAGCCGGATCAACATTATCTTTGTAAAATTTCAACGCCTCTGTTGCGCAGATAGAATCAGCATAAGCAGCATCACCTTCTTCACACTCCAGAGCTATCTTCCGACTTCCATGCACTATGATGGTCCCCTTGTAACCCGGCATCTTGAGCTGTAAATAAAACATCACACGGCCGTGCCATGAACTTGGCATAAGCTAGCCGTCCAAACAGAGCATGGTACGGGCTCCTGATCTTGACCACTTCAAAGGTTAACTTCTCATCCCTAGAATCGTGCTCATCTCCAAAGTCCACTTCTAGCTCAATCTTGCCTATAGGGTACGCCGACTTACTAGGCACCACTCCATGGAAAACAATATTGGACGGCTTAAGATTTTTATCGGTTAGCCCCATGCGACAGAAAGTATCATAATAAAGAATATTAATGTCGCTAGCTCAATCCATGAGTACCTTAGTGAACTTGTATCCACCAACTTGAGGCGCCACTACCAAAGCCAAGTGACCCGAATTATCAACTCGGGGCGGGTGATCCTCTCGGCTCCACATAATGGGTTGCTCAGACCATCACAAGTAATGTGGGACTGCCGGCTCTACAGCATTCACAACCCTCTTATGGAGCTTCTAGTCCCGGTTGCATAGACTTGTGGTGAATACATTGTATTGTCCGCTATTCAACTGCTTTGGATGACTTTGATATCCAGACTGCTGCTGCTGCTGACCCCCTTGACCGGACTG
Source organism: Triticum dicoccoides (assembly GCF_002162155.2). Lineage (NCBI taxonomy): Eukaryota > Viridiplantae > Streptophyta > Magnoliopsida > Poales > Poaceae > Triticum > Triticum dicoccoides. The sequence goes on along the minus strand of NC_041393.1, from coordinate 515,631,501 downwards.
TTGATTGTAACCACACTGATTACCTTGATCGTAACTTCCCTGATTACCTTGATGGTGTTGGATATCCTGGAAGCCGAAATTAGGACCGCCACCTCCGTCACCCGGGCCATGAGAACCGCCGCCACCAGAACCTGAGCCGCCACCCGGCCCATGGTGGTCTTGGAATAAATTAGAATTTTTGAAAGCCCCCATGATTGTACAATCTTTCCAAAGGTGAGTGGATGGCCTCTCGTGCGTACCATGCTTTGGGCAGGGCTCATTCATCAACTGCTCAAGAGTGGGACCCGATCCACCTGTCTGAGGAGGCGGCCTCCCCTTACGACGCTGACCATTATTCTGCGTATTGGTATTAGCTACAAAATCTAAGTTACCATCAGCCTTGCACTTTCTGTTGCCCCCCTGATTCGCCGAGTTTTGCTACGGCCCCTTGGCATTGCCACTCTTATTTCCCTTTCCCGATGTCGGTGGGAAATGACACCTATGGGATCACTGGAATCCCTACTACGGTCGGCGGGCACGGGGTTGTGGAAAGAGCAGGATCAGGAGCCAGCAAGCACAAGGATCGTTTACCCAGGTTTGGGCCGCGAGGATGCGTAATACCCTAGTCCTACTTTGGTGTCTATTTGAGTGTTCTTGGAGTTCTTGAGCTAGCTACGATGCGTAACTTGTCCAAGGGTCCGAATCCCTCTCCAGCATGCCTCGGGCCTCCTTTTATAGTCGAAGGAGACGCCACAGTGGCACACAAGAGGTGGAAAGGTATACAGTGGCCGAGCTTATCGCTCGCCATTACGGGATAGAACGCATTCAATGCACTCCTTAGGTGTCCCCCTTGCTTTATCGGGGACGATAACAAGGCCCGTCTCGTATGTTGTTGCCTCGTCCTGCCCCGACACGCGTCCAGGCCAGCGATGCATGCAGCGCCATATAGGCTGGCAGGCTACTGAGTTGGTGTGGTGGTAGGGTCTTCACGAAGATCTGCATGCCACCACACATGTGCTTGCTGAGTTGGCCGAGAGGCCTCGTGTCGCCACGCAGGTGCCCGCCTGGTTGGTGGGCTGGTAGCTGCATAGGAAGTGGCGGTGGAATCTTGGCGGGCGTGGGCCTGGCTGCGGCCCCGCGGATATCCTCGGCAAGGGTCTTGCTGGGGCCCTGGCAAGGGTCTTGCCGGGGCATCACGGTCGTCCCCGGCAGGGATCTTGCTGAGGGTCTTGTGGGTATCCTTGGCAAGGATCTTGCCGAGGATCATCGTCTTCTAGTTCTCATCTGATCTCATGTGCTTCTTGTCTTCACAAAGATCTGCATGCCATCATGGAGGTGCCTCCCGAGCCTTGGTTCCAATGTGATTGATGACATCGGAACCCTCGGGATCAAGGGTGGAGCGCTCCGCTGGCACTAGGCAAGTTTCCCTGGCCTGGCTCCTACCGGAGCTGCAGAGGCCGCCCCGGCAAGGATCTTGCCACGGGAATCCACCTCGTCCCCTTGCTTCTTGTGTCTCTTGGTCTTGGAATTGGTTTAATCATCTTGCGCTCTGGCTCCCTTCTCTGCCCTGCTAAGTGTGGTTGCGGGTGTGGCTCTGACTGCCCGTGCACAGGTAAAGGGGTACAAAGGGGAGCCCCTTCTTTAGTACACCGACAGGAGCCCCCGGGCCTGGGCCACACATAAGCGCGACGCGTTGTTGGGCCAGGCCCAGAACGGTGCACGGGCAGGCGGGGCGGATTTTACCGTGGTAACTTTTCCGTCCGCTGCGCTTCCCCATGACCCGCGTTGAATGCATGACATGGGAATCATGCGTGGGGGTGACCGAAGCATGCCTGCATCATCCCGTGGTGAATAGTAAAGAGGCGGCTTGCGTGTCCCTTAAAACCGCAGGGCCGCCACTCATTTACTTTCTCCGCTTTGGAACCGTCGTTCCACGTTTCCCATTACGCCCACCCCTTGCACCACGTACGCCTCATGCACGACGTGGGGTAGGTGACAGACGCATGGGATACGGGAAGGCGCACGGTGGCTGATGCTTACATGCCTTGATTGGGCAAGGAGGACGGTCGACGACGTCGCTCGTCGCCACTTAATGAGCCGGACCCAAGCGAGCTCTTCAGAGGCGTAGAGCTAGCCTTTTAGCCTTCTCTGCTCGACTATACAAAAGGGGACTCAGGAGGAGGAGGAACATCCCCTCATGTCTCCGCTTCGTCTCCATTCTCCATCCATCGCCATGGCGAGAGGGCGCGTCGGTGCTCTGATGGCGGCGACAAGGGCCTTTGCCCGACAGCATGCCCCTCCTCCCCAAGAGCTCGTGGCAGTAGAGCCGACTATGAGAGGAAGGGGGAGGGGGCGAGATCGAGGCCGCCATGGCGTTCGAGGAAGAGGAGGACAGGGCGGCGCACCGGCCTCGCCTCCGCCAGCGGCCCCTCCCCTAATGGAAGGCCATGTCAGAGACCAGCCCCGCGAGTTCGTTATTAGGCTGTACTAGCCATTGCGTCATCATATCCTTCTCCCTACTCCGTTTTCTCGGGAGATGGAGCTCGACCCGCCGCATGCTCTGAGGTTGCATATGAGAGGTTGCGGGAATGGTAACATGAGGGTCGATGTCGACTTCCCTGCCCCTCACGTCATGTATCTTCATTGCGGATGGAAGGCCTTCGCTCATGCTCACAGCCTGTCGGAGGGGCTCGTTCTCCACTTCAAATTAATGGAGAATGGCCTGCTCTCCGTCAAGGTCTTCGGGCACCTGGGAACTCGCCTGAGGTGCTGCGTGGAGAGTTGCTCCGATAATGAAGATTCCTCCTCAAGCGAGAGTGGCGAGGAGGATAGCAACAACGATGATGAGGGCACCAGGCGGGATGATGAGGGGTCCGACTAGACGTTGGACACACCATCCCTGGGCGGCGCCAGCAGCAGCAGCATCTGCACCTGGCCCTTCCCCCGGCAGAGTGATTTTCCGGGGGTGGGGCCAGCTCCTTGAACTTCTCGGGATCGCCTCCTTGGGCGGCTGGAATAGGAGGGCCGGAGAAGATGAAGAAGGCGGGTGGCGGGCCGACACGTCGAAGTAAGATGGCACCTACGCCTTCGTAGTGTATTGCTGGCCCGCTGCCTCATCTTTCGGCTCTTCTCCCGGCATCGTAATCACCAGCCCCCTTCCGAACGGCCGCTTGGATGCTCTCTTGGTGTCTTCTGCTGCTCGTACCTCGCCTAGGCGCTCCTTTTGCCCTCCTGTCATCTTGTTCTGTCTCCTGGGGAGAGGGACAAGAAAGGGATTACGGGCATCTTATCTCTTTTTAGTTTTTAAGCCTTCGGGCACTTGTCAGATTTAAACCTTGTAATCCCCTTGCTCGTGTTTACATTTCGTATGAACTGTACCTGTATGGGATGTATTAATGGAAAAGGGTGCTTGTCAGGTTCTGTGTGCATGAGCGAAACCCATGCCAAGGAACGAATCCTTGTTATTTTTAACATAAACGTTGTCGCCCGGCAAAAGACCTTGTCGTCCCCTTACTTCATTCGACCATACTCACGCTCTTGGCGGAGACAGGGGCGAAGCAGGGTTAGGCCCTTTGTTTGCGTCCTTGATACCGCGACTACAACCAAGTTCCGACCCAAGGAATAGTTCTTGGGTACAAGAAAAGGGGAGCACGGTAGTCTAGGAATAAAATGAGGTTTCATACGTCCCAATTCTATACGAAAATGCATAACTGGGGATAAAAGACTTATCTGAATCTGCAGCCCCCCGGCAACTTTGGCTTGCCGTGGTTGGACCCTCGTGTTTGCAACCCCCGGCAACCTTGGCTTGCCGGGACCGGAGCGTCAGCTTGTTCTCTTTCTTCCAAAAAGCTCAGCAGAAATTTCCATGTACCATGCGAACCAAAGAGGACACAAAGGAACAGAGAGACGCACACTCGACCTCTATGCTAGGGGTTAGTCGCAGCCAAGCACTATCAACCCTAACCGAGGGAGAGACTTAACCTAGCATGCATGCTATAACTTAGGGCACCAGTGCTTCTTTTATTTATGCTTAGGGTCTGCACCTGGCTTTATACAGAGGGTTACATGCCTTGTCGGCAAGGCTCGTACAAAATGTGGCTTGTCGGGGGGCCCGGCAACCGTGCCTTATGGGTAAAACTTGCGAAGATGTTCGATGTTCCATGAGTTGCTCACTGGAATGGCATCCTTGGTCTCCAGCCAGACTGCGCCAGGCCTGGTGACTCGTATTACCCGATAAGGGCTTTCCCACTTCGGCGTCAACTTGTTGGAATTCTTGGCTGATTGAACGCGCCAAAGAACAAGGTCGCCTTCCTCAAAGCTTCGGGCATGAACCTTGTGGCTATGGTAGCGGCGCAAGGCTTACTGGTAGCACGCTGCTCTCACAGCCGCTCGAAGACGATCTTCCTCGAGGAGCGTTGCGTCATCTTGCCGCAATTGCTCTTGCTCAAACTCGTCATAAGCGAGAACTCGAGGTGACCCGTATGTGAGTTTCGTGGGGAGAACTGCCTCTGCCCCGTATACCAGGGCAAAGGGTGTCTGGTCGGTGGCCCGATTTGGCGTCGTTCTGATCGATCAAAGAACCGCCGACAACTCATCAATCCAGCGCCTTCCGCTCTTGTGCAGCCTGTCAAAAGTCTTGGTCCTCGGGCCTCGCAGTACTTCAGCGTTTGCCCTCTCCACCTAGCCGTTGCTCCGTGGGTGTGCCACGGAAGCGAAACAGACCTTACTGCCGAGGTCTTTGGTGTATTGCATGAAGGTGTGGCTTGTGAACTGCATGCCGTTGTCGGTGATGACCCTGTTGGGCACACCAAAATGGCAAACTAGCCCCTAGAAGAATTTGACGGCTGACTGAGCTGTCACCTTTCTCATGGCTTCCACCTCCGGCCACTTTGTGAACTTGTCGATTGCAACGTACAAGTACTCAAAGCCCCCGATAGCACGGGGGAAAGGGCCCAGTATGTCGAGCCCCCAGACCGAAAATGGCTAGGAGAGAGGGATTGTTTGAAGGGCTTGGGCTGGCTGATGAAGCTTCTTTGAATGGAACTGACACGCTTCACACTTGGTTACTAGTGTCGTTGCATCCTGGAGGGCAGTAGGCCAGGAGAAACCTTGCCGGAGAGCCTTGCCGGCAAGGGCCCTTGACCCTATGTGGGAGCCACATATGCCTCCATGTATCTCTACCAACAGCTCCGGTCCTTCCTCCCGGGGAATGCACTGCAATTTCACTCCGTTTGGTCTTTTTCTGTATAGAACATTGTCAACGAACTGATACATGGCAGACCGACGGGCTACTTTCTCCGCTTCCTCCTGCTCCTCAGGAAGCTCCCCTGTTTGGAGGAATTGAACGATATGTTGTGCCCATGCCAGAACCTGGGGCTCGACGGCAAGGACTAAAGGCATTTCCTCTACCATGGGAGCAGGTGTCTCTACGGACAGGGCTTGACGCCGTGCCAGAGTCGGTTGCCCCACGGCAAGCTCAGTGTCCACGGCAACATCTTTTCCAGCAGCTCCTGGGAGTTCGGTGGGAAAGTATTTGCCGGGGCCTGATTTCCTCCGCTTGTTCTGCTCTTTTGATGGTTCAATGGAGGGTTGAGTTAACTGAAGCACAAAAGTACATGGTTCCACAGGTAGTTTGAAGGCAGCGCGCTTCGATAGGTAGTCGGCGATGTTGTTCTCCACTCAGGGAATGTGCTCCGCCTGTATACCATCAAAACGCTCCTCCAACTTCCTCACCTCATCTACATAGGCTTCCTTCAACGGGCTCTGATAGTCCTTGTTGACTTGCCTGACGACAAGCTGTGAATCACCCCAGACGATGAGCTTCTTGATCCCGAGGTCTGCCGGGATCCTGAGACCGGCGAGCAACCCCTCGTACTCAGCAGTGTTGTTCGTTGACATCTCCCTGGGAAAGTGCATCTGGATTACATACTTGAGGTGCTCTCTGGTGGGTGCGACGAGAAGCACACCAGCACCGGCGCCTTGCAGCGAGAAAGCCTCGTCAAAGTACATAACTGGTACATCTCCAATGTATCTATAATTTATGAAGCATTCATGCTATATTATTATCTGTTTTGAATGATTATGGGCTTTATTATACACTTTTATATTACTTTTGGGACTAAGCTATTAACCGGAGGCCCAGCCCATATTGTTGTTTTATTGCCTATTTCAGTATTTCGAAGAAAAGGAATATCAAACGGAGTCCAAACAGAATGAAACCTTCGGCATCGTGATTTTTGGGAAGATTATGATCCTGGAGACTTGGAGTTCACGTCAGAAGAGCCTCGAGGAGGCCACGAGATAGGAGGGCGCCCCCCTACTGGGCGCCCCCCTGTCTCGTGGGCCCCTCGAGCACCTCCCGACCGACTATCACCTATATAAGCCTACATACCCTAAAACCATCGAATATCAAGATAGATCGAGAGTTCTGCCGCCGCAAGCCTTTGTAGCCACCAAAAACCTCTTGAGAGCCCTTCCCGGCACCCTGCCGGAGGGGGATCCTTCACCGGTGGCCATCTTCATCATCCCGGCGCTCTCCATGACAAGGAGGGAGTAGTTCACCCTCGAGGCTGAGGGTATGTACCAGTAGCTATGTGTTTGATCTCTCTCTCTCTCGTGTTCCCTCTATGGCACGATCTTGATGTATCCCGAGCTTTGCTATTGTAGTTGGATCTTATGATGTTTCTCCCCCTCTACTCTCTTGTGATGAATTGAGTTGTCCCCTTTGAATTTATCTTATCGGATTGAGTCTTTTATGAGAACACTTGATGTATGTCTTGCCGTGCTTATCTGTGGTGACAATGGGATATAATGTGCCTCTTGATGTATGTTTTGGTGACCAACTTGTGGGTCCCGCCCATGAACCTATGCATAGGGGTTGGCACACGTTCTTGACTCTTCGGTAGAAACTTTGGGACACTCTTTGAAGTACTTTGTGTTGGTTGAATAGATGAATCTGAGATTATGTGATGCATATCGTATAACCATGCTCATGGATACTTGAGGTGACAATGGAGTATCTAGGTGACATTAGGGTTTTGGTTGATTTGTGTCTTAAGGTGTTATTCTAGTACGAACTCTTGAATAGATTGATCCGAAAGAATAGCTTTGAGGTGGTTTCGTACCCTACCATAATCTCTTCGCTTGTTCTCCACTACTAGTGTCTTTGGAGTGACTCTTTGTTGCATGTTGAGGGCTTGTTATATGATCTATCTATGTTATTATTGCTGAGAGAACTTGCACTAGTGAAAGTATGAACCCTAGGCCTTGTTTCCTATCATTGCAATACCGTTTACGCTCACTTTTATCGCTTGCTACCTTGCTGTTTTTATAATTTCATATTACAAAAACCTTTATCTACTATCTATTTTGCACTTGTATCACCATCTCTTCGCCGAACTAGTGCACCTATACAATTTACCATTGTATTGGGTGTGTTGGAGACACAAGATCCTCTTTGTTATTTGGTTGCAGGGTTGTTTGAGAGAGACCATCTTCATCCTACGCCTCCTATGGATTGATAAACCTTAGGTCATCCACTTGAGGGAAATTTGCTACTATCCTACAAACCTGTGCACTTGCAGGCCCAACAACGTCTACAAGAAGAAGGTTGTGTAGTAGACATCAAGCTCTTTTCTGGTGCCGTTGCCGGGGAGGTGAGTGCTTGAAGGTATATCTTTAGATCTTGCAACCAAATCTTTTTGTTTCTCGTTTTATCACTAGTTTAGTTTATAAAAGAAAACTACAAAAAAATGGACTTGAATTTTTCTCATACGCTTCATCCTTTTAATATCTTTCGTGAGTATGATGGAAGGGAAAATTGTGCTCAAGTGCTAGAACAAGAATGCATTAGAATGTTTGGTACTATATCTTTGTGATGAGCATGATTGCAATGTTGTTAGTATGAATTCCTTGAATATCCATGATGCTAATGATATGCAAAGTCACAAGCTTGGGGAAGCTATGTTTGATGAATATGATATTTTTTGTCCCCCAAGCTTTGATGAGCAAATTTATTATGATGAAAGCATGCCTCCTATTTATGATGATTATATTGATGAAAGTGGGTTTGGAAGAGTGTCAACTTTAGGAATTAGTGATCCCACTATTTTGGAGGATGTTGAACCTTATTGTGATGAATATGAAAGTGGATTTGGAAGAGTGTCAACTTTATTTAGTGATTCCATTATCTTGGGAGAGGTTTCAATCGATTATGATGAGAACGAAGTTGCTACTTATGATGATTATTGTGATGAAACTTATGCTATAAAAAGTAGTGATGATTATATTTACAAATCTTGTCATGATTATGATTACCCTTTTTCTGAACATTACTCTTTTAATGTGGAAACAATTTTTAGTGTTCAAGTCTTTTATGATACTCTCACTATTCCGAATGAGAAGAAATTTTCTCAGGTGGAGAGTAGTAAATTTTCTATGCTAGTAGATCATGAAAAGAATGATTTAGGTGCTGGTTATATTGTTTAATTCATTCATGATGCTACTGAAAATTATTATGAGGGAGGAACATATGTTTGTAGGAATTGCAATAATATCAAGTTTCCTCTCTATGTGCTTAAAGTTTTGAAGCTATGCTTGTTTTACCTTCCTATGCTAGTTGATTATTGTTGCTATAAGTTGTTTGCTCACAAAATCCCTATTCATAGGAAGTGGGTTAGACTTAAATGTGCTAGTCATATGCTTCATGATGCTCCCATTATGTTTCAATTCTTATCTTTTATGTGAGCATCATTGTCATCATCACGCCTAGCTAGAAAGGCATTAAAGAAAAGCGCTTGTTGGGAGACAACCCAATATTTACCCTTACTGTTTTTGTGTGTCCACATGATTATGCTACTGTAGTAATCATGTTTTATAGCTTTTGTTTCAATAAAGTGCCAAGTAGAACCTTTGGGAAGACTTGGGTGAAGTTTATATGATCTTGCTGTGAAAAACAGAAACTTTAGTACTCACAAGAATAGCTGCCATTTTTTACTGGAGAGTGCTTTTCGGTTGATTCTTTTTGCAGATGATTAATAGACAAATTAATCAGGTCCAGAAATTTATTTCATAATTTTTGGGGTTCCATAAGTATACGTTTGATACAGATTACTACAGAATGTTCTGTTTTTGACAGATTTTGTTTTCCATGTGTTGTTTGCTTATTTTGATGAATCTATGAGTAGTATCGGAGGGTATGAACCATAGAGAAGTGGATATTACACCAATATGAATTTAGAATGAGTTCATTACAGTACCTAAGTGGTGGTTTTATTTTCGTATACTAACGGAGCTTACGAGTTTTGTGTTGATTTTTGTGTGGTTGAAGTTTTCAAGTTTTGGGTGAGGATTCGATGGAATATGTATCTAGGTGACATTAGGGTTTTGGTTGATTTGTGTCTTAAGGTGTTATTCTAGTACAAACTCTTGAATAGATTGATCCGAAAGAATAGCTTTGAGGTGGTTTCGTACCCTACCATAATCTCTTCGTTTGTTCTCCGCTATTAGTGTCTTTGGAGTGACTATTTGTTGCATGTTGAGGGCTTGTTATATGATCTATCTATGTTATTATTGTTGAGAGAACTTGCACTAGTGAAAGTATGAACCCTAGGCCTTGTTTCCTATCATTGCAATACCGTTTACGCTCACTTTTATCGCTTGCTACCTTGCTGTTTTTATAATTTCAGATTAAAAAACCTTTATCTACTATCTATTTTGCACTTGTATCACCATCTCTTCGCCGAACTAGTGCACCTATACAATTTACCATTGTATTGGGTGTGTTGGGGACACAAGAGCCTCTTTGTTATTTGGTTGCAGGGTTGTTTGAGAGAGACCATCTTCATCCTACGCCTCCTACGGATTGATAAACCTTAGGTCATCCACTTGAGGGAAATTTGCTACTGTCCTACAAACCTGTGCACTTGCAGGCCTAACAACGTCTACAAGAAGAAGGTTGTGTAGTAGACAGCAATAACCCAGTTACGACTTGTTTCCTTGCCAGGAAGAGTGGTCTCCTGGATCTCTTCGTTGGGTGTCGAGGTCCACTCAGCAATGAACTCTGCCAGGACTCTGCTCTGAATCGTCGAGGTACTTTCAAACTTCAAACCAAAGCTTGACAACTCCAAGGCCCACTCTACAATCCTCCCGGTGCGTCCGGGTTATGCAGTATCTGTTGCAACGGGAGGCGGGTGACGACGGTGATCTCGTGCACTTGGAAGTAATGACGCAGCTTCCTCGAGGCCATAAGGAGGCTGAAGAGCAATTTCTGCACGCCGGAGTACCTTGACCTAGCCCCCTGCAAGAGGGAGCTGACAAAGTAAACTGGGTGCTGCATCATCTTCTTCTTCTGCACCACTTCATATGGTTGCACAGGCCCTGTCCCGCCGGCGTCGGGCCCTGCCAGGGGCCTCGTCTTGCCGGTACCAGGCCCTGCCGGGGGAAGCTCTAGCTTGCCATCCACCAGTCCTGCCGCTGCCACTGCCTCTTCATCGACCTCCCTCTGCGCCACTAGCACGGCATTGACCACTTGATTCGTTGCCGCTAGATACAACAACAATGACTCTTGTGGTTTAGGCGCAACCAGTATTGGCGTAGAGGAGAGGTATTTCTTCAAGTCTTGCAGTGCTGCTTCGGCCTCTGGGGTCCATTCCATTGGGCCCGCCTTTTTCAAGATTTTGAAAAAGGGAAGGGCGCGCTCAGTAGACTTGGAGATGAATCTGCTCATGGCGGCAACGCAGCCAGTGAGCCGACGCACGTCCTTGATCCGCCTAGGCGCCTCAATCTACTCAATGGCCTTGATCTTGTCAGGATTCGCCTTGATCCCTCGCTGTGACACAAACAACCCGAGAAGTTTACCAGACGGAATGCGGAAGACACACTTCTGAGGGTTCAACTTGAGGTTGATCTTGCGCAAATTTGCAAACGTCTCTTCTAAATCTTGTAGTGTTGCCTTGTCCTTGGTTTTGACCACTATGTCATCCATATAAGCTTCCACATTTCTATGTAGCTGGGGCTCAAAACCAATTTGGACTCCTCTTGCAAACGTTGAGCCAGCACTCTTCAACCCAAAAGGCATCCGTAAAAAACAATACGTACCACATGGGGTGATGAATGTTGTCTTCTCTTCATCTTCTCTTTTCATGAAGATCTGATGGTATCCTAAGTAGGCGTCAAGGAATGATAGCAGGTCACACCCGGCCGTGGAGTCAACAATCTGGTCAATGCGCGACAACGGGAAAGGGTCTTTTGGACATGCCTTATTGATATCTATGTAATTAATACACAGCCTCCAGTTCCCATTTGCCTTGCACACCACCACCGGATTGGCTAACCACGTCGGATGGAGTACCCCTCTCACCAAGCCTGCCGCCGCCAGTTTCCTGATCTCCTCTGTGATGAACTCCTGCCTTTCCAAAGCTTTGCTTCTTGACCTTCTGCTTGACGGGTCGCGCATGAGGACAGACAACAAGATGGTGCTCAATCACCTCCCTGGGAACGTCAGGGATGTCGGATGCTTGCCATGCAAACACATCGACATTCGCCCACATGAAAGTGACGAGTGCGCCTTCCTATTTTCTGTCGAGGGTGGAGCTTATGGTGAAAGCCCCTCCCGTACCATCCTCCTTGACGACACCTTCTTGGTCTCTGGTGGTGTAGCTCTTGCTCTTGCCGGTGGAGCTCTCTGGCACGTCCTCGACGGGAGTACAGCACTCCGAAGAGGTGCGCTTGCTGGAGTGGGTGTGAGAGGTCTTGCCGGTTCTCTTCCCTCCCGGGGCTTTGGCCGCAGGAGAAAGTGCCTTGGCGGCAGTCGCTGCAACTGCTTCCCAGTAGAGTTGGTCAGCGCACATCAGCGCGTCCTTCTTGTCGGAGGGGACGGTGATGATGGTCATCGGCCCAGGCATGTTCAGCGTGTTGTAGGCGTAATGTGACGCTGCCATGAACTTGGCTAGTGCCGGGAGGCCGAGGATCCCATTGTAGGGCAAGGGGATCTCGGCCACATCAAAGAAAATCCTCTCCATCCTATAATTCAACTCGCTTCCAAACATCATGGGCAGCGTGACCTTTCCCTTCAGCTGACTCCTTCCCTGGTTGATCCCTTGCAATGTGCCCGTATCTTCGAGGTCTTCATCAGGAATCTGCAGCCTTTTGATCACAACAGGCAAGATCAAGTTCAAGCCGGCCCTGCCGTCAACTAGCATCTTCGTCACCTTGAGGTTGCATATCATTGCTGAAACCAACAACGGCAGACACCCGACCTCAGTTGTGCGATCAGGGTGGTCCTCGGTGTCAAAAATGATAGGCGTGCTGGACCACCTCAGTGGCTTCTGAGCGTCGAACGATGTCTCCACCGTTGCAATCTCATGCGCCCACTGCATGAGCTGGCGGTGAGAGGTGTGCAGCGAGGTGCCACCATCGAAGCACATGGCCTCCGTGGCTTTCTGGAACTCATGGTCGCCGGACTCGTCGTCCTAGTCGTGATCATCATCTTCCTGTTTCTTGTCACGACCCCGGGCGGGCCTCTCTTGCTGGTTATTCTTGCTGCGGCGGCCTTCTTGGCTGCCACACTTCTTACCGGATCCTCCGGCGTCGTCCTGACCCTTCTCCTTGTCCCACCTCTCATACTCAGCTTTTTGCTTTTCAGCAAGCAGCTCAACTTGTCGGCAGTTCTGGAGGTCGTGGCCCTTGGTGCGGTGGATCTTGCAGTACTGCTTGTCGGAGCTTCCTGGCTTGTCGGCAGCCGCCAAGGCCCGGCAAGTGGCACACCTGGAAATTTCCTTGCCGGGGTCGTTTGCCTTTGCCTTCTTGGCAGCGCCAGTGTCGTCGGATCCCTCAACGGCAAGCACGACCTTTCCCTTGCGCTTTATATTGCGGCGGCGGCCCTTCTTCATCGGGGCGACGGTGTCTTCGTCTGTGGAGTCAGTTTCCACACCAGCGTCCTCGTCGGGGTACTTCCTTCCCTCTTTAGCTCGAACGCACCTATCGGCCAGAACATAAAGTTCAGCCACATCTTTGACCTTGTTCATCGCCAGCTCCTCACGCATCTTGAGGTTGCACACATTCTGATGGAATGCACTGATCATGGCGGCGGGATGAACATCTGGGATGTTGTACTGCACCCGGCTAAACCTCTGTATGTACTTGTGCAGGTTCTCTCCTTCCTTCTGGGGGATGATATGCAAATTGCTTGCCTGGCCATGAGCTTGATGGCCCCCAGTGAAGGCGCCAACGAACTCATGACACAAATCTGACCAAGAAGAAATGGAATCCGCCAGAAAGTGCATCAACCATGACATGACGTTGGGCTTAAGTGCCATCAGGAAGTAATTGGCAAGCACCTTGTCGTCGCGAGCTCCAGCGGCCTGCATCGCGATGGTGTAGATGCCGAGGAACTCTGACGGGTGAGTCTTGCCGTTGTACTTCTCGCCAACGTCGGGTTTGAACGTGCGGTGGGAGGGCCACTGGAACTGCCGCAACTCACGGGTAAAAGCCGGGCAACCCACCTCGTAAGGTAGGCCACCGTAGCCTCTCAGTGTCGGGTGGTCCATAGTGGGCCCTGCCCGCCTATCTGACTGGTGGTGTGCTCCACGCCGGCACTCGATGGTGGTTCGAGCGTCTTCAAGGGTTCACTCCTAAAGAACTTGGCGCTGATCGCGGTGGGTCCGTGGTTCGGACGATGCTATGGAAACGTTATCACAAGCATCATCACGATGAGCCGGCACCCGCGGTAGCTGCTGTGGGGGAGGAGAGTGCATCATGGCGGCATCACCTCCGGCCCTCCTACCATTGGCATGCGGTGGCTCGATGGAGCATCGACCTGAGGGACTCGTCGTTCGCGGCTCATCTTTGTTAGCATCGCCGACGAGGCTCCGGATGGTGGCTCTCCACTCGTCGAGCCTTTCCGCAGCAGGAGGAAAGTCAAGGTGCAGATACGCGCGCGCCAAATCTTCTGCTGGCATGGGCGGCGGTGAAAGTTGTGTGGACCATGACGCGCTCTGACTCTAACCACGTTAGAAGGAGCTCTATCACGGTCTTGCGACCGTACGCCATTTTCGCCAGCTCTTCGGCGTGCATGCTGGTCTGCTTCGTCCCGCGAATGATGCGCATGGCTCTTCCCACGGCGGAGCCCAGGGTCACCAGCGTGGTGACGCTGTTCATTGCGTGCAACTTGGGAAGAGTGCACTATGGGCGTCGGCGTAGGTCTTTTGGAGGTCGCGCGCCACCGGTGGGTGGCACGACGCCACCCCTAGAGGGCCCCACGCCGCCCGCAAGGGGGCCCAACTCTGTCTTTGGTTTTGGCAGTGTGCGGCTCGTCGTCTTGCGCATGAACAATGCCGCTCGCCAGGCTTTGGCTGCCAGAGCGATGTAGGTGTTCGCGGACCGCGCCTCGGCTTCCGTCCGCGACCGCCCTGCTACTTGCCTGCACTAGTACGGGCAGCCCGGTCCGGATGAACCAATCGCCTTTGTCGTCTTCTTCTTAGGAGCCATGGCGATGAAGAACTGTTGAACTGACTGCTGACCCGGATTCTCACAACTGCGCACCCCCTACCTGGCGTGCCAGAGATCTCTATGGGAAACGACACCTATGGGATCACTGGAATCCCTATTACGGTCGGCGGGCGCGGGGTTGTGGAAAGAGCGGAATCAGGAGCCAACAAGCACAAGGATCATTTATCCATGTTTGGGCCGCGAGGATGCGTAATACCCTAGTTCTTCTTTGGTGTCTGTTTGAGTGTTATTGGATTTATTGAGCAGCTACAATACGTAACTTGTCCAAGGGTCCGAATCCCTCTCCAGCATGCCTCGGGCCTCCTTTTATAGTCGAAGAAGACGCCACAGTGGCACACAGGAGGTGGAAAGGTATACAGTGGCCAAGCTTATCCCTCGCCATTACGGGACAGAACGCATTCAATGCGCTCCTTAGGTGTCCCCCTTGCTTTATCGGGGACGGTAACAAGGCCCGTCCCATCCGTTGCCGCCTCGTCCTGCCCCGACATGCGTCCAGGCCACTGATGCATGCAGCGCCATGTAGGCTGGCAGGCTGCTGAGTTTGCATGGTGGCAGGGTCTTCACGAAGATTTGCATGCCACCACACAGGTGCTTGCTGAGTTGGCTGAGAGGCCTCGCGTCGCCACGCAGGTGCCCGCCTGGTTGGTGGGCTGGCAGCTGCATAGGAAGCGGCGGTGGAATCTTGGCGGGCGTGGGCCTGGCTGCAGCCCCGCAGATATCCTCGGCAAGGGTCTTGTCGGGGCCCCGGCAAGGGTCTTGCCGTGGCATCGCGGTCATCCTCGTCAAGGATCTTGCCAGGGGTCTTGTGGGTATCCTTGGCAAGGATCTTGCCGAGGATCGTCGTCTTCTGGTTCTCATCTGATCTCATGTGCTTCTTGTCTTCGCAAAGATCTTCATGCCATCATGGAGGTGCTTCCCGAGCCTTGGTTCCAATGTGATTGATGACATCGGAACCCTAATAACCTGCAAGTATAGGGGATCACAACAGTTTTCTAGGGTAGAGTATTCAACCCAAATTTATTTATTCGACAAAAGGGGAGCCAAAGAATATTCTCAAGTATTAGCAGTTGAGTTGTCAATTCAACCACACCTGGATAACTTAGTATCTGCAGCAAAGTATTCAGTAGAAAAGTAGTATGGAAGTAACGGTAACAGTAGCAAAAGTAACAGTAGCAGTTTTGTAGTAGTTGTAACAGTGGCAACGGCAAAGTAACTAAGCAAAGGACAATATGTGAAAAGCTCGTAGGCATTGGATAGGTGATGGATAATTATGTCGGATGCGATTCCTCATGTAATAGTTATAACATAGGGTGACACAGAACTAGCTCCAGTTCATCAATGTAATGTAGGCATGTATTCCGAATATAGTCATATGTGCTTATGGAAAAGAACTTCCATGACATCTTTTGTCCTACCCCCCCGTGGCAGCGGGGTCCTATTGAAAACTAAGGGATATTAAGGCCTCCTTTTAATAGAGTACCAGACCAAAGCATTAACACTTAGTGAATACATGAACTCCTCAAATTATGGTCATCACCGGTAAGTATCCTGATTATTGTCACTTCGGGGTTAACAGATCATAACACATAGTAGGTGCCTATAGACTTGCAAGATAGGATCAAGACCTCACATATATTCATGAAAACATAATAGGTTCAGATTTGAAATCATGGCACTCGGGCCCTAGTGACAAGCATTAAGCATAGCAAGGTCATAGCAACATCAATCTCAAAACATAGTGGATACTAGGGATCAAACCCTAACAAAACTAACTCGATTACATGGTAAATCTCATCCAACCCATCACCGTCCAGCAAATCTATGATGGAATTACTCACACACAGCGGTGAGCATCATGAAATTGGTGATGGTGGATGGTTGATGATGACGACGACGACGGATTCCCCTCTCCGGAGCCCCAAACGGACTCTAGAGCAGCCCTCCCGAGGGATTTTAGGGCTTGGCGGTGGCTCCATATCGTAAAACATGATGAATCCTTCTTCTCTATTTTTTCTCCCAGAACGTGAATATATGGAGTTGGAGTTGAGATCGGTGGAGCACCAGGGGGCCCACGAGGTAGGGGGGCGCGCCCCCCACCCTCGTGGACAGGGTGTGGGCCCCTTGGCCTTGATTCTTTCGCCAGTATTTTTATTAATTCCAAAAATAACTTTCGTGGAGTTTCAGGTCATTCCAAGAACTTTTATTTCTGCACAACAATAACACCATGGCAGTTCTGCTGAAAACAGCATCAGTTCGGGTTAGTTCCAATCAAATCATGCAAGTTAGAGTCCAAAACAAGGGCAAAAGTGTTTGGAGAAGTAGATACGATGGAGACGTATCAACTCCCCCAAGCTTAAACCTTTGCTTGTCCTCAAGCAATTCAGTTGATAAACTGAAAGTGATAAAGAAAAACTTTTACAAACTCTGTTTGCTCTTGTTTTTGCAAATATGTAAGGCTAGCATTCAAGTTTTCAGCAAATATTATGAACTAACCACATTCACAGTAACACTTAGGTCTCATGTTCACTCATATCAATGGCATAATCAACTAGCGAGCAATAATAATAAAACTCGGATGACAACACTTTCTCAAAACAATCATAATATGATATAACAAGATGGTATCTCGCTAGCCCTTTCTGAGACGGCAAAACATAAATGCAGAGCACCTTTAAAGATCAAGGACTGACTAAACATTGTAATTCATGGTAAAAGAGATCAAGTCATAGTCATACCCAATATAAACTAATAGTAATGTATGCAAATGACAGCGGTGCTCTCCAACGAGTGCTTTTAAATAAGAGGGTGATGACTCAAGATGAAAGTAAATAGATGGGCCCTTCGCAGAGGGAAGCAGGGATTTGTAGAGGTGCCAGAGCTCGATTTTTGAAATAGAGATAATAATATTTTGGGTGGTATACTTTCATTGTCAACATAACAACTGAGAGATCTCGATATCTTCCATGCTACACACATTATAGGCGGTTCCCAAACAGAATGGTAGAGTTTATACTCCCCCTCCACCAACAAGCATCAATCCATGGCTTACCCGAAACAACGGGTGCCTCCAACTAACAACAATCCTAGGAGAGTTTTGTTTAATTATTTTGATTTGATTTGAGCATGGGACTGGGCATCCCGGTTTTTCTCGTGAGTGAGGAGCGGAGTCTACTCCTCTTGAGAATAACCCACCTAACATGGAAGATACTCCTCTTGAGAATATTCCCGCTTAGTACAAGTGAACGCTAGAAGAAGACTAGGAAGCGACTGACTAGAGAGCGACAACAGTCATGAACATGCATTAAAATTAATAGACACTGAGTGCAAGCATGAGTAGGATATAATCCACCATGAACATAAATATCATGAAGGCTATGTTGATTTTGTTTCAACTACATGCATGAACATGTGCCAAGTCAAGTCACTCGAATCATTCAAAGGAGGATACCACCCTATCATACCACATCACTACCATTTTAATAGCATGTTGGCACACAAGGTAAACCATTATAAACTCCTAGCTAATTAAGCATGGCATAAGCAACTACAATCTCAAATTGTCATTGTAAACATGTTTATTCATAATAGGCTGAATCAGGAACGATGAACTAATCATATTTACAAAAACAAGAGAGGTCGAGTTCATACCAGCTCCTCTTATCTCAATCATTTCATCATATATCATCATTATTGCCTTTCACTTGCACGACCGAACGGTGTGGATAGTAATAATAGTGCATGTGCATTGGACTAAGCTGGAATCTGCAAGCATTCATTTCAAGAGAGAAGACAAAGTAATATGGGCTCTTGGTTAAATAAATAAATTATGCATAAAATAGCCACTCAACATTTCCATAAAGGTCTTCTGCATACGACCCCCAAAGAAGAGAAAAGAAATAAAACTATTTACACGGGAAAGCTCCCAACAAGCAAAAAGAAGAACGAGAAATATTTTTGAGTTTTATTTTAATTAGTAATACTACATGCATGGAAAAATAAACTAGCTAAAAGCTATTACTATTTTTTTGTTTTTCTTAAGATTATTCAAACACACAAGTAGAAAGCAAGAAAATAAAATAAACTAGCATGGATAGTACAATGAAAAAGTATGAGCACCGACACTAGAATGAGTGTGTGAACATGAATGTAAAGTTGGTGAGGAATACATACTCCCCCAAGCTTAGGCTTTTGGCCTAAGTTGGTCTATGCCCATAGATCAGAGCTACTCCCTCCGGTGTACCCCTCCGGTGTACTGAGGAGTATCGTCTGGTACCACTGGCTGGCAATCTCCTTCGGATCCCACTGATAAAAGGATTGTCGATAAGCGTCAAGTTGTGGTTCCGACTCAGGCTCTAGGGCTGATGTCTGGCCTCGGTATGCATGAATGGCCTCTAGCAAGACGAGAAACATGCCTGAAGATAAATCAAACAAAGATGGTGCATGCAGGATAATAGTTTCATTGTGTTTCTTATGAAATCTCAGATTATATTTAAGCATATTCTCATCATTTGTAACAATAAACTCATGTGCTACCATGCTCTTGTAATCTAGAAAAGTAGGGGGCAGCAGTTTTTCCTCTTTCTCAAAATGCCTAATAGGTATCCTGAAATGTTTAGCAAGGCGTGAAGCATAGATACCTCCAAAAATGGGCCCCTTTGTACGGTTCAGGCTTAATCGTTTAGCAATAATAGCACCCATACTAAAAGAGTTATCACGAAATAAAGCATGGAACAAAATAATAATATCAGGAACACTAAGGTTTCCATAGTTCCCGCGACCAGTTAAGCATCGAATAGCAAATATTGCAAAGTAGCGTAAAACAGGAAAATGTATGCTAGTAATTCTTGCATCGGAAACCTTTCTCGTTTCCCCTACAGTAACAGTATCAATAAATCCATCCACATATTTATGATGTGGTTCCTCTAAGCTGCCCCCTAAGGGTATCTTGCAAACCGTGCAAAATTCATATAGTGACATCTCCCTAGCCACATCATATAAATGGAACTCTACTGAAGGAGGTGATCTCTTAGGATAAAAGTAGAAATTTTGCACGAAAGTATTGATGAGTAAGAGATATTGTTCAAGCTGGTCGTGGAGGAAGTCGGTGAGGCCCGCATTATCAACCAAAGAATAGAAAGCATCATATATCCTGACTTCTCTCAAGAAATCATCACAAGGCCATTCACACGGCCGTACTTCCGCCACACGAGGGAGATTATACTTGGGCTTTTCATTCTCCTTAGCTTGTTTATCCTTAGAGCCTTGGCTAGAAGAGCCCCTCGAGAAAAATCTCTTCATCTTTTCTGAAAATATCTGGAATTTTTAGTAACTCAAAATTAAAGTAAACCAAACTCAACAAAATTGATAGCAACTACTCCCACAAGTGCCTAGAGACTATAACATGCATTAGAACTACTTGGGACCAACTAAATTTAGCATGCAAGCTCAAGAATAGGGTCACCTTGGCAGCTAGAATTTGCAATAAATAAAGCACTAGAACAAAAACTAATTGTACCATTGGAGGAGTCACATACCAAAGAACAATCCCCCAAAGCAGTTTGTGAATGGAGCTTTGAGCAAGGAGATCGAAAATGGTAGCAAAACGAGCTAGAACTCATGCTTGAGCTGGATAGTGATTTTTTTGGGAGGAAGAAGAAGAGTGTGGGTGCATGAATAAGTGGAGGGGGCCCACCATGGGCCCACGAGGTAGGGGGCGCGCCTTGTAGGGGTGGTCACGCCCTGGACCCTCGTGGCCAGGTGCTTGCTCCCCCTGCTGTGTTTTCAGTGCCAGATATTCTCAAATATTCCAAAAAAATCATATTAGATTGGCAGGGCATTTGGAGAACTTTTATTTTTGGGATATTTTTTATTGCATAGATAATTCAAAAAATAGACATAATATAATATTTCTACTTTATTTATTCTAAGTAACATAAAGTAAAAGAAGGGAACAGAGAGTTGTGCCCTCTAACTTGATCCATCTCATGCTCATCAAAAGGAATCTACTAACAAGGTTGATCAAGTCTTGTTAACAAACTCATTCTGAATCACATGAAACCGGAGAAATTTCGAAATGACACTAAGTTACCTCAACGGGGATATGAACATCCCCAATAATAAGACTATCATACTTCTTCTTTGCAGTAGGAAGAGGAAATTCAAAACCTCCAATAATTATTGATGGAATTTTTCCAATAGAATTTATACTGTGAATTTGAGGTTGTTTCCTCGGAAAGTGTACCGTTTGCTCATTACCATTAACATGAAAGGTGACATTTCCTTTGTTGTAATCAATAACAGCACCTGCAATATTCAAAAAGGGTCTACCGAGGATAATCGACATACTGTCATCCTCGGGAATATCAAGAATGACAAAGTCTGTTAAGATAGTAACGTTTGCAACAACAACAGGCACGTCCTCACAAATACCGACAGGTATAGCAGTTGATTTATCGGCCATTTGCAAAGATATCTCAGTAGGTGTCAACTTATTTAATTCAAGTCTATGATATAAGGAAAGAGGCATAACACTAACACCGGCTCCAAGATCACATAAAGCAGTTTTAACATAATTTCTTTTAATGGAGCATGGTATAGTGGGTACTCCTGGATCACCAAGTTTTTTAGGTATTCCACCCTTAAAAGTATAGTTAGCAAGCATGGTGGAGATTTTGGCTTCATGTATCTTTCTTTTATTTGTAATGATATCTTTCATGTACTTAGCATAAGGGTTCGTCTTAAGCATATCGGTCAAGCGCATACGCAAAAAGATAGGTCTAATCATTTCAGCAAAGCGCTCAAAATCCTCATCATCCTTTTTCTTGGATGGTTTGGGAGGAAATGGCATGGGTTTCTGAACCCATGGTTCTCTTTCCCTACCATGCTTCCTAGCAACGAAGTCTTTCTTATCATAACGTTGATTCTTTGATTGTGGGTTATCAAGATCAACAGCAGGTTCAATTTCTATGTGTTGTTATTGCTAGGTTGAGCATCTTCATGAACATCATTATTCACTAGGTTCATGTTCATCACCAGATTGTGTTTCAGCATTAGAGATAGAAATATCATTAGGACTCTCAGGTGTTTCTACCATAGGTTCACTAGAAGCATGCAAAGTCATATTATTTTTCTTTTTCTTCTTTTTAAAAGGACCAGGAGCATCTAAATTATTTCTCTGAGAATCTTGCTCGATTCTCTTAGGGTGGCCTTCAGGATACAAAGGTTCCTGAATCATTTTACCAGTTCTAGTAGCCACTCTAACAACAAAATCATGTTTATTATTTAATTCATCAAGCAAATCACTCTGAGTCTTAGGTACTTGTTCTACTTGAGTGGTGACCATCGAAGCATATTTACTAGTGAGTTTAAGTTCACCCTTAACTCTAGACATATAATCACTCAAGCGTCCAATCATATAAGAATTACTTTTCAATTGTCTACTAACATAATCATTGAAATTTTCTTGTTGAGCCATAAAATCATCAAATTCATCTAAGCATTGGCTAGCAAACTTAGTAGATGGGATTTCAACTTTATCATATCTATAAGGAGAGTTTACCTTCACTACATGTGTCGGGTTATCAAGACCTTGTATTTCTTTAGGTGGTATATTGAGGCCATGTATTTCTTCGACAGGAGGTAAATTTTTAACATCTTCAGCTTTAATACCTTTCTCTTTCATAGATTTGTTTGCCTCTTGCATATCTTCAGGACTGAGAAATAGAACACCTCTTTTCTTCAGAGTTGGCTTAGGAATTGGTTCAGGAAGTGACCAATTATTTTCATTTGCCAACATATTATTCAATAGCAATTCAGCTTGGTCGACTGTCCTTTCCCTGAAAACACAACCAGCACAACTATCCAGGTGGTCCTTGGAAGCATCGGTTAGTCCATTATAAAAGATATCAAGTATTTCATTTTTCTTAAGAGGATGATCAGGCAAAGCATTAAGTAATCGGAGAAGCCTCCCCCAAGCTTGTGGGAGACTCTCTTCTTCGATTTGCACAAAATTATATCTCTCCCTTAAGGCAGCTTGTTTCTTATGAGCGGGGAAATATTTAGCAGAGAAATAGTAAATCATATCCTGGGGACTACACACACAACCAAGATCAAGAGAATTAAACCATGTTTTAGCATCACCCTTTAATGAGAAAGGAAATATTTTAAGGATATAATAATAGCGAGATTTCTCATCATTAGTAAACAGGGTGGCTATATCATTTAACTTAGTAAGATGTGCCACTACAGTTTCAGATTCATTGCCATAAAAAGGATCAGATTCAACCAAAGTAATTACCTCAGGATCAACAAAGAAATCATAATCCTTATCAGTAACAAAGATAGGTGAAGTAGCAAGAGCAGGGTCATGTTTCATTCTAGCATTCAGAGACTTTTGTTTTAGCTTAGCTAATAATTTCTTAAGATCTGATCTATCATTGCAAGCAAGAAAATCTCTAGCAGTTTCTTCATCCATAACATAACCCTCAGGAACAACAGGCAATTCATATTTAGGGGGAGAACCATCATCATCACTATCATCAATATTATCAGTTTCAATAATTTCATTCTCCCTAGCCCTAGCAAGTTGTTCATCAAGTAATTCACCTAATGGCACAGTAGTATCAAGCATAGAAGTAGTTTCATCATAAGTATCATGCATAGCAGAAGTGGCATCATCAATAACATGCGACATATCAGAATTAATAGCATAAGCAGGTTTAGGTGTCGCAAGTTTACTCATAACAGAAGGAGAATCAAGTGCAGAGCTAGACGGTAGTTCCTTACCTCCCCTCATAGTTGAGGGATAAATCTTAGTTCTTTCATCCTTCAAGTTCTTCATAGTGACCAGCAGATATAAATCCCAAGTGACTCAAAGAATAAAGCTATGCTCCCCTGCAACGGCGCCAAAAAATAGTCTTAATAACCCGCAAGTATAGGGGATAGCAACAGTTTTCAAGGGTAGAGTATTCAACCCAAATTTATTGATTCGACATAAGGGGAGCCAAAGAATATTCTCAAGTATTAGCAGTTGAGTTGTCAATTCAACCACACCTGGATACCTTAGTATCTGCAGCAAAGTATTCAGTAGCGAAGTAGTATGGAAGTAACGGTAACAGTAGAAAAAGTAATAGTAGCAGTTTTGTAGTAATTGTAACAGTGGCAACTGCAAAGTAACTAAGCAAAGGACAATATGTGAAAAGCTCGTAGGCATTGGATAGGTGATGGATAATTATGTCGGATGTGATTCCTCATGTAATAGTTATAACATAGGGTGACATAGAACTAGCTCCAGTTCATCAATGTAATGTAGGCATGTATTCTGAATATAGTCATACGTGCTTATGGAAAAGAACTTGCATGACATCTTTTGTTCTACCCTCCCGTGGCAGCAGGGTCCTATTGGAAACTAAGTGATATTAAGGCCTCCTTTTAATAGAGTACCGGATCAAAGCATTAACACTTAGTGAATACATGAACTCCTCAAATTACGGTCATCACCGGTAAGTATCCCGAATATTGTCACTTCGGGGTTAACGGATCATAACACATAGTAGGTGACTATAGACTTGCGAGATAGGATCAAGAACTCACATATATTCATGAAAACATAATAGGTTCAGATCTGAAATCATGGCACTCGGGCCCTAGTGACAAGCATTAAGCATAGCAAGGTCATAGCAACATCAATCTCAAAACATAGTGGATACTAGGGATCAAACCCTAACAAAACTAACTCGATTACATGGTAAATCTCATCCAACCCATCACCGTCCAGCAAGCCTACGATGGAATTACTCATGCACGGTGGTGAGCATCATGAAATTGGTGATGGAGGATGGTTGATGATGACAACAACGACGGATTCCCCTCTCCGGAGCCCCGAACGGACTCCAGATCAGCCCTCCCGAGAGAGTTTAGCGCTTGGCGGCGGCTCCGTATTGTAAAACGCGATGAATCCTTCTTCTCTATTTTTTTCTCCTCGAACGTGAATATATGGAGTTGGAGTTGAGGTTGGTGGAGCACCAGGGGGCCCACGAGGCAGGGGGGCGCACCCTATGGGGGGGCGCCCCCACCCTCGTGGATAGGGTGTGGGCCCCCTAGCCTTGATTCTTTCGCCAGTATTTTTTTATTAATTCCAAAATTAACTTTCATGGAGTTTCACATCATTCCGAGAACTTGTATTTCTGCACAAAAATAACACCATGGCAGTTCTGCTGAAAACAACGTCAGTCCGGGTTAGTTCCATTCAAATCATGCAAGTTAGAGTCCAAAACAACGGAAAGCGTGTTTGCAAAAGTAGATACGACAGAGACGTATCAAACCCTTGGGCTCAAGGCTGGCATGCTCCGCTGGCACTGGGCAAGTTGCCCCGGCAAGGCTCCTGCCGGAGCTGCGGAGGTCGCCCCGGCAAGGATCTTGCTGGGGGAATTCACCTCACCCTCTTGCTTCTTGTGTCTCTTGGTCTTGGAGTTGCTTTAATCATCTTGCGCTCCGTCTCCCTTCTCTGCCCTGCTAAGTGTGGCTGCGGGCGTGGCTCTAACTGCCCGTGCACAGGTAAAGGGGTTCAAAGGAGAGCCCCTTCTTTAGTACATCGACACCCGTCTTATCATCATCAGAATCGGGGTCCTTGGTACCATCAGAGTCGGCATATTTAATTAGAGCCGCCATCAGCTGCCCCATATCATTGCAATCGTGCTTGAGCCAGCCCAGCTTCTGCTTAAGAGGCAAAAACGGCAATTTTTCTCTAACATTAGAACTGCAGAGCCGTCATTGATGTTGGAAGATGAGTGTATAATAGCCTTGACCCGGCGCACCCAATGGGTCGCTGATTCACACTCCTCTTGAGTGCAAGCAGATAAATCCACAATTGACATGGGTTGTTTGCATGTATCTTTAAAGTTCTGGATAAACTGGGTTTTTTGCTCACCCCATGACCCGATGGAATTGGCAGGCAGCCCTTTTAGCCAAGTACGGGTTGTCCCATCCAGCATCATGGTGAAGTATTTGGCACACGCGGCATCGCTGACCTCCAACCGTTCCATGGCCATCTCATAACTCTCAATCCATGCCTCAGGGGGTAAGTCGGCTGTATAATTAGGTACCTTGCGAGGCCCTTCAAAATCCTTAGGCAGACGCTCGTTCCGTAGAGCCGGCACCAAGCACGGTACACCCGTGGTTCTAGAAGTCACACCCGCCTCCAACGAAGCTGTCGGATAAACCAGAAGCTGTTGATGAGCCGCCTGCTCAGCTTCTTGACGCACCCCACCCTGATCGACCAAGCCATGAGTACCATCATGCGCCGGGTCATGCCCATGCGGCTGGTTACGACATTGTTCATTGCTTGAAACGGCCGGTGAATCCATGTGTCTGCTATAGGTCCGGCTTGGACGTGGGGTCGAATGAATCCTATCTTGATTGTAAGAATACGCCTCCTGTTGTGCCAATGCTGTTTGAAGAAGTTCCTTAGCCCTCCATGTCTCAATCGCTGCTGGAGAATCGCCTTCCACTGGGAGAGCCGCCAATCATGTCGCCGCAGCGATCATGTTATCCAACAGGTTAGAATAATGACCCGGTGGTGTCGGTACGTGCTGGGGCGGAATATTATTCGGACGAGGTGGCTCTGCCATGTGCGTTTGAGTCGGCGCTCCAGCCCCAGGCGCTGTAATCCAGTTTATCTCTGGCGGGTTACTAGTCCCTGCTCCAGGTGTGCAGAAGAGGTTTCTTGCCTCGTAAACCGGAGGCAAATGAGACTTATGCCTCCTCCTCATGATTTCATTAGAAGCGTTTTGATCCATCGTAAGCCGGAAGGTCTCTGACTGACTCTGCTGTGCCTGAGCATCCAGAGCAGCTCGCTCCGCGGCCATCCTGATGTTCTCTGCGTTCAGTCCCTCCCTGGCTTGTGCTATCTCATCTCATAGCTTTGCAACTTTTGCGTTATGCTGATCTTGATTCATCGGGCTGACCTCTGCTATTAACAAGGTCGTCAGCTTATCCAGCAAATCTGTCAAAACCTGAGCCGGCGGGTGCACAGGGCCTCCTGCCCTGGCTGTCATTGCCGCTGCTGGCCCAGAAGTCATCACCGCTGTAGTCGTTGAATTCTGCCCTGGCTGCGTACTAGCCATGAAGATCGCAACCCTGTTCGGCAGCTCATAGGGGTCCGGAATACTGTCGCCATCGGAACAGCCCCCAAGCCTGCCATCTTGCAATTGATATAATGAAGTAGTCTCACCCATGGACGACTCACCGTCAGAGTAGATGGCCATCTCACCGTCAGACATAGATCCTTCATCAAATTCTTGGATGAATCCCATGAAGGCACGTTTCACGGTGGGCTGAGCTCGGGCGGGTCTTGCACGGTGAGCCGTCTCGATGATGTCGGTGGAGATGTCCGGCTCAGGGCCTGGCTCGCAGATCTTGCCGATGAAGACGTGGATTCCGCCAAAGGGGACCCGGTACCCATACTCAATTGAGCCGGCCTCGGGGCCCCAGCCTGCAGCGTCGATGTAAAGCTTGCCGCGATGACTCTTAGTCATCTGGCCCACAGCATATCCCTTGATCCCTTCGAAGCTGCCCTTCAAGAACTCGAAACCACCGTGCGCTGGGCCCATGGTGGGTGCCAACTATCATGGAATAGTCACAACAGATGTCCTCGTGAAAGGACTTAGTCATGGAGCCATCGTAACTAGGTTAGCTTAAAGGGGTTAAACGGGACAAAGGACACAAGAGTTTATACTGGTTCGTCCCCTTGCAGTGAAGGTAAAGGCCTAATCCAGTTTGAGGTCGTATTGCTTATGTCTCGATTACCAGGGAGCGAATACGCTTAACCTAGCTTTTGATCTCTTATTTCTTGCCCTGAACCGCCACCAGGTCGCCCCTTTATATACACAGGTTGACGCCTAGCAGCTCACGGAGTCTCGGCCGGCTCATAGACAATGTGTCCGGCTCGGTGACTAACTATATATGCCTTAAGTCTTACACATATGGCGGTTTTACTCCTACGGGCCTTAAGTCGCTCTTGGGCCTTGGGCCCTTGCCTATGAACCGCCATCTTCGATATCCTCGTGGGTTTCATATCATGAATCGCCACAGGTATAACCCGGCCCCTCCTGGGTGGGTCATACCTAATAGTTATATCCCCAACACTTAGGTCATCCACTTGAGGGAAATTTGCTATTGTCCTACAAACCTTTGAACTTGGAGGCCCAGCAACATCTATAAGAAGAAGGTTGCGTAGTAGACATCATTCTACATAGTTCTTGAACCCGTAGGGTCCACACGCTTAACGTTCATTGACGATATAGTATTATATGAGTTATGTATGTTGGTGACCGAATGTTGTTCGAAGTCCCGGATGAGATCACAGACATGATGAGGAGATCCAGAATGGTCCAGTGGTAAAGATTGATATATGGAATAATAGTGATTGGTCTCCGGAAGGGTTCCGGAATTCACCGGAAGGGGTTTCGGATGTTTCCCAAAATGTTTTGGGGCGAGAACACTTTATTTGGGCCAAGGGGTAAAGCCCACGAGGTCTTTGGAAAGTGCAAAAGGAAGTTTCGCGGAGACCAAAGGACAGATGTCAGGGTCCCAGGCGTCTGGCCCTGGAGTCCGAGAAGGACTCTTGCCTTTCGGGCAAAACCAACTTTTAGGAGGCTTTTACTCCAAGTTTCAACCCTGGGGCTCAACATATAAACAGAGGGGCAGGGCTAGCACCCGAGACACATCAAGATTCACCAAGTCATGTGCCGGCAACCCCGACCCTCTAGTTTATCCTCCATCATAGTTTTCATACTGCTTGGTGAAGCCCCGCGTAGATTGTTCTTCACCACCACCGTCACCAAGCCGTCGTGCTGCCGGAACTCATCTACTACTTCGCCTCTCTTGCTGGATCGAGAAGGCGAGGACGTCATCGAGCTAAACATGTGCTGAACGCGAAGGTGCCATACATTCGGTAGTTGATCGGGACGGATCATGAAGGTGTATGACTACATCAACCGCGTTGATAAACGCTTCCGCTTAGCGATCTTCAAGGGTATGAAGATGTTCTCCCCTCTTGTTGCTATGCATCTCCATGGATAGATCTTGTGTGTGCGTAGGAAATTTTTGTTTTCCATGTAGCGTTTCCCTACAAAACAAGTAAGACCAAAACTGTCATGACTTCTACAAACAAACTCCAAAATCAACAAACTCAAGCTTGTTGGATATATTAAGAACTAGAAATGGAGAAGACATGCCAATATGACAAGGAAGGTAACCTTCCCCAAATATGAAATTGCAAAATCTCCAACTCCGAGAACGCAAAGATGATGCATACAAACTCTTTTTTTGATGAACTTGAGTTTGACAAGAAGACAAACACCAACTCTAAAATCTTACATGGAGAAAAACAAATAAGAACCAATAAATATGATGCCAAGGACGCAATGCTTTGAGCTCTCTACGAATGATACAATTAAGCTACTCACTCGAGAGCCCTCCTTGATAGTTCGACAATCAACCCTATAACCCGGTCTCCCAACTAACACCATGAGACCGGTAAAATAGAAAACCTATCAAGGTCAAACCTTTGCCTTGCGCAGAGTCCACTTGAGCTAGATGATGACGATCATGCCCGCCTCAAGATGGAACCTTTCTTTTTAGCATAGGCTTGGTGAAGACTTGATGAGGACATGAAAACCATTCAACCCTTAGAGTCGAGGACGACTCCTTTTCAAGAGGGGGAGGATGATGAGGAATGACAACCATTTATACATCGTTGGTCATAAAAGGAGAAGTCATAATATTTCGTGTCAAACGAACACATTGCCAGGTGAACACTAACTTAAGTTTATAGTATAATCTTGAACACATGGCTGCACTTTCATCTCCTTTGTTATTGGTTGAACTCAGGTGCAATATCCAAGAAGGCCAAACACATTTCAGTCTGTGCAAAACAATGTTTTATTGCGAAGAAACAAAGTTAGGAGTTCATGAAGAAATGAGTTGTCTGCTGAAGAAACATTGTTCCTATTCTGACAAAATAATGTTTTGTACGAGTTTGGATATCCCAACTTGCGAAAGGTTCCCAGAACTTGAGTTTACTACCGAAGGAAACATTGTTCGACTCCAGTGAACAATGTTTGGTCGGGAACCGCCAACCACCTCCAACAAGAGTTTTCTAGAAGCTATCTCATTAAGTCTTGAAGCCTTTTAGTCAAACCAAAGCTGGTTCTCTTTCGCACCTAAGCTGGTCCCCAAAGGTAGTTTTATTTCACACCTATCCAGGGGGGTTGTCCCGATTATAAATAGTCTAGCTCTTCCCTTTGTTGGGCACTTTTGCCATTTCTATCAAAGACCAAAGACATAGACTCCTCCTGAGATTGGAGAGCTCTTGTTATCCTTATTCTCGTGATTCCTTGAGAAATTGCTCCTAATTCGTGCTCCGCAACTAGATCGTGTTGTGTGAGCTAGAGTTCATGGTTTCCCTTGCGGATTGCACCTATCCTGTGATCCACGACTTGAGCATGGTTGTGTGGGGTAGTATTGCGGGTTGTGGATCGGTGAATGTTTGGATTGTAGGCTTTGGTGAGCATCCTCCTCATCAGGTCATAATCTATTATCTTCCGTTTTTTGGCTGGTTGCAGCTAGTTATCCCCATCCTTTATCGATCCTACGCCGTGAAGATCAGACCTCCCCCCTTGTACACCCTCTTCCCTGAAGACGGTGTCCCATCATCTAGTATTCAAAGCAAGGTTTACACGGTAGGATCTGTATCCTTGTAGCTAGATCTATCATTTTTAGTTTGGTTTTCCCCGTCCTAGAGTCCAAAGCCAAAAGGCCACAAAAAATCCAAGCCTTGGTTTGCTGAGATCTAGTTGTTTGCTTTTCTCTTTGTGTTTGCACCAAGTTCTATCCAAAGTTGTTGTTGTTTTTCTTTGAATCTTGTTGCTGCAAAAAAAGCAAAAAAGAGAGAGACAAAAAAAGCAAAAAAAAGAGAGGAAAAAAGAGCAAAAAAGGGGAAAAAAAGAGAAGACAAAGTGTTGACCAAGTGTGCAATCATATTCAGTTGGGTGAGAAATTTCAGACGTTGTAGTGGCAAGTGTTGCATCTCAAAGTGGTGCAAGGATCTACAAATTTTTCTTGTTCATTTGGTTTGCATCGATTGGATCTCAGCACTAGCCCTCCTCATTTTACCCCACCTAGATCCACCTAGAAACCGTTAGCTTCCTTCCTTTCATTCGCCCGTCCACTCCTGATTTTCTACCACTGCACAGCCGTGTAGGATCGAAAGTATGTCTAGAGGGGGTGGTGATTAGACTACTTGACCAAATAAAAACTTAACCTTTTCCCAATTTTAGTTCTTCGCAGATTTTAGCAACTTAGCACAAGTCAAGCAATCACAATACAATTCAAGCAAACATGCAAAGAGTATATGGGCATCGGAAAGTAAATCATGCAACTTGCAAGAAAGTAAATGGGCGGAGTTTGGAGGGAGCAAACGCAATGTTGACATGGAGATTTTTGGCATGGTTGTGATAGGTGGTGCTATCGTACATCCACGTTGATGGAGACTTCAACCCACGGAGGGTAACGGTTGCGCGAGTCCATGGAGGGCTCCACCCATAAAGGGTCCACGAAGAAGCAACCTTGTCTATCCCATCATGGCCATCGCCCATGAAGGACTTGCCTCACTAGGGTAGATCTTCACGAAGTAGGCGATCTCCTTGCCCTTACAATCTCCTTGGTTCAACTCAACAATCTTGATGGAGGCTCCCAAGTGACACCTAACCAATCTAGGAGACACCACTCTCCAAAAGGTAATAGATGGTGTGTTGTTGATGAACTCCTTGCTCTTGTGCTTCAAATGATAGTCTCCCCAACACTCAACTCTCTCACACAGATTTGGCTATGATGGAAAGATGGTTTGAGTGGAAAGCAACTTGGGGAAGGCTAGAGATCAAGATTCATATGGTAGGATTGGAATATCTTGGCCTCAACACATGAGTAGGTGGTTCTCTCTCAGAAAATGAGTAGTGGAAGTGTAGGTTTGTTCTGATGGCTCTCTCCACGAATGAAGAGTGGGTGGAGGGGTATATATAGCCTCCACACAAAATCTAACCGTTACACATAGATTCCCAAACTCGATGGGACCGAATCAGCAAACTCGGTCAGACCGATTTAGGTAAAAATGTGAACATTAGGATTTTCGGTGGGAATGATATAGTCATCTCGGTGGGACCGATATGCTAGAGTTAGGGCATAACGTAATCTCGGTGTGACCGATCGCAAAAACTCAGTGGGACCGACTTCAGCAATATGTACACAGAGGGTTGGTCAGGCAAACTTGGTGGGACCGATTCGCTCACTTCGGTGGGGTCGAAGTGTTACGAAAAGGAAATAGGGAGTTTGCAATGCAGACTCGGTGGGACCGATTTGCTCATTTCGGTGAGACCGAAATGTTACAAAAAGGAAACAGAGACTTTGCAATCCCATCTTGGTGAGACCGAGATCCCTATCGGTGAGACCGAAGTAACTAGGGTTTGTGGCAGTGGCTATGTCAAATGAAACTCGGTGGCGCCGGGTAGATCAAATCAGTAGGGCCGAATTTGACTTTAGGTTTAGGACATATGTGGAAATGAGAAAGTGGTTGAGGGTTTTTGGAGCATATCACAAAGCATTTTGAGCAAGTAACCCATTAAGCAACACCTCATCCCCTTTTAATAGTATTGGCTTTCTATGGACTCAATGTGATCTTGGATCACTAAAATGAAAATGTAGAGTCTTTAGCTTGTTGCCAATGTATGTCCTTTGCATTTTGAGGGGTCCACATCTCTAGTCCATGCCATGCCAATCATTGAACTTTCTGAAATGATTATATTGAAATAACATTAGTTCAATGAACAATATGTTGTTTAGAATTACCAAAACCACCCAGGGATTAGTTGCACTTTCAAGCCGCCAAGGAATAATTAGAATTTGGGTAAGAAAGAGGTGAGCTGAGTGTTTTCCACATATATATTCTTCTTTTGTCCACTTGTTTCCAAGAGATAACATGGCAGGCTCCAACTCGAGTGCACATGGAGGAAATATTATGGAAGAAGCGTTCCCAAAGACTCGAGATGCACTTGGTGATGTGATTGAAGAAAGTATAGCTGCAGCTTTGCAACGGATGTTTGGAGGACGTCTTCCTATTGCAGGCAATGCGGATCACCACCAACACAGCCCCACTGCCTCACTGGTCACCAACAATTGATGTTCTTGTGGCAACAAAGATCGCCCCAATGGTCATGGAAGAGCTCTAGGTGGTCGTGTTGATGGTACCGCTATTGGTGGTGTTGAACATAGGCGAGGTAACCTTGTTGCACCCCATGATGGTGGGTTGCATGGAGGAGAAACTTGCGGGTGATGCCATGGTCCCCGTGGGTTCGCCGTAGATCACACGCGACGAGCTGCACATGGTGGTGATGACATGTACTATGAAGAGATCGCAAATCACAACAATGAGTATCCTAAGATGGTGGATGATGAGTCATGCATATTCCATGCCTCATCGTGGTGCTATTTTTGGTCACCATGGTAGTCCCTATAATGGTCATTTGGGAGATGACCATCACAACCAAGCAAGGGTGAAGTTACACATTCCATCATTCACTAGAGAAGAGGATCTGAATGCTTATTTTGAGTGGGAAGAGAGATTGATCAGATCTTCAATACTCATGGGATTTCTGAAATGAAGAGAGTTGAACTCACTCTTAATAAGTTCTCTGGCTATGCACTTTCTTGGTGGAAGCAGTTGCATGAGGATCATCTTGCTTTGGGAGGTGACTATATTTGCAGCTGGGATACAATGAAAAGAGTCATGAGGCATCGATTCGTTCTATTATACTATGAGAAGAAATTGTACAAGAGGTTGAAGGGGCTTATCCAAGGTTCTCGCACCGTAAAGGAGTACTATCATGAGATGGAGAAGTTGTTGATCTGGACAAAAACCCAAGAGAGTGATGAAGCAAAGATGGAGAGATTCTTACATGGGCTAAATGCTGAGATATCTGATTTTGTGGAGGTGTTTCCTTCTGCTATGATATCTGATGTTGTACATCGAGTTATGAGAGTGGAGAATAAGAACATGTGTAATGGCCGGTCACAGAATTTCCAAGACTGTGCCAGTACTCCTTTATGGAAGCAACCACACCCTTCATCCTCGATGGTGTCTACACCAACAATTCATATTCAAGATAGAAGAAGCATGGCTTCATCTGGAACTTATTCTCCTCCACCCGTGACTTCTATGGAGAACAAAATCTTTCCAAACCCATGTGTGAAAGAGAATCCATATCACAAAATCCCACAACTTGAGAGTGACAAGAAAGGGGGTTGAGTGGCTCCACAAAATATGAGCGAGAGTGTACACATCACAAAATCCCACCACTTGAGAGTGACAAGAAAAGAGAGTTGAGGGACTCCACCACATATGAGAGAGTGTACACAAGCCAAAATTCCACAACCTGAGAGTGATAAGAAAAATGATTTGAGTGATTCCACCAAATGCAAGGAAGAGTGTCCATTTACAAAAATTCCATGTATTGAGAGTGCTAAGAGGGGTGAGTTGAGTGACTCCACCAAATGTGAGGGAAGAGTGTCCATTTCCCAAAAATCCACATATTGGGAATGATAAGAGAAGTGAGTTGAGTGACTCCACCAAATGTAAGGAAGAGTGTCCATATTCCAAAAATCCACATATCGAGAATGATAAGAGAGGTGAGATGAGTGACTCCACCAGATGTGAGGAAGAGTGTTCACTTCCCAAAATTCCACATAATGAGAGTGATAAGAGAGGTGTGGTGAGTGAGTCCACCAAATGTGAGGATCAGATTGTTCAACATGGGATTAGAGAGATGGAATATCTCCACCCAAGTATACCTCACATTCAGCGAGAGAGGTTTAGTGAGTTGTGTGAGTCCACCAAATATGAGGGTGAGGTAATCCACCACAAGATTAGAGAAATGAGTGAACCACAACATATTATACCACACCATCAAAGTGAGAGGAGTAGCGAGTTGTGTGAGTACACCAAATCTGAGCTTGAGGTGTTTACACACAATATCAAAGAACTGAGTGATCCACCAAATGAAGGGAGGGAAGACTATTCAATTACTAACCATTCATAGAGT
The DNA here is from genome assembly GCF_002162155.2 of Triticum dicoccoides. Taxonomy (NCBI): domain Eukaryota; kingdom Viridiplantae; phylum Streptophyta; class Magnoliopsida; order Poales; family Poaceae; genus Triticum; species Triticum dicoccoides. The sequence goes on along the minus strand of NC_041393.1, from coordinate 515,596,864 downwards.
TCTCTTTATTTGACGTTTGTGCAGATGCAAAAATCATGCTTATTAGCTGCCCCGCTACAACGATGGGAGGATGAGATCCATCAACAATTATGGCGCACATGGACTACCATCAAAGAAACATCGTGTGGGGTAAGTGATCTTCAAAGGGGCATGGAAGTACTCGGTGGGGGTAAGAGAAAAGAGATCATTCATCTTTAAGCACCTAGAGGTATGCACTTATGAACTCTTGAAGCATTGACGCGATGAAATTAGAGACATGATGTTTGGTATATCATCAATGCAACAACACCATCTTGTTAATATTGTAGAGAGTATAAAGGAGGCAACAAAACAGAAACTTGCACATCAATATTCAACTCTTACTTTGCCAAGATATTTTGTATTGTCCTCGTGCTATTATTTTGTAGACCAAAGGAAGTTGAGGGCGACTTTTCTTCAAGAGAGGGAGGATGATATGAACATTGATGTCCCTGATTACAAGTTTGTACTCCATGGAAATGTTAGTTGGAAGGAATTGCTGAGTCGAACAAAGCATTCGAAGTTTGCAAAGGTGAAAGCTAAACTTACACATTTGATAAAATATTTGCATTGCTTCTTTGTACTGGACAATTTTCTTTTGTGTGATGACCAGCTAGAGTCAAGGATGTCTCCTTTTCAAGAGAGGGAGGATGATAAGGACATGAAAACCATTCAACCCTTAGAGTCGAGGACGACTCCTTTTCAAAGGAGGGACGATGATGAGGACATGAAAACCATTCAACCCTTAGAGTTGAGGACGACTCCTTTTCAAGAGGGGGAGGATGATGAGGACATGACAACCATTTATACATCCTTGGTCATCAAAGGAGAAGTCATAATATTTTGTGTCAAACGAACACATTGTCAGGTGAATGCTAACTTAAGTTTATACTATAATCTTGAACACATGGCTGCACTTTCATCTCCTTTTTTATTGGCTGAACTCAGGTGCAATATCGAAGAAGGACAAATGCATTTCAGCCCGTGCAAAACAATGTTTTATGGTGAAGAAACAAAGTTAGGAGTTCATGAAGAAATGAGTTTTCCGCTAAAGAAACATTGTTTCGATTCTGACGAAACAATGTTTTGCACGAGTTTGGATATCCCAACTTGCAAAAGGTTCCCAGAACTCGAGTTTGCTGCTGAAGGAAACATTGTTTGACTCTAGTGAACAATGTTTGGTCGAGAACTGCCAACCACCTCCAACGAGAGTATTCTAGAAGCTACCTCATTAAGTCCCGAAGCCTTTTAGTCAAACCAAAGCTGGTTCTCTTTCACATCTAAGTTGGTTCCCAAAGCTAGTTCGATTGCACACCTATCCAGGTGGGTGGTCCTGATTATAAATAGGCTAGCTCTTCCCTTCGTTGGGCACTTTTGCCATTTTTATCAAAAACGAAAGACATAGACTCCTTCTGAGATTGGAGAGCTCTTTTTATCCTTATTATCGTGATTCCTTGAGAAATTGCTCCTAATTCGTGCTCCATGACTAGTTCGTGTTGTGTGGGTTAGAGTTCGTGGTTTCCCTTGCGGATTGCACCTATCTCGTGCTCCATGACTTGAACATGGTTGTGCGGGGTAGTATTGCGGGTTGTGGATCGGTGAATGTTCAAATTGCAGGCTTCGGTGAGCATCCTCCTCGCCGGGTCATAATCTCTTATTTTCCCTTTTTTGGCTGCCTGGAGCTAGTTATCCCCATCCTTTATTGATCCTACGTCGTGAAGATTGGACCTCCCCCCTTGTACATCTTCCCTGAAGACGGTGTCCCATCAAGACTCGTAATATGCTCTCCCATACTCCACTATGGGAGAGCCATTCTTAGGCAAATTTTCACAAGAGCATTATCACCAAATGGTTAGAAAGCCTCAAGCATATGATCTCTTCATGATGCTCATCTTGAACTTGCACACCGCAACCTTGATAACGATCACCACTTGATGCCATTCTCTCTTGGGCTATATGAAATCTTTCTTTTGATGCAAGCCCATTGAAAGATACCTAACCCCGCATAGAAACACCAAACACATAGATCATGGGTTAGTTCACAAAGCATATTGAATAGTCCTTACCGTACCATGATCACATGACCCCACTTGGTAAACATTTATGCTTCTTGTGTTGATCAACTTGAATCCACTCTTAGCACTTTGGTCTTGATCAACCTTTTATATTTCCTACTCTCTTCGTTAAGATGATGTCTTTGAAGGTAACATTAATGTTCACACAATCTTCTTCTTCAAGACATGCTTGCAATAGGCTCAACTCTCCATGACCAACTTGAATATTACCTTGGTCAACACATAATCACCTTCTTATAACCTTGAAACCAACATCTGGTCTTCAAGCAAAGCCTATGGACAAACCTTAAAGTATAAGTCAAATCAACCATTAGTCCATAGGGATTGTCACCGATTACCAAAACCAAACATGGGGGCACATGCTCTTTCAGTTTCCTGTTTGTTTTTCAATTGCTCAAAAGATTGATGGTGATGTGGTATTGATGACTATGTTCTTTCTTTGCTTTTGCAATGAGAAATTGAATTATGAAGTGGACGAATTCTTGGATAAGTTGAAAGAATTTCACACACTTTGCCTCGATGACATTCTTATGTCAATACCATATGATACGTTTTCAATGTATCTATATTTTATATGGTTCATGTCATTACCTTATCATTTATACATGCTTTGTGCATAGATTTTATCATTTTTATCGAACTAACATATTAATGACGTGCCCAGTGTCGTTTCATGTTTTCTGGTGTTTTCATATTTTAGGGGATAATTATTTTAACACCCAGAAAAAATTCAGAGAAATTAGATTTTAGATATTTGCACCAGGAGACACCCACGGGGTCTAGGTCCCACACGTGGAGACGCTTAGGGTACCTAGGCGCCCCTAGTTGTGCCTACAGGCTCCACGAACCTTCTGGAGCTCTCCTTTTACTGCAAGCTTGTCCCCAAAGTTTCTGAACCGCCATAAATTTTTGAATTTTTTTCAGAGTTACGACTCTTCAGAATATCTTCAAGATTTGCAAGAAAGGCGCGGAATCAAATTTATGTGAAGATTAAGAAGATTTGGAGTGGCAATGGGATAGAGTTCAAGAATATTACTATCGAAGATTTTCTTGATGAAGAGTGAATTATCTGCAAATTCTTTGATGCATATACTCCTCAACAAAATTGAGTGGTTGGAAGCAAGAAATCATATCTTGATCAAAATGATGAGAACATTGCTCGATAAGTACAAGACTCCAATGTGTTTTTGGGCTGAATAGGCAAATACAACATGTCATGTCATTAGCTGTATTTACCTTCACAAATTGCTTAAGAAAACACTCACTGGTAAAAATCCCAAGTCAGTTACTTTAGAGTTTTTGGGTCCAAATGTTATATCTATGGCATACATTTCCAATACAAGTTTGCCCCTGAATCTCATGAGGGACACTTGCTAGGTTATCATGCAAACTCTCACGCTTGCCCGATTTTCAACCATTACTCACGTGAAACGGAGAAATCAGAAATGGTAGCTATGAGAGTCTCATGCAATGCCAACTATGCATATTACTAACATGACGAAATATTAAATGAGAAAAGAGATGATACAAGTATCATATCATGGTACCGTATCATATCATTTGAATGCTTCTACGGATCATAACCACACACTAGTAGATAGTACTCCCTCCCTTTCTTTATGTAAGGTGTATTATTTCGGCACGGTGACCAAGGCACATAATTATAGACATGTTAGGATGAAATTAACCTTGGCAAATTTGTTGGTTAGCAGCAAGTAAATCAGTTACTCCAAGAAAGTAAGAGATACATGCAGTCGACGGAGAGATAATTTCCTTCTTTTGCTAACAGGAGAGATACAGACAATCAGGAGAGAGATATTTTCCTTTTTTTTAAGGGCTAACAAAAAAATTATGAGGAATTATAAGAAATGCACCTTACGTTCTAAAATTTTATTAAAAAAAATAAATACACCATATATAAAGGAACGGAGAGAGTATGATACAACAGTGCCATATGCATAATATTAGTTACTCCCCAATGTGAACAGACAGACTAATGATACCGGTACACTGCTTGCAAATAAATGGGATTAGTTATTTTCCTTGACCAATGGTCATCACGGCCCAAGTTAGTTATTTACTGTCATGGTACTAATTAAGAGACAACATGCAAGTAATGGTACGCCCTGGTTTGCTTTGTACGCCCTGGTTTGCTTTTCTCCAGGAACGGTATGCTCTAGTTTCGAGCTCCTGATCCTACATTTTCCATGACATTTTTGTGTACCAGTAGTACCTTGCTGACAAGCATGCATGCACCGTGCCCCTCGGATCACTCAAAGAATCCGCGAACTCATCCGTAAACCATGGATCTCCCTTTTCCCTGCGATTATAGTGGTAATTTTATTCTCTCCGATCGGCGTATCACCTTAATCATTGGATCTTCCTTTTTAGGGCTATAAATCATCGGGCCCTTGATTGCTGCTAAGATTCGTGTTGTCTAGGCAGTAGGCACACCCCTAAAAACAGCCCCTTGTCCTCCTCGCCAAAGAATTGGCGACGACGACGAACGCAACCTGTGATTAGTCTACTACAAAGAAAGAACGCAGACTAGTTGAGACGCCGACGAACGCTACCTGTGATTTCCAAATATAGCAGCCTATTTCTACAAAAAAAGGAAAATAGACTATGGTGCCGACGCCGACGGTTTTGAGGCAGATAGAGTAGCCGCAGATCGAGCCGGATTACTAGCACCGGTGACTCATCCTGAGATACTCGATCCACCATTCCCGGCCTGTCTGTTGGTTGGACCCACCCACCAGACGTACTCCATACTGTGATTCCGTGGGGAAGGAAGGGAAAACAAACGCACATGGGTGGCACCCTAGCCACATCCGTGTTTGCAATGCGCCGGGGTGTGGCCAATTTCGCGGACAAGTCCTGCGCGCCACGTACTGCTACTACACTGTATCAAATTGAAGATCTGCCATTACACTTCTTTAGAGAGAGAGAGAGAGAGAGAGAGAGAGAGAGAGAGAGAGAGAGATCTGCTATTAGATGGGTCATCGGAGTAGACGATCGAGAAACTCTCTTTTATACACCGCCGTACCGTACCGAGATCGGGGCACGGGGATGCGGATGATGATTGTCTTTCACTCTCCCGCTCACGTGTTGCCAACGGTTGTCTTTGTCGTGCCGCTGTCGATCGTCGCTCCTGATTCCGTGCCGGCCAAATGCGTCGGCAGCCGGATTTCGTTGGCGGGATTTCCTATACGACGCTCTTTTGCGTCGCTTCGTCAACCAAACGCACATCGACAACACTTAGCGAACCACTGGGCTAGCCCAACTAGGTAGCGTACACAAAGGTGGGGTTAACGGTTTGGAGAAGGTTCCATCTCCGGTTTTTGCTGGTTTTATAGAGGAACCTTCTGGAATGTTCTGCTCGGACTTATATCGTTTTTTGTTTTTTTCTCTACCTTTTTTTATTGTTTCTTCCTTTGTCTTATTTTTTATTTTAGTTTCTTTTCATTTACTTTTAATTTTTCCTCATTTTTTTCCTTCAGGTAAATGTTCCCAAATTAAAACATTCTTCAGGTTTTATGAAGATGTATTCACAAGTTAAAATAAAATCATACTTTAAAAATGTGTTTTCCAAACATTGTTCACGAATTTCCAAAAAAATGTGCGTGTGTTCTAGAAATCCTATTATTCCAAACATTGTTCACAATATTCAAACATTTTTCGCAAATTTCCAAACATTGTTCATAAATTTCCAAAACAAATGTTCATGACTATTAGAAATCCTATTTTTCCAAACATTACTCACTTTCAAAGTATATCCGAAAATTATCTCCAATTGTTTTTTTGAAAATTTCATTATTGCTTAATTTTTTAAAAAACGAGAATTTAAAAATCACTTCTTAAAAAACGTTTTAAAGTTAAAACACGAATCCATATTCAGAACAATTATTCACAAATTCCAAAAAATGTTCACTAATTCTGAAAATGTTTTGGTAAATTTTTATTAGTTTTCAAATATTTTTCAGACTTTATAAAAAATATGTTTTCAAATTTTGTCCACAATTTCAAAAAATATTTTTGCTTTCCAAAAGTTTTGCAATTTCAAAACTTGTTCACAGTTTTAAAAAATTCTTCATGTTTTAAAAATTATTCACAATTTTGAAAAAATTGGACCTACCGCTCCGATTATTCTTAAAGTACTGTGATGCAAATTAGTCGCTAATGCTCGTTGTTTCTAGTGATAGCATCACACATGCAGGAATCCGGAGGGCGCATGTTCAATTCCTTTCAAAAGCACAAGTTTTGGTATTTTTTACGTCATACGTAGCGGTTAAATGGGCGAGCCTAGTCGGGCTCCCTCTTTGTGTGTCATGTCGCCACTTGTCGTAATGAGCGGCATATAGGAGGTCCCTTCGTGAGCGGGTGAAGGCATGAAAATCGCAAAGGCATAACTTTAGGGAAACGTTTGTAGCCGGCCAACCGGCCGAACCTTCCGCCGGCTCGCGTGCCGCGTTGGCTCGCGCGCCACGATTATCCCAGACGCACGCGACGCGTGTACGCGGTAGGTCTTGTGCGACCGCCCTCTTTTCTCCCTTATCCTTTCCTAGAATCTCTTTTCCCCTTTCCTTCTACCTCCAATCGCAACGGAGCCCTACTCCACAAGCCCCTTTTGTTGCGAGTGTCGGCGGTGACCACCGGTGGTGACGCAAACAGGCGAGAGCGTGCGTGCAGTGCACAAGTTTTGGTTGTTTTTACGCCATACATTGTGGTTGAATGAGCCAGCCTAGTTGGTCTCCCCCTGTGTGTGTGCCATGTAGCCACTTGCCGTAATGAGTGGCATATAGGAGGTCCCTTCGTTGGCGGGTGAAGGATGAAATTCACAAAGACATAACTTTAGGGAAACGTTTGTAGCTGGCCATCTGGCCGAACTTTCCGCCGGCTCGCTCGCCACGATTATCTCGCACGCACACTGCGCGTGTACACGGTGGGTCTTGAGCGACCGCCCTCTTTTCTCCCTTATCCTTTCCTGGAATCTCTTTTCCCCTTTCCTTCTACCTCCTATCGCAACGGAGCTCTACTCCTCCACAAGCCCCTGAAGGCATGAAATTCGCAAAGACATAACTTTAGGGAAACGTTTGTAGCCCGCCAGCCGACCAAACTTTCCGCTGGCTTGCGCGCCACGATTATCCCGCACGCGGCGCGTGTACGCGGTGGGTCTTGCGCAACCGCTCTCTTTTCTCCCTTATCCTTTCCTGGAATCTCTTTTCCCCTTTCCTTCTACCTCCAATCGCAACGGGGCTCTACTCCTCCACAAGCCCCTTTTGTTGCGAGGGTCGGTGGTGAGGTAAACAGGCGAGAGCGTACATGCACCGCAACGCAGGGGTTGAGGGTGGATGCCGTGACCTCCAGCCTAGGTGGTAGCGGAACCACCACAAGCCCTCGCCGGCGACGGCGTGCTCGGACTTGAGAAAAGTTCTTGCCATACTGCAAGCTTTGAGGTCGAGTAAGCGGCGCGTTGGAACCGGCAAGGCACCATGCTACAACTCATAACCACCACAATTGGACGAACGCATCGGGATGCTAAAGACCCGCTGATCGCGCGCTAAAACTGACCCACATCATAGCTGGAATTGTGGTAGGAAATTCCTGGAACCCGATGCGAGCAAGCAAGAGCCAGAGCCGTGGAATGCTGCAACGGTGCTCGACCGACCAGCACGAGGGAGCTGCTGAAAAGCTTCAACCATGGTGAAATTTGTTGGAACTGGCCGCAGGAAAAGCTGGATCCGTAACCGCGAGGTGCTGCAACGGTGCTCTACTCCGTCTGTGAGGAGATGCAAAAAAGCTACAACCAACAAGTGGCGGTGTTGGAACCGTGATGCAGAAAAGTTGCAACCCCCAAGTCAACGGTGACAACAGCGAGGCTTTCTTTTGCTGCTACCGGCGGGAAGGCGTTTTTGCAAGAGACAACGCCTCAAATGCACCCGGTATTTTTGCTACATCCGGCATCGACTTTTGCTACATTCGGCTTCATTGTTTGCTGGAACCAGCTGTTGGCTAGGACCATCAGGTCCAGTAGAGGTGCATCCAACGACATAATTTGCTACATCGAGTATCGATTTTTTGGAACCAACACCAACGTTGGACGGCCACACAACGCAATCAGAGTTATTGGAACCACCCATCGAAAAACTGCAATGGGGCCGAAGGTGAGGTCCAGGCGATCGGCAGATCCTACAACCGTTTGTCGAAAAGTTGTAACCGGTCGTCGAAAAGTTGCAATAGGGGCATCATGTTTTTTGCTTGGAACCACCGCGGGAGCATCGGAGGTAGCGGAGTTGGAAACTGTCGTCTTAGGGTGGTTGCTGGGATCATTGTCTCTGTGTGTTTTGTGAAAACAACGGCGAACACTATATCCAGGGCAGCGTGCCATGCTGGAATCGGGGACAACGCCCGTGCCGCAAGCAACAAGCGAGCATCGTGAGGGCAGCGACGAGGGGGCGAGCCAACGGTCCTCAAAGGTCGGTCGGTGTGCGTCCATGGCGGCCTGCTGCGCTCGTTGTTGGTCTCCCCCCACCCCACGACCCGTCATGTGTGTTGATGCAATTGTTTTTTCGTGCAAGTGCAATATGAAATGAGGACGAAGGTGCGGCTCATCTAACGGCTCGGGAAGGACATATCCAAGGGTTGCGCGGCGACCAGCCGAATTTTGGGCCGCGCAACCAGCGCCTATCATTGCCCATAACTTGATTATGCCTAAGGGGGGCCAAGCACACCAGCTTGTTAGGGAGCTTCGGCGCCAATTAGGAAAATCAACGACCCGAACTCGTGCTCTACACTACCTGCAAGTGTACGACTAACGACTAGGGCGTGTCATTGGAAGGGACAGAATGTAGCGCTAACGCTTTAAAAACTATCATAGCCGCTCATACATGATTTTCTTTAAGAAAAATTGAAACTTCATAGATTCCAGAAAATGTTCATGAACATGCAAAGAAAAAATGTTGCCCTATTCAAGAAAAGACCAAGGATTTTGTAAAATTTCATCATTTTAAAAAATAGTTCAATAAAAAATAAAAAATGTTCATTAAATTTTGAAAAAGTTCACCAATTTGAAAAAATATTACCAATTTTGTAAAAAAATCAGAAAACTGGAAAAAGTTTACCAATTTTGAAAAAGTTAACAAAACTAAAAAAAAGTTCATCAAATTTTCAAAAAGTGCATCGATTTTGAATTTTTTTCGCTAAATTGGAAAAAGTTCATCAAATTTGAAAAAAAATCATTGATTTTGAAAAAAAAGTTCATTGATTTTGAAAAAAGCTTCATAAGTTTTGAAATAAATATGTTCAATTTAGCAAAAGAAAAAAAAGAAAAGGAATAAAAAACCGTACAAAAAGAAAATGAGATACGAAGGAAAGAGTGAAGAAGATATAATTGAGAACATGAGGTGAGGCCGTTGAGGTGGTTAATGCAGTGAACGAACGATCGGTAGGTAATTGGTTCGAATATCATCGGTAGTACGCTCGCACGTTCATTTTTTTTTTGGTTTATACAATAGAAAGAAAGGGCAAGATGGACCGAGCCCAACTAGTCCCACCCTTCTGGTGCCCGTTTGTGAACGGGAGCTTAAGCGCCAAATAGGATGCACCAGCTTATCACACACCCCACCCAGTTATAAGCATTTCCACAAAATGGCGCACACGCCCCCTCCATCTTGGGCCTGATCCATTAGTTTTTTTACTACTCGAAAGCAATCTTTTGCTCATTCAGAAATGCACGCATCACAAGTACATGAGCCAGCCAATGTAACAACGCTTCCGACCGTTTTTTTGTCTTTCTATATAATTTTTTTGCTTTTTGTTTTTTCTTTGTTTCATGAACTATTTCTCAAATGTATGAAAATTTTCAAATGCACAAACTTTTTTCAACTACTTGAACTTTTTTTAAAATTCGTTAACTTTTTTCATATCCTGTGAACTTTGTTTAGTCCGTGACCTTTTTTCAAATCACGAATATTTTCTGAATGCGTGATTTTTTTTCAAATACAGTGACCTTTTTTTAACTCATGATTTTTTGACTTTGCAAACTTTCTTCAAATCAACAAACTTATTTGAACCCATGATTTTTTTGAAATTCACAAACCATTTCGAAATTGTGATTTTGTTTGAATTTCTGTTTTTTTAGTGTTTGCATTTTCCAAAAAGTCAACGGTCAATCATGATCTGACCGACCAAGAACTAGGACAAATTGGTGCGGCTCGAGTGAGCTGCCCACCTCGTTGTTGGGCCGGAAGACGCAGCGGAGCGCTTGAGCGCTGGTTCCTTGCCTAGCACAGAAAAGGATCTCTCTCTTTTTCTTTTCTTTTTTGCGGGTGACAGAAAAGGATCTCTCAAGCTCATCCCCAAGTGGTGGGTGTAATATGTGTGTGCGCTATATTTCGCTTATAGCAAGATGTATTCACCTCTCGTGTCAAGCTTTTCCGTGCGCGCTGTAGTACTAGGCCGGCCCCTTTTTCTTGTTCCTTCACTTTTTTTTTGTGTTGGTTGATTTCTGTTTTCTTTGGGTTTCTTTCTTATTTTTTCGGTTTCTCTTTTATTATTTCTTTCTTTCTGGATTTTTGTTGGTTTTATTCAGTTTTTCTGTGGATTTTCTTTTTCCTGTCCTTTTTTCTTTAGTTTTCTCTGTTTTTTTCATGGCATTCACCAATTTTTGTATTTTCTTTCCCTTTTTGTTTTCATTTTGTCCTATGATTTTTTAACACATGTCTACTTTTTTCACATACAATGTACATTTTTTGTATACATCAAAGATATTTTTTATGCATCTTTAACAGATTTCAATATATGACTAACATAGTTTTATAATATATGTTCTCATGTCTACTTTTTTCATAAACCTTGTACATTTATCTTGTACATATGAAACATTATTTTTATACATGTTCTTGTTCATGTCTAAATTTTTTGTATACATCAAGAACATGTTTTTATACACATTAACAAAATACATTTTTTTCAAATACATGTTTGCTGTCTACTTTGTCTCGTACACATTGTACAATTTTTCGTTTAAATTTTACAGAAATATTTTATATATGTTGAACATTTTTTAAATACACAATTAAGATTTTTTGAAACACTTTTTCTGGACATTGTTTTCCAAATATATTTTTTCGAATACGTGTTGATACATTTTTTTTGCAAATGCATTCAACATTTGTTTAAAGTTGCCCCCACATATTTAACATTGCACCAAACTTTTACAAACTTATGTATATTTTATTGAAATATATGTATTTTAGATATCATTTTTAAAAACTAAGAAAAATAAAAAGCGAAATCAAATGAATGAAACGAACTAACGAAGCGACAAAGGAAAATAATAATCAAGAACATCGCTACTGGGCGGCCGGTTACCATGTCGCTTCAGGCGAGCCGACGGGATACCTCCTTAGAAGCGAAGCATTTTCTATTTGGCGCTTCAGGGCTCTAGTTTTTTTTAGAAATCTACTAGCCTCTATTCATCAAGTGAAATGGTTACAAGTATTACACTGGAATCATGAGGCTACCCCGTCCAAACATGGCGTCCCCGATCTAATAAAAGTGCATGCCTAGCTAGATTATGAGCCTTATAGTTTGAATTCCTAGATTTAAAACGGACTCTTCCAAAACCTATTTTTTATTACTACTCCATAATTTCCTCCTACTGCTTCATTGATATGCTTCACCATCGTCGAGCAGTCTAATGCAATAAATTTTGGAGACCCAGATGTTCAGCCAAGACAAAGCCTCACGACATGCAATTGCTTCCAGACTTGGCGGGTCCGTGAAACCTCTTATAACAAATGTTGATGATGTTAGGGAACGTTGCATGGAAAACAAAAAAAATTCTACGCACACGCAATGATATATTCATGGAGATGCATAGCAACGATGGGGAAAAGTGTGTCTATGTACCCTCATAGACCGTAAACGGAAGCGTTTCACAATGCGGTTGATGTAGTCGAACTTTCTTCGCGATCCAACCGAGCGAGTACCGAACGCACGACACTTTCGTGTTCAGCACACGTTTAGCTCGGTGACATCCGCGCCTTCTTGATCCAGCAAGATGGTGAGGTAGGGGATGAGTTCCGACAGCATGACGGCGTGGTGACGGTGATGGTGAAGTGATCTCCACAGGGCTTCGCCTAAGCACTATGAAAATATGACCGGTGATGTAAACCGTGGAGGGGGGCGCCGCACACGGCTAAGACAATGTTGTGGGTTGTGTGGTGCCCCTCCCTCATATATATATATATGTG
>NC_041393.1:515554449-515584195 GCF_002162155.2 Triticum dicoccoides | reverse complement strand
GGGGGGTGGAGAGGCAGCCCCTAGGGCGCCACAAGTGGCCGACGGCTGCCATAGGGCACCTGCCTAGCCCCCCTTTCCTTATTTGAACATGAGGGAGAAAGGAAAGGGAGATGACTGCCTTAGGGCGCCTCCCCTTTCCTTCCCTCCCTCCTTTGGTGCGTGGGCAGGGGGTAGAGGGGTGCACCAACCCCTTGTGGGCTGGTGTGCTCCTCCCCTTTTGGCCCATAAGGCCCAATAACCTACCGGGGCTGCCCGGAACCCCTTCCGGTGACCCGATAAGTACCCGGTATCACCCGAAACACTTCAGGAGTCCAAATACCATCGTCCTATATATCAATCTTTACCCCTCGACCATTTCAAGACTCCTCGTCATGTTCGTGATCTCATCCGGGAGTCCTAACAACATTCGGTCACCAAATAACATAACTCATATAATACTATATCGTCATCGAACATTAAGCATGCGGACCCTACGGGTTCGAGAACTATGTAGACATGACCGAGACACCTCTCCGGTCAATAAACAATAGCGGAACCTGGATGCCCATATTGGCTCCTACATATTCTACGAAGATCTTTATCGGTCAAACTGTTATGACAACATACGTAATTCCCTTTGTCCATCGGTATGTTACTTGCCCGAGATTCGATCGTCGGTATCTCTATACCTAGTTCAATCTCGTTACCTTCAAGTCTCTTTACTCGTTCTGTAATACAACATCTCATAACTAACTCACTAGTCATTTGCTTGCAAGGCTTCTTATGATGTGTATTACCGAGAGGGCCCAAAGATACCTCTCCGATAGTCGAAGTGATAAATCCTAATCTCGATATATGCAAACTCAACAAACACCTTCGGAGATACCTGTAGAGCATCTTTATGATCACCCAGTTACGTTGTGACGTTTGATAGCACAAAAGGTATTCCTCCGGTATCCGGGAGTTGCATAATCTCATAGTCGAAGGAATATGTATTTGACATGAAGAAAGCAATAACACTAAGCTGAATGATCAATATGCTAAGCTAACGGATGGGTCTTGTCCATCACATCATTCTTCTAATGATGTGATCCCGTTATCAAATGGCAACACATGTCTATGGTTAGGAAACCTTAACCATCTTTGATCAACGAGATAGTCTAGTAGAGGCTCACTAGGGACACAATATTTGTTTATGTATCCACTGTATTTAAGTGTCCGGTCAATACAGTTGTAGCACGAATAATAAACCTTTTTCATGATTAAGGAAATATAAAATAACAACTTTATTATTGCCTCTAGGGCAAATTTCCTTCAGTTTCGCACTTGCATTAGAGTCAATAATCTAGTTCACATCGCCATGTGACTAACACCCATAGTTCACATCGCCATGTGACTAACACCCATAGTTCACATCGCCATGTGACTAACACCCAAAGATTTACTAGAGTTAATAATCTAGTTCACATTGCCATGTGATTAACACCCAAAGAGTTTACTAGAGTCAATAATCTAGTTCACATCGCCATGTGATTAACACCCAATAGTACTAAGGTGTGATCATGTTTTGCTTGTGAGAGAGGTTTAGTCAACAGGTCTGTCACATTCAGATCTGTATGTATTTTGCAAATTTCTATGTCTACAAAGCTCTGTATGGAGCTACTCTAGCTAATTGCTCCCACTTTCAATATGTATCCAGATTGAGACTCAGAGTCATCCGAATCGGCATTAAAGCTTGCATCGACGTAACCCTTTACGACGAACTCTTTATTACCTCCATAACCGAGAAATATCTCCTTAGTCCTCTTAGGTAACTCAGGATAATTATGACCGATGTCCAGTGATCCACTCCTGGATCACTATTGTACCCCCTTGCCAAACTCATGGCAAGGGACTGCTACCTCTTGAGCTTGCGTTGGTTTTCTCTTGAAGAGGAAAGGGTGATGCAGCAAAGTAGCATAAGTATTTCCCTCAGTTTTGAGAACCAAGGTATCAATCCACTAGGAGACAACGCACAAGTCACCGAATACTTGCACAAACAATCAAGAACTTGCAACCAACGCGATAAAGGGGTTGTCAATCCCTTCACGGTCACTCACAAAAGTGAGATCTGATAGAGATAATAAAGTAATATTTTTGGTATTTTTTATGTATAGATTGGAAAGTAAAGATTGGAAAATAATAGATCAGAAACTAGTAAGATGTAAATGAGATTCAATAATATGGAAAAGAGACCCGTGGGCCATAGGTTTCACTAGTGGCTTCTCTCGAGATAGCATGTATTACGGTGTGTGAACAAATTACTGCCGAGCAATTGATAGAAAAGCGCATAATTATGATGACATCTAAGGCAATGATCATGAACATAGGCATCACGTCCGTGTCAAGTAGACCGACTCCTGCGTGCATCTACTACTATTACTCCACACATCGACCGCTATCCAGCATGCATATAGAGTATTAAGTTCATAAGAATGGAGTAACGCATTAAGAAAGATGACATGATGTAGAGGAATTAACTCAAACAATATGATGAAAATCCCATATTTTTATCCTCGATGGAAACAATACAATACGTGCCTTGCTGCCCCTACTGTCACTGGGAAAGGACATCGCAAGATTGAACCCCAAGCTCAGCACTTCTCCCATGGCAAGAAAGATCAATCTAGTAGGCCAAACTAAACCGATAATTCAAAGAGACTTGGAAAGATATCAAATCATGCATATAAGAATACAAAGAAGAACCAAATAATATTCATAGATAATCTTAATCATAAATCCACAATTCATCGGATCTCGGCAAACACACCACAAAATAATATTACATCAAATAGATCTCCAAGAACATCGAGGGGAACTTTGTATTGAGAATCAAAGAGAGAGAAGAAGCCATCTAGCTAATAACTATGGACCTGAAGGTCTGTGGTAAACTACTCACGCTTCATCGGAGAGGTAATGGTGTTGACGTAGAAGCCCTCCATGATCGAATCCCCCTCTGGCAGATCGCCAGAAAAGGCCCCAAGATGGGATCTCACAGGCTCAGAAGGTCGCAGTGGTGGAGAAGTGGTTTCGTGGCTCCCCCTGACGTTTTTAGGGTATAAGAGTATATATAGGCGAAAGAACTAGGTCGGTGGAGCTATGAGGGGCCCACGAGTGTTGAGGGCGCGCCTACCCCCCTGGGCGCGCCCTCCTGCCTCGTGGACGCCTCGTTGAGTCTCCGACTTCATCTCCAAATCTTCTGGTTTGCTTTTAGTCCAAGAAAGATCATCACGAAGGTTTCATTCCGTTTGGACTCCGTTTGGTATTCCTTTTCTACAAAACTCTAAAATAGGCAAAAAAAACAGAAACTGGCACTAAGCCCTCGGTTAATAGGTTAGTCCCAAAATAATATAAAAGAGCATATTAAAGCCCATTAAACATCCAAAACAGATAATATAATAGCATGGAACAATCAAAAATTATAGATACGTTGGAGATAGTCCCACATCAACTAGGCATATTAATGGGCTATGGAGATGTCCATCAATAGATATCAATGTGAGTGAACAGGGATTGCCATGCAACGTATGCACTAGAGCTATAAATGTATGAAATCTCAAAAGGAAACTAAGTGGGTGTGCATCCAACTTGCTTGCTCACAAAGACCTAGGGATTTTGAGGAAGCCCATCGTTGGAATATACAAGCCAAGTTCTATAATGAAAAATTCCCACTAGTATATGAAAGTGACAAAATAAGAGACTCTCTATCATGAAGATCATGGTGCTAGTTTGAAGCACAAGTGTGGAAAAATTATAGTAGCATTGCCCCTTCTCTCTTTTTCTCTTTTTTTGTTTGGCTTCTTTTGCCTCTTTTTTTCATTGGCTTCTTTGGCCTCTCTTTTTAATTTCCTCACACGGGACAATGCTCTAATAATGACGATCATCACACTTCTATTTATTTACAACTCAAGGATTACAACTCGATACTTAGAACAAAATATGACTCTATATGAATGCCTTCGGGATGTGTAATGAATCAAGAGTGACATGTGAAAGAATTATGAACAGTGGCTTTCCCACAAATACGATGTCAACTACATGGTCATGCAAAGCAATATGACAATGATGAAGCGTGTCATAGTAAACGGAACGATGGAAAGTTGCATGGTAATATATCTCGGAATGGCTATGGAATTGCCATAATAGGTAGGTATGGTGGCTGTTTTGAGGAAGGTAAATGGTGGGTGTATGGTGCCGGCGAAAGTTGCGCGACACAAGAGAGGCTAGCAAAGGTGGAAGGGTGAGAGTGCGTATAATCTATGGAGTGAACATTAGTCATAAAGAACTCACATACTTATTGCAAAAATCTACAAGTCATCAAAACCAAGCACTACGCGCATGCTCCTAGGGGAAGGGTTGGTAGGAGTTAACCATCGCACGATCCCGACCTCCACATATAAGGAAGACAATCAAAGAGACACCTCATACTTCAAATTTATTACACAACGGTTACCATACGTGCATGCTACGAGACTCACAAACCTCAACACAAGTATTTATCAAATTCACAATTACTCTACTATCATGACTCTAATATCACCATCCTCATATCTCAAAACAATCATCAAGAATCAAACTTCTCATAGTATTCAACGCACTTTTTATGAAAGTTTTTATTATATCCATTTTGGATGCCTATCATATTAGGACTAGTTTTATAACCAAAGCAAATTATCATGCTGTTCTAAAAGACTCTCAAAATAATATAAGTGAATCATGAGAGTTCAACGATTTCTATAAAATAAAGCCACCGCTGTGCTCTAAAAACATATAAGTGAAGTACTAGAGAAATATTGTCTAGCTCAAAAGATATAAGTGAAGCACATAGAGTATTCTAATAAATCATGATTCATGCGTGTCTCTGCCAAAAGGTTTGTACAACAAGGATGATTGTGGTAAACTAAAAAGCAAATACTCAAATCATACAAGACGCTCCAAGCAAAACACATATCATGTGGTGAATAGAAATATAGCCTCAAGTAAAGTTACCGATAGACGAAGACGAAAGAGGGGATGCCTTCCGGGGCATCCCCAAGATTAGGCTTTTGGTTGTCCTTTAATTTTACATTGGGGTGCCTTGGGCATCCCCAAGCTTAGGCTCTTTCCACTCCTTATTCCAAAATCCATCAAATCTTTACCCAAAATTTGAAAACTTCACAACACAAAACTCCAACAGAAAATCTCATGAGCTCCGTTAGTATAAGAAAATAAATCACCACTTTAAGGTACTATAATGAACTAATTATTTATTTATATTTGTGTTAAACCTACTGTATTCCAACTTATCTATGGTTCATATCCCCCGATACTACTCATAGATTCATCAAAATAAGCAAACAACACACGAAAAACAGAATCTGTCAAAAACAGAACAGTCTATAGCAATCTGTAACTTTCAAATACTTCTGTAACTCCAAAAATTCTAAAATAAATTGGTGTAATTGAGGAATTTATCTATTAATCTTATGCAAAAATAATCAACCTAAAATCACTCTTCTGTAAAAAAATGACAGCTATTCTTGTGAGCGCAAAAGTTTCTGTTTTTTACAGCAAGGTCACAAAGACTTCACCCAAGTCTTCCCAAAGGTTCTACTTGTAACAAACACTAATTAAAACATAAAATCACATCTAAATAGAAGCTATATGAATTATTTATTACTAAACAGGATCAAGAATCAAAGAACAAAAATAAAATTGGGTTGCCTCCCAACAAGCGCTATCGTTTAATGCCCCTAGCTAGGCATTGATAATTTTGATGATGCTCACATGAAAGACAAGAATTGAAGCACAAATGGAGCATCATATAGCATGTGAAAAACACATCTAAGTTTAACATACTTCCTATGCATAGGAATTTTTATAGGAAAACAAATTAGCAAGACAAGCAAGATCTAGCATATGCAAGGAAGAACAAAGAAACACTAGCAATCTCAACATAACGAGAGGAAATTTAGTAACATGAGAATTTATACAACCATATTTTCCTCTCTCATAATATTTAAATGTAGGATCATAAGCAAATTCAACAATATAGCTGTCACATAACATATTCTCAACACGATCCACATGCATGCGAAGTTGACACTCTTCCAAAATAGTGGGATTAACATTAACTAAAGTCATGACCTCTCCAAACCCACTTTTATAAATATTTAATAAGATTGAACATTCTCCAAATATGTGGGATCTAAAGTTGACACTCTTCCAAACCCACTTTCAATATTATTGCAAACACTATTATCAATCCCATATTCATCATGGGGCTTAAATAAACTTTCAAGATCATAAGAAGAATCACCCCAATCATGATCATTGCAACACATAGTAGACATAGCAAAACTAGCATCCCCAAGCTTAGGGTTTTGCATATTTTTAGCATAATTGACATCAATAGAATTTATAGTAAAATCATTGCAATCATGCTTTTTATTCAAGGAGCTATCATGAATCTCTTCATCACAATTTTCAGATTCACAAATTTCAAGCAAAACTTTATAAAGATAATCTAGTGCAAAAATCTCACTAGCAATTGGTTCATCATAATTGGATCTCTTAAAAAGATTAGAAAGTGGATGAGGATCCATAAACTTTTAGCAAATGAAGATGCAAGCAAAAAGAAGGCGCATGGTAACACAAGCAAACAAAAGATCGAACGGAAGAGGGGCGAGGAAAAGGCAAAGGTTTTCGAAAATCATTTTAGAAGTGGGGGAGAGGAAAACGAGAGGCGAATGGCAAATAATGTAATGCAAGGGAGAAGAGTTTATGATAGGTACTTGGTATGGCTTGACTTGACGAAGATCTCCCCGGCAATGGCGCCAGAAATCCTTCTTGCTACCTCTTGAGCTTGCGTTGGTTTTCCCTTGAAGAGGAAAGGGTGATGCAGCAAAGTAGCGTAAGTATTTCCCTCAGTTTTGAGAACCAATGTATCAATCCAGTAGGAGACGGCGCACAAGTCACCGAATACTTGCACAAACAATCAAGAACTTGCAACCAACGCGATAAAGGGGTTGTCAATCCCTTCACGGTCACTCGCAAAAGTGAGATCTGATAGAGATAATAAAGTAATATTTTTGGTATTTTTGATATATAGATTGGAAAGTAAAGATTGTAAAATAATAGATCGGAAACTAGTAAGATGTAAACGCGTTTCAATAATATGGAAAAGAGACCTGGAGGCCATAGGTTTCACTAGTGGCTTCTCTCGAGATAGCATGTATTATGGTCGGTGAACAAATTACTGTCGAGCAATTGATAGAAAAGCGCATAATTATGATGACATCTAAGGCAATGATCATGAACATAGGCATAACGTCCGTGTCAAGTAGACCGACTCCTGCGTGCATCTACTACTATTACTCCACACATCGACTGCTATCCAGCATGCATCTAGAGTATTAAGTTCATAAGAACGGAGTAACGCATTAAGCAAGATGACATGATGTAGAGGAATTAACTCAAGCAGTATGATGAAAACCCCATCTTTTTATCCTCGATGGCAACAATACAATACGTGCCTTACTTCCCCTACTGTCACTCGGAAAGGACACCGCAAGATTGAACCCAAAGCTAAGCACTTCTCCCATGGCAAGAAAGATCAATCTAGTAGGCCAAACTAAACCGATAATTCGAAGAGACTTGGAAAGATATCAAATCATGCATATAAGAATTCAAATAAGAACCAAATAATATTCATAGATAATATTAATCATAAATCCACAATTCATCGGATCTCGGCAAACACACCACAAAATAATATTACATCAAATAGATCTCCAAGAATATCGAGGGGAACTTTGTATTGAGAATCAAAGAGAGAGAAGAAGCCATCTAGCTAATAACTATGGACCTGAAGGTCTGTGGTAAACTACTCACGCTTCATCGGAGAGGTAATGGTGTTGACGTAGAAGCCCTCCATGATCGAATCCCCCTCTGGCAGATCGCCAGAAAAGGCCCCAAGATGGGATCTCACAGGCTCAGAAGGTCGCAGTGGTGGAGAAGTTGTTTCGTGGCTCCCCCTGATGTTTTTAGGGTAAAGAGTATATATAGGTGAAAGAACTAGGTCGGTGGAGCTATTAGGGGCCCACGAGGGTGGGGGCGCACCTACCCCCTGGGTGCACCCTCCTGCCTCATGGACGACTCATTGCGTCTCCGACTTCATCTCCAAGTGTTCTGGTTTGCTTTCGGTCCAAGAAAGATCATCGTGAAGGTTTCATTCCGTTTGGACCCCGTTTGGTATTCCTTTTCTGCAAAACTCTAAAATAGACAAAAAAACAGAAACTGGCACTGGGCCCTCAGTTAATAGGTTAGTCCCAAAAATAATATAGAAGAGCATATTAAAGCCCATTAAACATCCAAAACAGATAATATAATAGCATAGAACAATCAAAAATTATAGATACATTGGAGACGTATCAGGGACACACCAGATCTGGTACATAGTAGGGCATACTTTATATAACTTATGGCTAAGGCATAGGGAATAACTTTCATTCTCTCTCTATCTTCTGCCGTGGTCGGATTTTGAGTCTTACTCAACTTTGCACCCTTTAACACATGCAATAACTCTTTCTTTGACTGAACCGTTTTCAACTTCTTCAAAACTTTGTCAAAGTATGTTCTTTGTGAAAGTCCTATTAAGTGTCTCGATCTATCCCTGTAGATCTTGATGCTATGTAAGCAGCTTCACCGAGGTCTTTCATTGAAAAAAATTCTTATTCAAGTATCCTTTTATGCTATCTATAAATTCTATATCATTTCCAATCAATAATATGTCATCCACATATAATATCAGAAATGATACAGAGCTCCCACTCACTTTCTTGTAAATACATGCTTCAGCGTAAGTGTGTATAAAACCATATGCTTTGATCACCTCATCAAAGCGTATATTCCAACTCCGAGATGCTTGCACTAGTCCATAGGTGGATCCTTGGAGCTTGCACACTTTGTTAGCACCTTTAGGATCGAAAAAACCTTCCGGTTGCATCATATACAACTCTTCTTTAAGAAATCCATTAAGGAATGTAGTTTTGACATCCATTTGCCAGATTTCATGATCATAAAATGCAACAATTGCTAACATGATTCGGACAGTCTTAAGAATCGCTACAGGTGAGAAAGTCTCATCGTAGTCAACTCCTTGAACTTGTTGAAAACCTTTCACGACAAGTCGAGCTTTGTAGACAGTAACATTACCATCAGTGTCAGTCCTGTTCTTGAAGATCCATTTATTTTCTATGGCATGCCAATCATCGGGAAAATCTACCAAAGTCCACACTTTGTTCTCATACATGGATCCTATCTCAGATTTCATGGCCTCAAGCCATTTACCGGAATCTGGGCTCATCATAGATTCTTCATAGTTCATAGGTTCACCATGGTCTAATAACATAACTTCCAGGACATGATTACCGTACCACTCTGGTGAGGATCGTGCTCTGGTCGACCTACGAAGTTCTGTAGTAACTTGATCTGAAGTTTCATGATCATCATCATTAGCGTCCTCTCGCATTGGTGTAGGCATCATGAGAATGATTTTTTGTGATGTGCTACTTTCCAATTCGAGAGAAGGTACAATTACCTCATCAAGTTCTACTTTCCTCCCACTCACTTCTTTCGAGAGAAACTCCTTCTCTAGAAAGGACCCATTCTTAGCAACAAAGGTCTTGCCTTTGTATCTGTGGTAGAAGGTGTACCCAATAATCTCTTTAGGGTATCTTATGAAGACGCACTTCTCCGATTTAGGTTCAAGCTTATCAGGCTGAAGCAGACATAAGCATCGCATCCCTTAACTTTAAGAAACGACAACTTAGGTTTCTTGCAAAACCATGGTTCATATGGTGTCGTCTTAATAGATTTAGATGATGCCCTATTTAACATGAATGCAGCTGTCTCTAATGCATAACCCCAAAATTATAGTGGTATATCGGTAAGAGACATCATAGAACGCACCATATCTAATAAAGTATGGTTACAACGTTTGGACACACCATTACGTTGTGGTTTTCCAGGTGGCGTGAGTTGTGAAACAATTCCACATTGTTTTAAATGAAGGCCAAACTTGTACCTCAAATATTCGCCTTCGCGATCAGATCGTAGAAACTTTATTTTCTTGTTACGATGATTCTCCACTTCACTTTGAAATTCTTTGAACATTTCAAATGTTTCAGTCTTGTGTTTCATTGAGTAGATATACCCATACCTACTCAAATCATCTGTGAAGGTCAGAAAATAACGATACCCGCCGCGTGCTTCAACACTCATCGGACTGCATACATCGATATGTATTATTTCCAATAAAGTTATTAGCTCACTCCATTGTTCTGAAGAACGGAGTTTTAGTCATCTTGCCCACGAGACATGGTTCACAAGTATAAAATGATTCATAATCAAGTGATTTCAAAAGTCCATCATGGAGTTTATTCATGCGCTTTACATCATTATGACCTAAACGACAATGGCACAAGTATGTTGCACCATCATTATCAACTTTGCATCTTTTGGCATCAATATTATGAATATGTGTATCACTACGATCGAGATTCAATAAACCATTCACATTTGGTGTACGACCATATAAGGTTTTATTCATGTAAATAGTACAACAATTATTCTCTGACTTAAATGAATAACCGTATTGCGATAAACATGATCTAATCATATTCATGCTCAATGCAAACACCAAATAACATTTATTTAGGTTCAACACTAATCCCGAAGGTGCGATGGTGATCATATCAACCTTGGAATCACTTACAACACACATCATCACCTTGCCCTTAACTAGTCTCTATTTATTCAGTAACTCATGTTTTGAGTTACTAATATTAGCAACTGAATCGGTATCAAATACCCAGGGGTTACTATGAACACTAGTAAGGTACACATCAATAACATGTATATCAAATATACCTTTGTTCACTTTGCCATCCTTCTTATCCGCCAAGTATTTTGGGCAGTTCCACTTCCAGTGACCATTTCCTTTGCAATAGAAGCACTCAGTTTCAGGATTGGGTCTAGCTTTGGGCTTCTTCATGGGAGCGACAACTTGCTTGCCATTCTTCTTAATGTGCCCTTTTCTTTCCCTTGCCCTTTTTCTTGAAACTAGTGGTCTTATTAACCATCAACACTTTGATGCTCTTTCTTTGATTTCTACCTCCACTGATTTCAACATTGTGAAGAGCTCGAGATTTTTTTGTTATCCCTTGCATATTATAGTTCATCACGAAGTTCTAGTAGCTTGGTGATAGTGACTAGAGAACTCTGTCAATCACTGTCTTATCTCGAAGATTAACTCCCACTTGATTCAAGCGATTGTAGTACTCAGACATTCTGAGCACATGCTCACTGGCTGAGCTATTCTCCTCCATCTTGTAGGCAAAGTACTTGTCAGAGGTCTCATACCTTTCGACACGGGCATGAGTCTGAAATACCAATTTTAGCTCTTGGAACATCTCATATGCTCCATGGAGTTCAAAACATTTTTTGAAGTCCTAGTTCTAAACCGTAAAGAATGGCGCACTAAACTATTAAGTAGTCATCATATCGAGCTTGCCGAACATTCATAACGTATGCATCTGCTCCTGCAATAGGTCTGTCACCTAGCGGTGCATCAAGGACATAATTCTTATGTGCAACAATGAGGATATCCTCAGATCATGGACCCAGTCCACATCATTTGCTATTATCAACTTTCAACTTAGTTTTCTCTAGGAACATATCAAAAATTAGGGGAGCTATATTGCGAGCTATTGATCTACAACATAGATATGCAAAAAATATTAGAACTAAGTTCATGATAAATTTAAGTTCAATTAGTCAAATTACTAATCAACTCCCACTTAAATAAACATCCCTCAAGTTACCTAAGTGACACATGATCCAAATGAACTAACCCATGCCCGATCATCACGTGAGATGGGGTAGTCATCAATGGTGATCATCTCTATAGTGACCATATCTACTATATGACTCATGTTCGACCTTTCGGTCTCCAGTGTTCCGACACCATGTCTGTACATGCTAGACTCGTCAAGTTTAACCCAAGTATTCTGCATGTGGAAAACTGTCTTACACCCATTGTATGTGAACGTAGAGTCTATCACACCCGATCATCACGAGGTGCTTCGTAACGAAGAACTTTAGCAATGGTGCATACTCGAGGAGAACACTTTTATACTGAAATTTAGTGAAGGGATCATCTTATTATGCTACTGATGTCTACTACACAACCTTCTTCTTGTAGACGTTGTTGGGCCTCCAAGTGCAGAGGTTTGTAGGACAGTAGCAAATTTCCCTCAAGTGGATGACCTAAGGTTTATCAATCCGTGGGAGGCGTAGGATGAAGATGGTCTCTCTCAAACAACCCTGCAACCAAATAACAAAGAGTCTCTTGTGTCCCCAACACACCCAATACAATGGTAAATTGTATAGGTGCACTAGTTTGGCGAAGAGATGCTGATACAAGTGCAATATGGATGGTAGATATAGGTTTTTGTAATCTGAAAGTATAAAAACAGCAAGGTAACTAATGATAAAAGTAAGCGTAAACGGTATTGCAATGCTAGGAAACAAGGCCTAGGGTTCACACTTTCACTAGTGCAAGTTCTCTCAACAATAATAACATAATTGGATCATATAACAATCCCTTAACATGCAACAAAGAGTCACTCCAAAGTCACTAATAGCGGAGAATAAACGAAGATATTATTGTAGGGTACGAAACCACCTCAAAGTTATCCTTTCTGATCGATCTATTCAAGAGTTCGTAGTAAAATAACACAAAGCTATTCTTACCGTTCGTTCTATCATAGAATTCGCACTAAAATAACACCTTAAGACACAAATCAACCAAAACCCTAATGTCACCTAGATACTCCAATGTCACCTCAAGTATCCATGGGCATGATTATACGATATGCATCACATAATCTCAGATTCATCTATTCAACCAACACAAAGTATTTCAAAGAGTGCCCCAAAGTTTCTACCGAAGAGTCAAGACGAAAACGTGTGCCAACCCCTATGCATAAGTTCACAAGGTCACTGAACCCACAAGTTGATCACCAAAACATACATCAAGTAGACCACATGAATATTCCATTGTCACCATAGATAAGCACATGCAAGACATACATCGAGTGTTCTCAAATCCTTAAAGACTCAATCCGATAAGATAACTTCAAAGGGAAAACTCAATCCATTACAAGAGAGTAGAGGGGGAGAAACATCATAAGATCCAACTGTAATAGCAAAGCTCGCGATACATCAAGATTGTGCCAAATCAAGAACACGAGAGAGAGAGAGAGAGATCAAACACATAGCTACTGGTACATACCCTCAGCCCCGAGGGTGAACTACTCCCTCCTCGTCACGGAGAGCGCCGGGATGATGAAGATGGCCACCGGTGAGGGATCCCCCCTCCGGCAGGGTGCCGAAACAGGGTCCCGATTGGTTTTTGGTGGCTATAGAGGCTTGTGGCGGCAGAACTCCTGATCTATGGTATCCTCGGATGTTTTTGGAGTATATGGGTATATATAGGAGGAAGAAGTAGGTCGGTGGAGCTGCGAGGGGCCCACGAGGGTGGGGGCACGCCCAGAGGGCAGGCGCGCCTCCCTGCCTCGTGGCCTCCTCGCTTCTTTCTTGACGTCCACTCCAAGTCCTCTGGATCACATTTGTTCCAAAAATCACTCTCCCGAAGGTTTCATTCCGTTTGGACTCCGTTTGATATTCCTTTTCTGCGAAACATTGAAATAGGCAAAAAACAATTTGGACTGGGCCTCCGGTTAATAGGTTAGTCCCAAAAATAATATAAAAGTGTATAATAAATCCCATTAAACATCCAAAACAGATAATATAATAGCATGTAACAATCTAAAATTATACATTTGAGACGTATCAAGCATCCCCAAGCTTAATTCTTGCTCGTCCTCGAGTAGGTAAATGATAAAAACAGGATTTTTGATGTGGAATGCTACCTAACATATTTATCAATGTAATCTTCTTTATTGTGGCAAGAATATTCAGATCCATAAGATTCAATACAAAAGTTTAATATTGACATGAAAACAATAATACTTCAAGCATACTAACAAAGCAATCATGTTTTCTCAAAATAACATGGCCAAAGCAAGCTATCCCTACAAAATTATATAGTTTGGCTATGCTCTATCTTCATCACACAAAATATTTAAATCATGCACAACCCCGATGACAAGCCAAACAATTGTTTCATACTTTTGATGTTCTCAAAATTTTTCAATCTTCACGCAATACATGAGCGTGAGCCATGGACATATCACTATAGGTGGAATAGAATGATGGTTGTGGAGAAGACAAAAGGGAGAAGATAGTCTCACATCAACTAGGCGTATCAACGGGCTATGGAGATGCCCATCAATAGATATCAATGTGAGTGAGTAGGGATTGCCATGCAGCGGATGCACTAGAGCTATAAGTGTATGAAAGCTCATCAAAAGAAACTAAGTGGGTGTGCATCCAACTTGCTTGCTCACAAAGACCTAGGGCAATTTGAGGAGGCCCATCATTGGAATATACAAGCAAAGTTCTATAATGAAAAATACCCACTAGTATATGAAAGTGACAACATAGGAGACTCTCTATCATGAAGATCATGGTGCTACTTTGAAGCACAAGTGTGGTAAAAGGATAGTAACATTGTCCCTTCTCTCTTTTTCTCTCATTTTTTTCTTTTTTTAGTGAGCTTCTTTGGCCTCTTTTTTTATTTGGGCTTCTTTGGCCTCTTTTATTTTTCATAAAGTCTGGAGACTCATCCCGACTTGTGGGGGAATCATAATCTCCATCATCCTTTCCTCACTGGGACAATGCTCTAATAATGAAGATCATCACACTTTTATTTACTTACAACTCAAGAATTACAACTCGATACTTAGGACAAAATATGAATCTATGTGAATGCCTCCGGCGGTGTACCGGAATATGCAATGAATCAAGAGCGACATGTATGAAAGAATTATGAATGGTGGCTTTGCCACAAATACGATGTCAACTACATGATCATGCAAAGCAATATGACAATGATGGAGCGTGTCATAATAAATGAAACTTTGGAAAGTTGCATGGCAATATATCTCAGAATGGCTATGGAAATGCCATAATAGGTAGGTATGGTGGCTATTTTGAGGAAGATATATGGTGTGTATATGATACCGGCGAAAGGTGCGCGGTATTAGAGAGGCTAGCAATGGTCGAAGGGTGAGAGTGCGTATAATCCATGGACTCAACATTAGTCATAAAGAACTCACATACTTATTGCAAAAATTTATTAATTATCGAAACAAAGTACTATGCACATGCTCCTAGGGGGATAGATTGGTAGGAAAAGACCATCGCTCGTCCCCGACCGCCACTCATAAGGAAGACAATCAAAAAATAAATCATGCTCCGACTTCATCACATAACGGTTCACCATACGTGCATGCTACGGGAATCACAAACTTTAACACAAGTATCTCTCAAATTCACAACTACTCAAATAGCACGACTCTAATATCACCATCTTCATATCTCAAAACAATCATAAGGAATCAAACTTCTCATAGTATTCAATGCACTTTATATGAAAGTTTTTATTATATCGCTCTTGGATACCCATCATATTAGGACTAAATTCATAACCAAAGCAAATTACCATGCTGTTCTAAAAGACTCTCAAAATAATATAAGTGAAGCATGAGAGATCAACAATTTCTATAAAATATAACCACCGCCGTGCTCTAAAAGGATATAAGTGAAGCACTGGAGCAAATGACAAACTACTCCGAAAGATATAAGGGAAGATCAATGAGTAGTTGAATTATTACGTAACTATGTGAAGACTCTCTAACATTTAAGAATTTTAGATCTTGGTATTTTATTCAAACAGCAAGAAAAACAAAAGAAAATAAAATTATGCTCCAAGCAAAACACATATCATGTGGTGAATAAAAATATAGCTCCAAGTAAAGTTAACGATGAATGAAGACGAAAGACGGGATGCCATCCGGGGCATCCCCAAGCTTAGGCTCTTGGTTATCCTTGAATATTACCTTGGGGTGCCTTGGGAATCCCCAAACTTAGGCTCTTGCCACTCCTTATTCCATAGTCCATCAAATCTTTATCCAAAACTTGAAAACTTCACAACACAAAACTTAACAGAAAACTCGTAAGCTCCGTTAGTATAAGAAAATAAATCACCACTTAGGTACTATTATGAACTCATTCTAAATTCATATTGGTGTAATATCTACTGTATTCCAACTTCTCTATGGTTCATACCCTCCGATACTACTCATAGATTCATCAAAATAAGCAAACAACACATAGAAAATAGAATCTGTCAAAAACAGAACAGTCTGTAGTAATCTGTAACTCTCGAATACTTCTGTAACTCCAAACATCCTACCAAATTATGAAAACCTTATAAATTTGCATACCAATCCAGAGCAATAAGAATAAGATCAAAAGCACGTTTCTATGAATTATCAAAACTAATTTACTGGGCGCAAAAGTTTCTGATTTTCAGCAGGATCAACACAACTATCACCGTAAGCTATCCTAAAGGTCTTACTTGGCACTTTGTTGAAACAAAAGCTATAAAACATGATTATTACAGTATCATAATCATGTGGACACACAAAAAAGTAAGGGTAAATATTGGGTTGTCTCCCAACAAGCGCTTTTCTTTAATGCCTTTATAGCTAGGCATGACGATGACAATAATGCTCACATAAAAGATAAGAATTGAAACATAACGGGAGCATCATGAAGCATATGACTAGCACATTTAAGCCTAACCCACTTCCTATGCATAGGGATTTTGTGAGCAAACAACTTATGGGAACAAGAATCAACTAGCATAGGAAGGTAAACAAGCATAGCTTCAAGATTTTCAACACATAGAGAGGAAACTTGATATTATTGCAATTCCTACAAGCATATGTTACTCCCTCATAATAATTTTCAGTAGCATCATGAATGAATTCAACAATATAACCATCACATAAAGCATTATTTTCATGATGCACAAGCATAAAAATTTTACTACTCTCCACATAAGCAAACTTCTTCTCATGAATAGTAGTGGGAGCAAACTCAACAAAATAACTATCATGTGAAGCATAATCCAATTGAAAATTATAATCATGATGACCAGTTTCATGGTTATGTTTATTCTTTATGGCATACGTATCATCACAGTAATCATCATAAATAGGAGGCATGCTTTCATCATAATAAATTTTCTCATCAAAACTTGGGGGACAAAAAATATCATATTCATCAAACATAGCATCCCCAAGCTTGTGGCTTTGCATATCATTAGCACCATGGGTATTCAAAGAATTGATACTAACAACATTGCAATCATGCTCATACTTCACATATTTTATGCCAAGCATTCTATGTAATTCTTCTTCTAGTACTTGAGCACAATTTTTGGAATCATTATTTTCACGGAAGACATTAAAAAGATGAAGCATATGAGGCACCCTCAATTCCATTTTGTGTAATTTTCTTTTATAGACTAAACTAGTGATAAAACAAGAAACAAAAAGATTTTATTGCAAGATTTAAAGATATACCTTCAAGCACTCAACTCCCCGGCAACGACGCCAGAAAAGAGCTTGATGTCTACTACACAACGTTCTTCTTATAGACGTTGTTGGGCCTCCAAATGCAAAGGTTTGTAGGACAGTAGCAAATTTCCCTGAAGTGGATGACCTAAGGTTTATCAATCCGTGGGAGGCGTAGGATGAAGATGGTCTCTCTCAAACAACCCTGCAACCAAATAACAAAGAGTCTCTTGTGTCCCCAACACACCCAATACAATGGTAAATTGTATAGGTGCATTAGTTCGGCGAAGAGATGGTGATACAAGTGCAATATGGATGGTAGATATATGTTTTTGTAATCTGAAAATATAAAAAACAGCAACGTAACTAATTATAAAAGTAAGCATAAACGGTATTGCAATGCTAGGAAACAAGGCCTAGAGTTCATACTTTCACTAGTGCAAGTTCTCTCAACAATAATAACATAATTGGATCATATAACAATCCCTCAACATGCAACAAAGAGTCACTCCAAAGTCACTAATAGCGGAGAATAAACGAAGAGATTATTGTAGGGTCCGAAACCACCTCAAAGTTATCCTTTCTGATTGATCTACTCAAGAGTCCGTAGTAAAATAACATGAAGCTATTCTTTCTGTTCGGTCTATCATAGAGTTTGTACTAGAATAACACCTTAAGACACAAATCAACCAAAACCCTAATGTCACCTAGATACTCCAATGTCACCTCAAGTATCCGTGGGCATGATTATACGATATGCATCACACAATCTCAGATTTATCTATTCAACCAACACAAATTACTTCAAAGAGTGCCCCAAATATTCTACCGAAGAGTCAAGACGAAAACGTGTGCCAACCCCTATGCATAAGTTCACAAGGTCACTGAACCTGCAAGTTGATCACCAAAACATACATCAGGTAGATCACATGAATATACCATTGTCACCACAGATAAGCACATGCAAGACATACATCAAGTGTTCTCAAATCCTTAAAGACTCAATCCGATAAGATAACTTCAAAGGGAAAACTCAATCCATTACAAGAGAGTAGAGGGGGAGATACATCATAAGATCCAACTATAATAGCAAAGCTCGCGATACATCAAGATCGTGCCAAATCAAGAACACGAGAGAGAGAGAGAGAGAGAGAGAGATCAAACACATAGCTACTTGTACATGCCCTCAGCCCCGAGGGTGAACTACTCCCTCCTTGTCATGGAGAGCGCCGGTGTCACATCCCTAGTTCTGGTATGACCTAGACTAGCTAGTCATTTGTGCATCATGTTTAAATTCCATTTAATTTTGAAATGAGGATTTGTGAAACCCTCAGAATCATTTTTGAAATGACACAAATAAAAAATGCTCCAAATAGGTCCAAGAAAATGTTCATGTTGCTCTCTGAAAATATTGGTCAGAGGTAAAAATCAAACCAATATTGTTAAGAGCCCATAAGTATTTATTTTGGGCATTTGGAATTAATGCATAAATATTTGCATTGGATATATATTTGTTATATATATAATATATGTCCAAAAATTATGCCATTTGTTGAGGAGCTCTGGAATAATACACTAGTTCCTACAAAAATTGGCATAAGTAAATAAAATGATTTAATATTATTATTAAATCAAAACAAATGTCAGAAAAATAGAAAAGAAAAAGAAATGGAAAACCTACCTGTGCTTACCTGTGCAGCCACCTGGCGGCCCAAGTGGCCAGCCCAGCATCAGCCCAGCCCACTGGCTCCTCTGTCGTCTTCCTCCCCCTCGCCCAAAGCAGCTGCATGGCCGGCATGCCGCAGCCGCGCCACGTCCCCCGCCACCTCCTGCTTCTCCCCCTCGTTGTCTGGATGCCCCGCGCGATGCCACGCACCGCCCGTACCCCTCCCACTCCCGTGCCCACTCCTCTCATCTCCCTCGCTCTCTCACGCGATGCCCGAATGCCATCGTCGCCGCCGCTCACCGTTACCGTAGCCACCACCTCTCCCTCACCTCTCTGACCAGCTCAGAAGCTCCGCCACGTCGCCGTCCACCTCTCCATCGAGCCACGCGACGCGGGAAGCCCTGGAGAGCCGCCATCGCTGCCGTCTTCATCTCCGGTCGCCGGAGATCCGCCTCGCCGCCCCGCCGACCCCAGCCCTTCCCCGAGCTCACCGTCGACGCCATCGAGTACGCCGTGAGCCCCTCTTCCTCCCCCCTCTTATCTCAAGCTCACGCTCACCCCTAGCCCCATCTCCCACCACGACCGAGAGCTTCTTGCCGCCGGCCTTGGCGTAGCCGTGGCCATAGCCACTGCAACTCGCTCCTGAGCGCGGCACCGAGTTAGTTGCATCCCCAGGAGTCTAACGCACAGACTCACTCGCCCTCCCGTGCACCGTAGCGCCGAACCCAATCACGTCCGTGCTTTGGCAGCCGCCGCAAGCTCTGCTCCGGCGAGCTCCGGCCACCCCGCGTCCTCCCGTCGCCTCCGCTGGATGCGGACGAGCCCGGGCTACGCCCTAGTGCCTTTAGCCGCCACCCCCGTCGCCTTTAGCGCAAGTCCGGCGCATTGCCGCCGCGGGTTTTGTCGCCGCCGGCCGAACTCCGGCGACAGCCGACGTGGCGAGGTGATTAGCGCTAATCCCCGCCAGCTGGACCCCACATAGCCACTGACAGCAGGCCCCACACCTGGTCAAACCCCAGTTAGCACAGAGTTTGATCGGGATTAGTTCCTGTGTCACTGACGTGTGGACCCGGCATGTCAGGTTTGACCCTGGTCAGCCCCGGTTGACCTGCTGATGTCGTGCTGTCATCATGCTGACGTAGTGAAATCTTTTCTGGGATTAAATTAAATCAGAAAATTCCAGTAATTGTTATAAACTTCAAAAAATCATAGAAATCCAACTATAACTCAGATTGAAATAATTTATATATGAAAAATTATCAGAAAAATGCAATCTATCCATCTATACTA
The DNA here is from genome assembly GCF_002162155.2 of Triticum dicoccoides. Classification (NCBI taxonomy): domain Eukaryota; kingdom Viridiplantae; phylum Streptophyta; class Magnoliopsida; order Poales; family Poaceae; genus Triticum; species Triticum dicoccoides. Next base: position 515,563,630 of record NC_041393.1, on the reverse strand, counting down.
GTTTCATGCATGACAAACCAACTTATACCTACTGTATAAGTGAAACACTAAAATGGCTTATATAAAGAGCTTATTTTGGAGATGCATTTGAATCTTTGGTTCAAATGGATTTCACCCAAATAAAAGCTAGTTGCATTAGCTTAATCAGCATCACATCTACATGCCATGTTCATGCATCATATTGTTGCATATGCTTGTGTTTTGATTGTCGACACTGTTCCTTCTCGATAGGTCCTGCTCCGGAGAGTGCTCGAGAGTACCTGTCTATGAAGCAGTGCCTCCCCTGTTGATATACCAGGCAAGCAAACCCCCTTGTTCATTCCGATACAATCCTACACTCCTGCTCCTGCTCTCAGTTATTGCATTAGGACAACAACGATTCAACTGCTACTTTGTGCTGCGGTAGTTGAACCCATTCCTCTGCATGACCTGTCATTGCCACAGTAAATAGTTGAAACCCACTAGCATGTGTAGGAGTTGATTGAAGCCATGTTGTGTTCCTACCATGCCATGCCTGCTATTGCTTAGAGTTGTGTCAGGTCTGATTCATTGGGAATGAATTGGAGTGTTATGATATGTTCTGGTGCTGAGAGTTAAGTGTGTGAACACGATTTGGTAAAGGTAGCGGTGAGAGGCCATATAGGAGTACATGGTGGGTTGTCTCACTGGAACCGTCCTTAAGCACCGAGTTCTGTGTATGTTGTCCAATGACTAGCTACTACCACACATTGGAATGCTTAAGTGCCCCTCTCGACTTATTAACCAACTTGATCTCTGTCCAGGAGTTGCAACTAGTTTCTGGTGTTTGTAGGTAGTGTTAGTAGTCTACTAAGTGGCACCCGGCCAGGTGGGCTTGGGACAGACTAGGCACAAGTGGCACGGTGTACCAAGCGTAGATCCATCCGGCGAGGTGGGCTTGGGAACCCTGCACACATCGTTTGGGGCCGTGAGTGAAACCCCGGCCGGATCTCCTTGCGGATGGAACCCGAATAGGCGATGAACCTGGACTAGAGTCTTGTGTGGTTAGTCAGGTCGTGGCTGACACCCTCGCCAGGCTTCTGCTTGAAGGTTGCCGAGATACATGACGTGTGCATGGCGGTAAGTGGTGAGAGCATGTGTGAAGAAGTACACCCCTGCAGAGTTAACATGATCTATTCGAATAGCCGGGTCCGCAGTTATGGACTTCTTGGATGCTTACATGGTACATAGATAACTTGAAGTGGATACTATAAAATGCTCAAGACAAGTGTGAGTGCTATGGATGGCCTTCTCGTAAGGAGACGGGGATGAATCCATAGTAGTGTATTGTGTGGTGATTAGTGGACTCGTGTGCGCCATATCACCTCAAAGAAGTTCTGGTAGTCGTAGAACAGGATAGCCACAGAGTCAAAGCTGGCTTGCTGCAACTAAACCCCACATTACCTTCTTGATACAAATGCATGTATGATAGGATCTGATGTAAGTCTTGCTGAGTACCTTTGTACTCATGTTGCTTTATTTATGTTTTTGCAGCAGAGACTTCGGTCTTACAGTGTCTTTGTGGACTTCGACAAGTAGCTTGTACCTCAGCTACGATCTTGATAGGATGTTGTAGATAGTCAGGCTCTTCAGCCTTTTTCATTTGTAGATGTCTGTACTCAGACATGTAATGCTTCCGCCTGTTGCTTGTTTGCTCTGACTATTGGGTCATGTGACCACTGTTTGTAATAATGCTATGATGGCTCTTTGAGCCTTATCTATATGAGTTGTTGAGTTATGTTGTGATGCCATGTTGTACAGCACATACTTGCATGTTATGCGTACGTGTAATGTGTATTGCTATGTGTGGGATCTAACTATCTAGTTGTTTATCCTTAGTAGCCTCTCTTACCGGGAAATGTCTCCTAGTGCTTCCATTGAGCCCTGGTAGCTTGCTACTGCTCCGGAACACTTAGGCTGGCCGGCATGTGTCCTTCTTCGATCCTGTGTCTGTCCCTTTGGGGAAATGTCACGCAGTGTCTATCGGAGTCTTGTTAGCCTGCTACAGCCCGGTTTACCGGAGTCCTGCTAGCCCAGTTGCTACAGCCCGGATTCACTCGCTGATGACCGACACGTTCGATGCTGGGTCATGTATGCCCGTCCCTATAAGTTAGTGCCACTTTGGGTTCACGACTAGCCATGCCAGCCCAGGTTCCTTGTCATATGGATGCTAGTGACACTATCATATACGTGTGCCAAAAGACACAAACGGTCCCGGGCATGGTAAGGCGACACCCATGGGAATACCGTGTGTGAGGCCGCAAAGTGATATGAGGTGTTACATGCTAGATCGGTGTGGCATAGAATCGGGGTCCTGACAGCTTTGGCATCAGAGCCTGACTGCCTGTAGGATTACCAACCCAAACTGGTCGAAGTTGAGCCTAGAAATTCTCTAGTTATGTAAGGGAATTGATTGTGGGAAGGAACGTAAGGCTCTTTTTACTCCTTATACCTCATGGCCTTCTGATCTGAGTCATCCTACCTTTCCTACGGGGTTAAGGAACTAGGCTTTCTCTTCCGTCTATCAGGATCATGTGTTACTACTCCGTAGTCCCATAGGATTGGTTGATCAGAGTCATATCCCAGTTTTCGAGTACTTCCGGTGTAACATGTTTAGTACTATCCCAGAACCTTGAGTGGTGATGTTGAGTTGTTGTACTACTCCCATATTTTTGCAGGATGTCTCATTTTGAGCATTTTACTGCCGTTATGCTGCTGGAATTGTCCTAGGAATTCAAGAGATAGTATTTTTCCTTGTACTACATTCTACATCCTTATGATGATGCTGAATCCATCCTTGTTTCCTTGGTTGGTTCTTCAGGATGTCGTCAGTTAATCGAAGTTCTGTTGCTCGTAGCATGAACCACGGAGATGGTAGGGATGAGGATCCTCCCGACCAGTCATCGTTGGTAGAGTTCATGTTAGAGATGGAGAGGAACAAGCGTGAGTCTAACCGCTTGTTGGCACGTATCGAGGAGAACACCGCCCATCAGTACAAAGGGTCTGCAACCATTCATGACTTCATTCGCTTGCACCCACCCACCTTTCATCATTCTATTGAGCCACTCAATGCAGATGACTGGCTCCGTAGCATCACTCATAAGCTGCATTCTGCGAACGTAGCTGAAGATGACAAGGTCACTTATGCCACATACCATATGGAAGGTCCTGCTAGTCTTTGGTGGCAGAACTATGAGGCTATGCTTCCAGCTGGCCAGACTCCTACCTAGAGAGATTTCACTAAGGCTTTTCGCGAGCATCACATCCCTCTGGCTCTCATTGACCGCAAGAGAGAAGAGTTCTATAGTTTCACCCAGAGTAAGATGGCTGTTGAAGCTTACAGTAGAGAGTTTGAGAACCTCGCCCGCTATGCTGCAGAAGAAGTGTCCATGGACGCCAAGAAGCAGGCTAGGTTCCGGAAGGGTCTCAACCCCAAGTTGCGTCGTGATCTCCACTTGCATCATTGCAATACGTTCCAGGCTCTGGTGAACATGGCCATTAATGCAGAGACAGCCCAGCTCACTTACGAGGAGTCTCGTAAGCACACCTGTGATTTGGGATCTTCCTCCGGTTCTAGTTCTCAGAAGCGCCGGATTTGGGTTCCAAACTCCGCTCTTCCACCCGGATATACACCGAGGCCATCTTATGTGGCACCTCATCTAGTTCAGCAGTATGCTCCACCCAGGCCTATTGGTGGACCACCTGCCAATGCGGGTCCATGTCCTACCTCCTAGATTTGTTACAAGTGCAGAGAGCCTGGCCATATTGCCCGTATTTGCACTCAGACCAGTGTTGCTCCACCCCAGCCCGAGAAGTCTGTTGGCCGTGTTAGTAAGCCATCACGCAAGATGATCAGTGCCAAGTCAGCTCCCACTGAACATGGACGTCTGCATCACGTCTCAGCTAAAGACGCTCATGATGATCCAGATGTCGTTCTTGGTACACTCCTTGTCAACTGTCATCCAGCATCGGTTCTGTTCGATACTAGAGCATCTCATTCCTTCATCTCTAAAAGCTATGCTCGCTTACACGACATGTCATTTTGTGATATGCCCTCCCCGCTACTTATTCAAACTCCTGGATCCAAATGGCAAACCTCTAGGATAAGTTATGGCAATGGAATCCATGTTGACAGACTTGTATTCCTTGCTTCCTTGATATCTCTCAAGTCTTCTGTCGGATTTAGGGTTCTGGCAGACCCTTGAGGTTCGAACACTGGGGTGCGCGCGGAGGTTTCGCCTTCTACCTACCTGTTCCTCACCGAATCGCTAGGATCTAAACTACAAGAAGAACAACACAAGAGACACAGGGTTTATACTGATTCAGGCCACCATTGTGGTGTAATACCCTACTCCAGTGTGTGGTGTGGTGGATTGCCTCTTGGGCTGATGATGAACAATACAAGGAAGAACAGCCTCACGAGGGTCTGTTCTTGTGGTGGTGTTTTCCCTTTGGAGGGGTTGATTCTCGATGACTCGATACTATGGTGGCTAGTCCTATTTATAGGCAAAGGCCCTGGGCCTCTTCCCAAATATTGAGCGGGAAGGGCGCCAACAATTGGCCATTTTGAAGGGGAACATCTGGTACACTTATCCTGACTAAAGTTGGTCCTCGCCTGTCAAAGGCACTGGTGGTGACGCCGGCTTGGGCTCCACGGTGACCTCCATCCTGCCGTTGGGCTGGTCTTGGTCTTGTTGCACCGAAATGGATGCCTTTGCTTGATGCTATCGCCTGCGCTTGCTCCCCTTGCACCAAAGAGGAAAGAAGGACACTGTGCGGGCTGGCGCCCTTGGTCGTCATGGCTTGCGTCATGGGCACCTCGCGAGGTACCCCGCCTTGAACTCTCTGCCTCCTCGTGAGCCAGCCTGATGAGGCCGTGCCTGAGGAAGCTCCTTGTCGTCCACCCCGCGAGGCTTGGCCCCTCGCGAGGGTCTTGAGCTTGTGTTGATGAAGATGGGCCGTGTTGGGGCCCCTTTTAGCCACGTCGCAGGCCGCAGGCAGGCAAGTCTAGGGACCCCCGTTCCCAGAACATCGACAGTAGCCCCCGGGCCCAAGGCGCGCCCGGACTTGGCCGAGTAGAGAGGCGAAAGGGCAAGTGCGAAGCGTCGCGGGCCCTAACAGCCTGCGGCCTTGGGCGCCGCGTGGCGGTTGATTGGACGTGGGCATCTCCGCAACCGCGCGAGTCGATAAGAAGCGACATATGCCCTTTGCCTCCTTTGCTCTCTCCAGTTGCTGCTCAGATCCCCTTTCTTGCGCCTCTCCTTCCTGCCTTCGAAATCTCCAGATCTACTCCACCCGCGTGCCCTAACCAGACATGGCGCCTCGCCAGGCCCCGGCCGGATCTTGGTATTCATCCGCCTTGGACTCGCCGAATGTGTCGGAGGCGAGCCTTGCCCGGGTGCGCCAGATGGCGGCGACGCAGGGCGTCGATAGGGCGAAGGTGTTCAAGGCCGGCTCTGCCCTCCCTGAGGGCCAAGGGAGCACCTTCTATCCACTCTTCGTGAGCGCCGTTGTCGCCAGTCTGGTGCCTCCCTTCTCTGAGTTCTTCTTTTCTATCCTCCGCCATTATAACCTTCAAGCTCTGCACCTCCACCCCAACTCTGTCCTCCTTCTGGCAATCTTCGCCTACTACTGCGAGGCTCACGTGGGGGTGAAGCCCTCAGTGGCCTTGCTACGCCACTACTTCTCCCTCCGGACCTCCCGTGGTTCCGTCTCTGCGTGTGCGAGCTTCGTCGCGTACGGCAGCTCCATCGCCATTTCGAATCCCGGGAAAAGTATTGAGGGCTTCAGGAGCAAGTGGGTCTTGGTAGACGCTGGGCGCGTCCACCCCTGGCTGATCTTGCCCACGGGGCACCCCTCGAGCTCTGACGACTGGTCTCGAGTGGAGCTTGTGGACCCCCGCGCAAGGCTGGTGTTGGAGAAGATGGACGCGGATCTAAGGCCGGCCAGCATGGCGACGACAAAGCTGACTGGCGCCTCGCTGCTGAGGGAGTTCCTGGAGCATCAGCTGGCTCCGCTTCGTCAGTACTCGCTTCCAATGTGGAGGCCCCACCCGAGCCCCGCAGTCTTGGCCGATGAGGATCTGGCTGCGGTCCTCCAGTCTTTGGTCGGGGGTGACGTGGCAAGGTTGGAGGGCACTCCAACGCCCCTGTTCCTCCGTGAGGACTGGGAGCAGGTTGTGGGGTCCATGCCCGTCTTCAACGGGGACGGGCCCGTGCCTACGGAGGTTCTAGAGGATCCGATGGACGTGTCCTCCGGCGACTCCAGCGAAGAGAGGGAGGAAGGGGAGCGGGAAAAGGGGGCTGACTCCGAGGCAGAGTCAAGGGCCCCACCTCTTCGGCGCAAGTCCCGTGCTCTCCGCCTCTCGCTGAGTGATGACGACGAGGGTGATGACGAGCAGGGCGGCGGGAGCCTGCCCTCGGTCCCGAAGAAGGACCAGACCGGGTTGATCCCCCGCGGGTCCGCCCCAGCCCCGAGGTGATCCGCAGGCGTTCCACCTGCACCCGCGCTCCTTGAGGCTGATCCTTGCAGCCGACTCTCGGGCTTGAAGTACGGTCGGAGGCTGCTCGAGCCCGCGGGCGATGACCTGTAAGTGCTTGATTCCTGTCTTGTTTCTTGTTTTGTCGCTGAGGCTTGACGTTCGTATCTCCCGGCTAGGCTGGCGCCCACGGCAAAGAAGCCGAAGGGGGCTCCTGAGGTTCCGTCCGCGGCAGTGCCTCTGCTCGCAAAAGAAGATGATTGTGACGCGCGGGCCTCTCCTGCCCAGGCATCCTTGCGAGGCCCGGCTGAGCCGGCTGGGGCGAGCTAAGCCCCCACGGCCTAAGCGACTCCCGAGGCGCCCCCGCCTGACGCCGCCACCACAGCCGCTGGGGCGCAGCAGGCTCCGCCTCAGGATACCGTGGTCACGCTGCCGTCTTCTCCTCCTAATCCGCCGACTGCTGCTTCCCCGACTCCTCCTACCATTCTGGATCGTGCTGCTGCCGAACTGGACCGTCTGCGGCGGGATCTTCCGAGCGTCGACCCTCGTTTGGTGGACGGGCGCTTGGAGCTAGCCTCTGGCTGGATTCGCTCCGATGCTTCGATCCGGGCGGCGCTGGTCCAGGCTTCGACGGCCTGCAACGAGGAGAAGCAGGCCGTCCTTGGGGCGAAGGCTGCCCACGACGCCGCCTTGGGGGAGGCGGCTAATGCTCGAGGTCGTTGCGAGGAGCTGGAGAGCGAGCTGAAGGGCCTGCAGGGCCGGCTCACCGAGGAGACCCGCCTTCGCCAAGAGTGGGAGGACGGCATGAAGGCTCGCGAGGCGGCCGTCAAGGACCGAGATGCCAAACTCAAGAAGCTCCATGACCGCCTAGGCGCGCTGGAGCAAGAGCTGGAGGCGAGGAAAGTTGAGTTGGACGGCAAGGCACGAGTTCTTGCCGAGGATCGTGTGGCCTTTGCGGAGATGTAGGAGAAGGCCCGCACTTCACTGAAGACGCTTTATGAGAGCGGCCTGGAGAGCCCGCTGGCCGGAGAGGAGGATGGCCCCGCCAAGCTGCTTCCCTTCGTGGTTCGTGCTCTTGAAGATGTCGCCCTTGGCCTTGGCCCTATGGCTGAGGCCGAGGCATGCGTCTTGTCTTCTGCGGCGCTGACGCGGGTCTTCACCCACATCTATCTTCGCGACCCCAACGTCGACCTCGACAGCCTGCTGGAGCCAGCAAGCGGCGAGCATGCCGCTGCTGCTGCCGAGGCCGTGAAGGGTCGTGCGGAGGCTCTGCTGGGGAAGTTCCAGGCCTTCAGCACCAGGCCGAAGCGGAGCGCTGCCAGCCCGGCAGCTCCACAAGGCGAACCCGCTCCGCGTAACTCCATGGCCGGCAAGTGACTCCGTTGTGGCTCCCGCCCTGCTTTTAGTTTCTGAACATGTATCAGGCGTCAGGGAGGCGTTAAAACTTGCATTTGGTGCTGTGATAACAGTATGGACTATAATATTTGCCTTTGAATTCCTTGAAATTTGCGCTATTTCCTTCCTACTTGCTTGTGTCCTACGCCGGCAGAGCCCGGCCCTGCGCATACCTCAGCCGCCGTTAGCCCCGACCAGAAACCAGGACAGGACCAAGGAGTAAGGGGCTACGTGACAAGTTAGGCTCCTGAGTCGCGATGGTCAGGAGTCCCCCTTGGCGCTCGAACAACAAGTAGGGAGGTGAGATGCGGGGTGGATCTACCGTTCTACATCTGCAGAGCCCGGCCCCGCGCATACCTCAACTGCCATTAGCCTTTCGGGACTAAGGAGTGAGGGGCTACGTGACCAGTTAGGCTCCTGAGTCGCGATGCTCAGGAGTCCCCCTTGACACTCAAACGACCTTCATACCTTGGCTCCGCTCAGGGAGGGACGTGCGACGAACCAGGCCCGGGGGGCCTGGCTGGGTGGCGTGCGTCTGGGCGTGACCCAAGCGTAGCCCCCGTGCCCAGCCCCCTCGCGCGGCACTCCCGAGGGGATGCGTTGCGATGAGGCTAGACACTGAGCTCTGGGCTCCCTGAGGTTAATGCGGCCCGGGGGCCACCCTCAGTTGTTTATCACCAGCGCGGAGCATAGCGCTTCCGTATGTGTACGGGCATAGCCGCTCCTCGGCAGTGTCGTCAGCCAGCATGGAGCATGGTGCTTCCACTGGTGCGTGGGAGGGGGCTCCCCTCCGGGAGGAGCCCCCGGGGCATGTACAACCCTGCCCTGACACGTGGCTGGCACGGTAGGGCTTGACGAGGTGTATCTGGGCACCCGTGAGCCAGCACGGGACTCACGGGGACCTACCTCAAGGCGGGTTGCGCCTGGCTCTGGGCCTTATCTTGAAGTGTGTTCCTGCAAATTTGGCTAGATGCCGGTGCTCTACGTTCTCGGGTCCCGGCTCTCGGGCTGGTCTCAGCCGTCGCTGGTATGCCGGGGCGTGATGCCGTGGGCAAGACCAGAGGGTGAGGGCCAGAGAGCCAGTAGGAGCCCTGAGTCGCGATGCTCAGGCACCCCACCTTTAACGCGCAAGCTGGGTTAGATGTCAAAACTCTACATCCTCAGGTCCTAGCTCTCGGGCTGGTCTCAGCCGTCGCTGGTATGCCGGGGCGCGATGCCGTGGGCAAGACCAGAGGGTGAGGGCCGGAGAGCCGGTAGGAGCCCTGAGTCGCGATGCTCAGGCACCCCCCT
>NC_041393.1:515542363-515554300 GCF_002162155.2 Triticum dicoccoides | reverse complement strand
CGGGGCGCGATGCCGTGGGCAAGACCAGAGGGTGAGGGCTGGAGAGCCGGTAGGAGCCCTGAGTCGCGATGCTCAGGCACCCCCTTTTAACGCGCAAGCTGGGTTAGATGTCGAAACTCTACGTCCTTGGGTCCCGGCTCTCGGGCTGGTCTCAGTCGTCGCTGGTATGCCGGGGCGCGATGCCGTGGAAAAGACCAGATGGTGAGGGCCCGAGAGCCGGTAGGAGCCCTGAGTCGCGATGCTCAGGCACCCCCCCTTTAACGCGCAATCTTGCGACATCCAAGAAGAAAAGGTACCATGAACAGGCACCAAATAACAAGCACGATGGGTCAAAAACATGGCCCTAAAATAAATGCAAGAGGGGTACATGCCACTTGGTCTGACCCGAGCGGCTTGGGGATAATGCAGCTCGAGGGGCGCCCCCAGCTGAGTAAGCTAAGAACATGAAATAAAAGAGATACACGCCACAGGGACGGACCCACATGGCCTGGGAATAATGCAGCCTTGAGGGCACTCCCAGCTGGAAATGAAACTTGAAAGATGTCACCTGATGATGCTGAAGACGAAGGGGTGTTGATGCAGCAGACTCGGTGGGCTGCGGGAGCAGATCCTCACGAGCCCCCAGGCCCTGGGGCCTCGGGAGTCTCCGGAGGCGCTGGTGGCTCCTCGCGGAGCGTCTCCATCTCCACCAGGGCTGCGGAACGCCTGACCTCTTGAGCCTCCAGGATGGCCCTCATGAGGCGCTGGTATGCCGCAGCCGCGTTCGGCGAGCCATAAGGCATGCGAACGTAGCTGTGGGGCGGACCCTCGCAGCGTCCCACTCGCGAAGGCCAGAGGCACTCCTGAGACGCGGCTTGGTTGAGCCCTGGTATGTCGATGCAGACGCGTAGCCCACCATCCTCGCCTGGATGGGGAGCCACAGCGGGTAAGCGGCGGCTGCCTCTCATGACCCTTGACTCCTGTAGCTCCTGAATGGCCTTGTTGACGAACTCCTGAGGGTTTAGCCCTCCTTGTCTTGCTCCTTCTTGATGGAAACGTGCTTCGAAACACGCCTCCACGTGGTTCCCAAGCGCCTCCCTCGTGACCTTGGCGAGGTCGACGACCCTCCAGGGGAGAGCCCCCGAGCCCTGCCTGAGGAGGGCGCCAGGCGCGCTTCCCTATGCAATGGAAGGAGGTTCCCCCTGAGCAGGCGCGGGCCCTGAGGGACCTACCTCCCGAGGGGCCGGGTCGGTCGATGTCTTCTTCTTCTTAGGGGCGGCCTCGGGAAGCCTCCTGCTTCTGCGATCCGGGTCTTCCAGTGATGCGGCCTGAAATGCTCGCTCCACGGAGCACACTGCGTCTCTCTCTTTGCAGGGCACCGTGATGACTCCGCCACTTCCTGGCATCTTGAGGACGTTGTAGCCGTGGTGGGTTACGGCCATGAACTTGGCCAGCGCTGGGTACCCAAGGATGGCATTGTACGGCAGGCGAATGTGGGCGACGTCAAAGTCGATGAGCTCGGTGCGGTAGTTGTTGCGTGCCCTGAAGGTGACAGGGAGGCGGACCTGCCCAATCGGGACCGTGGAGCCGTCGGTGACTCTGGAGAAAGGCTTGGTTGGCTGAAGCTGATTGTAGGGCACTTGGAGATTGTTGAATGTTTCCACGGACAGGACGTTGAGTCCTGCCCCGCCATCGGTGAGGGTCCTGGTGACTAGCACGTTGCTGATGATTGGGGAACAAAGCATCGGGAGGACTCCGGCTGTGGACGCGCACTTGAGCTGATCCGCTGAGCTGAACGTGATGGCACACACCGACCACCTGAGAGGGCGCGTGGCCTCGAGCTTGGGGAGGACTGCGTTCACTTCGCGGGCGAACTGCTTGAAGATGCACTGAGAGGCTGGGGTGTGAGCTCCGCCCAGGATGCAGGCGATCGCACGTGGTTCCTAGAAGCCCCCAGCCCCTTCGTCCTGATGACGGTCCTCATTTATCCTTGGTTGCGGCGATAGCGGAGGGAGGCCTGCGTTACCTTGCGGGCGATCCTCGCGAGGCTGATCCCTCCAGCCTCCCTCACGAGGCGGGTCCTGCCAGCGATCCTCGCGAGGTTGGTCGCGCCACCCTTGACGTGGGCCGCGGTCTTCCCAGCGTCCTGCATTCCTTCCTCCTCCTCGGCCGTAGCCCCGGTCGCTGCGGTCGGGACGCCGGCTAGTCCATCCTTCACGCACGGCCCTAAGCTCTTGGCATTCATTGGTGTTATGGGTGTGGAGGTCGTGGTACACGCAGTACCGACTGCCTTTGGAGGATTTGGGCTGATCTCTGCCTCGCTTGGTGTCTGGTTCTGCCGTAAGCATGGCAGCCCCCTTGCGCTTCACGTCCTTGGCCTTGGGCTTGTTCTCTTCTACGTCTGCGGCAGGCAACTCGAGGAGGGAGAGACGCCCTTCCTCAGCCCTGGCGCACTTGGTCGCCAGGTTGAACAACTCCGAGGAAGTGCACAGATCTTCATGCATTGCGAGCTCCTCCTTCATTTTGACGTCACGCACGTCGTCAGAGAAGGCTGAGATGATGGCCTCCTCGGTCACCTTGGGAATCTTGAGGCGCACGTTGTTGAAGCGCTGGATTTACTTCTGCAGGGTTTCCCCTGGTTGCTGTTTGATGCGGCGCATGTCGCTCACGGCGAGTGGCCGGTCGCGAGTACCCTGGAAGTTGGCGATGAAGCGGGTGCTCATCTTGTCCTAGGAGGAGATCGTGCCTGGGGCCAGGTTCAGGAGCCAGGTGCAGGGCCCATCCTTGAGAGCCATGGGAAACCAGTTCGCCATGACCTTCTCGTCTCCGTTGGCAGCCTCGATGCCCAGCTCGTAGAGCTGGACGAACTCTGCAAGGTCAGCCGTGCTGTCATAGCGAGGAGGCAGGTCTGGCTTGAACTTGCCGGGCCACGCGACGGTGCGCAGCTCGGTGGTGAAGGCGCGGCATCCCGCTGTGGCCACGGGAGGCCTTGGAGGACGAAGGGCTTGGTCCTGCGGGTCCCCGTGCACCATAGCTGGGTGCAGCGCGGGGTCTTGACGTGCTGGAGCAGGAGCGTGGTCGGGACGAGCCAGAGCAGGGAGCGCTCGGGTAGCTTCTCGAGGGCGAGGGACTTCTTGGCAGCTCTGCTCTTGCCGCGCTGGTTCCTGACGGGGCGGGTTCCGCCCAGGGGCCGCGCGCCTTGGAGCCAGGGCGCCTTCATTGCCCGCGCATGGAGGGGCGCGGTGCAGCGAGAAAGATGGCGCAGGGGAGCCCCCAATGGCGCGGACGAGTTCGGCGACTCGGTCGAGCCATTCTTCATAGACGTCGTCGATTGGGCGGTAGCACAGGAGCTCGTTCGCCGCGATGAGCGCAGCTCGAGCCTCCATGGCCACGCGGGGCACGCGGGATGAGGAACCAGCAGGGGTGATCGAAGGTGTAGCGGTGCGGCCGTCTCGCCTCATGGACGGGTGCTGGGACGATGCTTGCTTCTCATTCCCCGCCGGGCCGGTGGCGGCTTTGACGGCAGGCGAGGGGGAACGACGAGGGCGCCCGCCGACGGGAGCCGTCTGGGCAACGCGGGAAGCGAGGGAGGCTCGGCGCTCGGCGCGAGCCCGGCGTGCGTCAGACATGGACGCGACGGTCGGAGAAGAACAGGGCGACAGAAGACGAATTCCGGAGCACCCCTACCTGGCGCGCCAAATGTCGGATTTAGGGTTCCGGCAGACCCTTGAGGTTCGAACACTGGGGTGCGCGCGGAGGTTTCGCCTTCTACCTACCTGTTCCTCACCGAATCGCTAGGATCTAAACTACGAGAAGAACAACACAAGAGACACAGGGTTTATACTGATACAGGCCACCATTGTGGTGTAATACCCTACTCCAGTGTGTGGTGTGGTGGATTGCCTCTTGGGCTGAGGATGAACAATACAAGGAAGAACAACCTCGCGAGGGTCTGTTCTTGTGGTGGTGTTGTCCCTTTGGAGGGGTTGATTCTCGATGCCTCGATACTATGGTGGCTAGTCCTATTTATAGGGAAAGGCCCTGGGCCTCTTCCAAAATTTTGAGTGGGAAGGGTGCCAACAATTGGCCATTTTGAAGGGGAACATCTGGTACACTTATCCTGACTAAAGTTGGTCCTCGCCTGTCAAAGGCGCTGGTGGTGACGCCGGCTTGGGCTCCACGGTGACCTCCATCCTGCCGTTGGACTGGTCTTGGTCTTGTTGCACCGAAATGGATGCCTTTGCTTGATGCTCTCGCCTGCGCTTGCTCCCCTTGCACCAAAGAGGAAAGAAGGACACTGCGCGGGCTGGCGCCCGGCTGGCGCCCTTGGTCGTCATGGCTTGCGTCATGGGCACCTCGCGAGGTACCCCGCCTTGAACTCTCCGCCTCCTCGTGAGCCAGCCTGATGAGGCCGTGCCTGAGGAAGCTCCTTGTCATCCGCCCCGCGAGGCTTGGCCCCTCGCGAGGGTCTTGAGCTTGTGTTGATGAAGATGGGCCGTGCTGGGCCCCCTTTGAGCCACGCCGCAGGCCGCAGGCAGGCAAGTCTGGGGACCCCCGTTCCCAGAACACCGACATCTTCGGATATTAACATCATCTTGGGTATGGACTGGATGACATCTCATCATGCCAAGATTGATGGTTTCACCAGGTCTGTTCAGCTGACACATCCATCTGGCAAGATAGTCACTCTCTCCACTAGAGTTTCTAAGCGTCAGCTCTATTCTCTTAATGCCGGCCCTCTTCCAGACCTTGAAGATATCCCGGTAGTCCGTGACTTTCCGGATGTCTTTCCAAAGGAACCGCCAGGTGTTCCACCTGATAGAGATGTAGAGTTTGTCATAGATCTTATCCCAGGAACTGCTCCAATCTCTAGGAGACCTTACAAAATGGCACCCTTAGAACTAGTCGAGCTTAAGAAACAACTTGATGAGTCCTTGCAAAAGGGTTTCATCCATCCCAGTTCTTCTCCTTGGGCTTGCCCCGTCCTCTTCGTCAAGAAGAAGGATGGTACGGACCGGATGGTTGTAGATTATCGTCCCGTTATTTTGGTCACGATAAAGAACAAATATCCGCTCCCCAGGATCAACGAACTGTATGATCAGCTCGCTGGATCCTCAGTCTTCTCCAAGATGGATTTGAGGTTAGGCTACCACCAAATCAAGATCAGAAATGGGGACATTTCCAAAACGGCTTTTGTCACTCGTTATGGTCAGTACGAGTACACCGCCATGTCCTTCGGCCTAACCAACACACCAGCTACTTTCTCCCGCTTGATGAACTCGATCTTCATGGAGTACTTAGATAAGTTCGTCATGGTTTACCTCGATGATATTCTTATTTACTCGAAGAACGAGGAAGAGCATGCCGAACATCTTATACTTGTGTTAGAAAAACTCAGAGAGCACCGCCTTTATGCCAAGTTCTCCAAGTGCGAATTTTGGTTGCCAGAAGTGACCTACCTAGGCCACATAATTTCTGGTAAGGGCATTGCTGTCAATCCGAGAGAGTTAAGGCCGTTCTTGATTGGACTCCACCTGAAACCGTTAAACAAGTTAGGAGTTTCCTTGGTCTAGCCAGCTATTGTTGCTGCTTTGTTGAAAACTTCTCCAAAGTAGCCAAACCTCTCACGGAACTTCTCAAGAAAGATAAAAAGTTTGAGTGGTCCCCACAATGTGAATACAGTTTTCAGGAACTGAAAAGATGCCTGACTTCTGCTCCCATACTTGTGCCACCGGATTTCACTAAAGACTTTGTTATCTACTGCGATGCCTCACGACAGGGACTAGGTTGCATTCTTATGCAGGATCATCATGTGATTGCCTATGCATCTCGACAGTTGCATCCACATGAGGAGAATTATCCTACACATGATTTAGAGCTTGCAGCCGTAGTCTATGCACTCAAGACCCGACGACATTACCTTCTTGGTAAACGTTGCGAGATCTACACCGATCACCAGAGTCTCAAGTATATCTTCACCCAACCAGATTTGAACCTTAGGCAAAGACGTTGGTTGGAGTTGATCTCAGATTAAGATCTAGGGATTACCTACACTCCAGGAAAAGCTAATGTCATGGCTGATGCGCTAAGTCGTAAATCCTATTGCAACAATCTTATGTTGCAGCAGGGCCAACCACTTCTTCATGAGGAATTCTGTAAGCTTAATCTTCACATTGTTTCTGACGGATTCCTTTCTACCTTGGTGGCGAAACCTACCCTTGAGGATCAGATCATTTCTGACCAGAAGTTTGATAGGGGTGTTATCCGCATCAAGAGAAACATTAAGAAGGGAGTTGGTGGATGTTTCTCTATGGATGAACGAGGTGTTGTCTTCTTTGAGAATCGCTTGGTGGTTCCCAAGAATCAACATCTGTGACAATTGATTCTTAAGGAGGCGCATGACTCTCCTCTCACAATTCATCCCGGTAGTACTAAGATGTATCAGGACCTACGCCAGAGGTTCTGGTGGACTAGGATGAAGAGAGAAATCGCTGAGTTCATTGCTAAATGTGACGTTCGTTGTAGCGTTAAGGTAGAGCATCAGAGACCTGCTGGCACCCTTCAGCCTTTAGCTATTCCTGAATGGAAATGGGATAAAGTTGGTATGGACTTCATCACCAGCTTTCCCAGGACCAAGAGAGGGAATAGTGCTATCTTCGTAGTCATTGACCGTCTTTCCAAAGTGGCTCACTTCCTACCTGTTCGAGAGAGTATCACCGCTAGTCAGCTCGCTGAATTATATATTTGTCGAATAGTTTCACTTCATGGTGTTCCACTAGAGATCAATTCAGACCATGGTAGTCTTTTCACTTCTCATTTCTGGGAGAGTTTCCAAACTGCCATGGGAACCCATCTCTCCTTCAATACAACTTTCCACCCTCAGTCGAGTGGTCAGGTGGAAAGGGTAAACCAAATTCTCGAGGACATGCTTAGAGCTTGCGTTATCTCATTCGGTATGGATTGGGAGAAATGTCTTCCTTTTGCCGAGTTTTCTTATAACAATAGCTATCAATCCAGTCTCAAGAAATCTCCTTTCGAGATTCTCTATGGACAAAGATGTCGAACACCCTTGAACTGGTCAGAAACCGGTGAAAGACAATTCTTTGGACCGGACATGATCCAGGAGGCAGAAGAGCAAGTTAGCATCATTCGTGAGAATTTGAAAACATCCCAGTATTGTCAAAAGAGCCAGTATGATCGTCATCATAAGGATATGACTTATGAAATTGGCGACAAAGCTTACCTTCGGGTTACTCCTTTGAAGGGTACCCATCGTTTCGGTATCAAGGGCAAGTTGGCTCCTCGTTACATTGGTCCTTCTCGCATTCTCGCTAAACGAGGAGAGGTTGCCTACCAGTTGGAACTACCCCCACATCTTTCCAGAGTGCACGATGTCTTCCACGTCTCTCAACTCAGGTGTTGCTTCTCGGATCCTATCCGCGGAGTGGACCACGAAACGCTTGATCTCCAAGATAACCTCCCATACCGAGAGTACCCGATTCGCATTCTTGATCAAGCAGAGCGTGTCACTCGATGTCATAACGTCAAGTTTCTCAAGGTTCAATGGTCTCATCATTCCGAGAGAGAAGCTACTTGGGAGCGAGAAGATCGTCTTCGACTGGAGTACCCCGCTTTCTTTTCGTCGACCCCTGAATCTTGGGACGAGATTCTTTCAAGTGGGGGCGAGTTGTCACATCCTTAGTTCTGGTATGACCTAGACTAGCTAGTCATTTGTGCATCATGTTTAAATTCCATTTAATTTTGAAATGAGGATTTGTGAAACCCTTAGAATCATTTTTGAAATGACCCAAATAAAAAATGCTCCAAATAGGTCCAAGAAAATGTTCATGTTGCTCTCTGAAAATATTGGTTAGAGGTAAAAATCAAACCAATATTGTTAAGAGCCCATAAGTATTTATTTTGGGCATTTGGAATTAATGCATAAATATTTGCATTGGATATATATTTGTTATATATATAATATATGTCCAAAAATTATGCCATTTGTTGAGGAGCTCTGGAATAATACCACTAGTTCCCACAAAAATTGGCATAA
This sequence comes from Triticum dicoccoides, assembly GCF_002162155.2. Taxonomy (NCBI): domain Eukaryota; kingdom Viridiplantae; phylum Streptophyta; class Magnoliopsida; order Poales; family Poaceae; genus Triticum; species Triticum dicoccoides. Next base: position 515,546,265 of record NC_041393.1, on the reverse strand, counting down.
GTAAATAAAATGATTTAATATTATTATTAAATCAAAACAAATGTCAGAAAAATAGAAAAGAAAAAGAAATGGAAAACCTACCTGTGCTTACCTGTGCAGCCACCGGGCGGCCCAAGTGGCCAGCCCAGCAGCAGCCCAGCCCACTGGCTCCTCTGTCGTCTTCCTCCCCCTCGCCCAAAGCAGCTACGTGGCCGGCATGCCGCAGCCGCGCCACGTCCCCCGCCACCTCCTGCTTCTCCCCCTCGTTGTCTGGCTGCCCCGCGTGATGCCACGCACCGCCCCGTACCCCTCTCACTCTCCCGTGCCCACTCCTCTCATCTCCCTCCCTCTCTCATGCGACGCCCGAACGCCACCGTCGCTGCCGCTCGCCGTTACCATAGCCACCTTCTATCCCTCACCTCTCCGACCAGCTCAAAAGCTCCGCCACGTCGCCGTCCACCTCTCCATCGAGCCACGCGACGCGGGAAGCCCTGGAGAGCTGCCATCACTGTCGTCTTTGTCTCCGGTCGCCGGAGATCCGCCTCGCCGCCCCGCCGACCCCAGCCCTTACCCGAGCTCGCCGTCGACGCCATCGAATACGCCGTGAGCCCCTCTTCCTCCCCCCTCTTATCTCAAGCTCGCGCTCGCCCCCTAGCCCCATCTCCCACCGCGGCCAAGAGCTTCTCACCGCCGGCCATGGCGTAGCCGTGGCCATAGCCACTGCAACTCGCTCCTGAGCGCGGCATTGAGTTAGTTGCATCCCCAGGAGTCTAACGCACACACTCACTCACCCTCCCGTGCACCATAGCACCGAACCCAACCACGTCCATGCTCCGGCCGCCGCCGCGAGCTCTGCTCCGGCGAGCTCCGGCCACCCCGCGTCCTCCCGTCGCCTCCGCTGGATGCGGACGAGCCCGGGCTACGCCCTAGTGCATTTAGCCGCCGCCCCCGTCGCCTTTAGCGCAAGTCCGGCACGTTGCCGCCGCGGGTTTTGTCGCCGCCGGCCAAACTCCGGCGATAGCCGACGTGGCGAGGTGATTAGCGCTAATCCCCGCCAGCTGGACCCCACCTAGCCACTGACAACAGGCCCCACACCTGGTTAATCCCCAGTCAGCGTAGAGTTTGACCGGGATTAGTTCCTGTGTCACTGACGTGTGGACCCGGCACGTCAGGTTTGACCCTGGTCAGCCCCGATTGACCTGCTAACGTCGTGCTATCGTCATGCTAACGCAGTGAAATCTTTTCTAGGATTAAATTAAATCAGGAAATTCTAGGAATTGTTATAAACTTCAAAAAATCATAGAAATTCAACCGTAACTCAGATTGAAATAATTTATATATGAAAAATTATCAGAAAAATGCAATCTATCCATCTGTACTTGTTTCATGCATGACAAACCAACTTATACCTACTGTATAAGTGAAACACTAAAATGGCTTATATAAAGAGCTTATTTTGGAGATGCATTTGAATCTTTGGTTCAAATGGATTTCACCCAAATAAAAGCTAGTTGCATTAGCTTAATCAGCATCACATCTACATGCCATGTTCATGCATCATATTGTTGCATATGCTTGTGTTTTGATTGTCGACACCGTTCCTTCTCGATAGGTCCTGCTCTGGAGAGTGCTCGAGAATACCTGTCTGTGAAGCAGTGCCTCCACTGTTGATATACCAGGCAAGCAAACCCCCTTGTTCATTCCGATACAATCCTACTCTCTCGCTCCTGCTCTCAGTTATTGCATTAGGACAACAACGATTCAACTGCTACTTTGTGCTGCGGTAGTTGAACCCATTCCTCTGCATGACCTGTCATTGCCACAGTAAATAGTTGAAACCCACTAGCATGTGTAGGAGTTGATTGAAGCCATGTTGGGTTCCTACCATGCCATGCCTGCTATTGCTTAGAGTTGTGTCAAGTCTGATTCATTGGGAATGAATTGGAGTGTTATGATATGTTCTGGTGCTGAAGTTAAGTGTGTGAACACGATTTGGTAAAGGTAGCGGTGAGGGGCCATGTAGGAGTACATGGTGGGTTGTCTCACTAGAACCGTCCTTAAGCACAGAGTTCTGTGTATGTTGTCCAATGACTAGCTACTACCACACATTGGAATGCTTAAGTGCCCCTGTCGACTTATTAACCAACTTGATCTCTGTTCAGGAGTTGCAACTAGTTTTTGGTGTTTGTAGGTAGTGTTAGTAGTCTACCAAGTGGCACCTGGCCAGGTGGGCTTGGGACAGACTAGGCACAAGTGGCACGGTGTACCAAGCGTAGATCCAGCCGGCGAGGTGGGCTTGCGAACCCTGCACATATCGTTTGGGGCCGTGAGTGAAACCCAGGCCGGATCTCCTTGCGGATGGAACCCGAATAGGCGATGAACCTGGACTAGAGTCTTGTGTGGTTAGTCAGGTCGTGGCCGACACCCTCGCCAGGCTTCCTCTTGAAGGTTGCCGAGATACATGACGTGTGCATGGCGGTAAGTGGCGAGAGCATGTGTGAAGAAGTACACCCCTGCAGGGTTAACATGATCTATTCGAATAGCCGGGTCCGTGGTTATGGACTTCTTGGATGCTTACATGGTACATAGATAACTTGAAGTGGATACTATAAAATGCTCAAGACAAGTGTGAGTGCTATGGATGGCCTTCTCGTAAGGAGACGGGGATGAATCCATAGTAGTATATTGTGTGGTGATCAGTGGACTCGTGTGCACCATATCACCTCAAAGAAGTTCTGGTAGTCGTAGAACATGATAGCCACATAGTCAAAGCTGGCTTGCTGCAACTAAACCCCACAGTACGCTCTTGATACAAATGCATGTATGATAGGATCTGATGTAAGTCTTGCTGAGTACCTTTGTACTCATGTTGCTTTATTTATGTTTTTGCAGCGGAGACTTCGGTCTTACTAGTGTCTTTGTGGACTTCGACAAGTAGCTTGTACCTCAACTACGATCTTGATAGGATGTTGTAGATAGTCAGGCTCTCCAGCCTTTTTCATTTGTAGATGTCTGTACTCAGACATGTAATGCTTCCGCCTGTTGCTTGTTTGCTCTGACTGTTGGGTCATGTGCCCCATGTTTGTAATAATGCTATGATGGATCTTTGAGCCTTATCTATATGAGTTGTTGAGTTATGTTGTGATGCCATGTTGTACAACACATACTTGCATGTTATGCATACGTGTAATGTGTATTGCTATGTGTGGGATCTGACTATCTAGTTGTTTATCCTTAGTAGCCTCTCTTACCGGGAAATGTCTCCTAGTGCTTCCACTGAGCCCTGGTAGCTTGCTACTGCTCCGGAACACTTAGGCTGGCCGGCATGTGTCCTTCTTCGATCCTATGTCTGTCCCTTCGGGGAAATTTCACGCGGTGTCTACCGGAGTCCTGTTAGCCTGCTACAGCCCGGTTTACCGGAGTCCTGCTAGCCCAGTTGCTATAGCCCGGATTCACTCGCTGATGACCGACACGTTCGATGCTGGGTCATGTATGCCTGTCCCTGTAAGTTAGTGCCACTTTGGGTTCACGACTAGCCATGTCAGCCCGGGTTCCTTGTCATATGGATGCTACCGACACTATCATATACGTGTGCCAAAAGACGCAAACGGTCCCGGGCATGGTAAGGCGACACCCGTGGGAATACCGTGCGTGAGGCCGCAAAGTGATATGAGGTGTTACATGCTAGATTGGTGTGGCATAGAATCGGGGTCCTTACAGCCGGGATGATGAAGATGACCACCGGTGAGGGATCCCCCCTCCGGCAGGGTGCCGGAACCGGGTCCCGATTGGTTTTTGGTGACTACAGAGGCTTCCGGCCGCGGAACTCCCGATCTATGGTACCACCGGATGTTTTCGGAGTATATGGGTATATATAGGAGGAGTTGCGAGGGGCCCACGAGGGTGGGAGCACGCCCGGGGGG
>NC_041393.1:515474087-515542235 GCF_002162155.2 Triticum dicoccoides | reverse complement strand
GTTAAAACCGGCGGATCTCGGGTAGGGGGTCCCGAACTGTGCGTCTAAGGCTAATGGTAACAGGAGGCTGGGGACATGATGTTTACCCAGGTTCGAGCCCTCTCGATGGAGGTAATACCCTACTTCCTGCTTGATTGATCTTGATGATATAAGTATTACAGGAGTTGATCTACCTCGGGATCGTAGAGGCTAAACCCTAGAAGCTAGCCTATGATTATGATTGTTCTTGTCCTACGGACTAAACCCTCCGGTTTATATAGACACCGGAGGGGGCTAGAGTTACACAGAGTCGGTTATAGAGAAGGAGATCTACATATCCAAATTGCTAAGCTTGCCTTCCACGCAAAGGAGAGTCCCATCCGGACACGGAACAAAGTCTTCAATCTTGTATCTTCATAGTCCAATAGTCCGGCCAAAGTATATAGTCCGGCTGTCTGGATACCCCCTAATCCAGGACTCCCTTAGTAGCCCCTGAATGAGGCTTCAATGACGATGAGTCCGGCGCGCAGATTGTCTTCGGCATTGTAAGGCAGGTTCTTCTCCAAATTCTCCAGAGTACCTGTTGTAACGAGCAGTGTCCGGCTTCCCATCAATATTACACTCCTCGGCTTCTGTGCTACAATAATGGCCATCTCCACGTGTCGAGCGAATGCGAGAAGTCGGGGCATTTTTACATTTGCCACCCTGACCATGTAAGGAAATTGTCTTATTTAAAGAGACGAAGATCCTTAGATCCATATCACACCATCCTTCCCCCCGCGAGCATCCATCATAGCGCGCCCGGAAGAATCCATTCCATCATGGCCGGTCGTCGCAGCTCCTCCTCTCTCTCCCATAGCACTAAGCCAGGTGACTGGGAGAAGTGTTCTGTTCCCCATAGCCGATTGGTAGAGTTGCAGACCCAGGGGTTTCTCCCGCCCGCATACGTGGTCCCCGTCCGAGCCAGACTCGCCACCTATAATGGCGGGGAGCAAGCGAAGAGTTTTCCCAATCCATCCAAGGGGGAGCGGGTATGCCTTGTCCCTTTTCTGCTGAGGGGACTCGGATTTCCAATCCATCCATTCCTCCGCGGGCTCCTGGAGTTTTATGGCCTCCAGCTGCATCACTTCACCCCCACCTACATCTTGCACATCGCTGGCTACGTCGCCTTCTGTGAGCTATTTCTGGGCTGCGAAGCCCATTTCGAGCTATGGAAGAGGCTATTTTGCCTCATACCCCGTACTCAGGAGGGGTTAATATATCAAGTGGGCGGAGCTGAAATATGGCGCATCGCCAAGATCGGATACTTGTCCGATACTTCGAAGAAGACATCTGAAGACTGGCCTTCGGAGTGGTTTTATATGGAGGACGTCCCCCTTCCGGACCCTATTCGGATGGGCCTTCCTGAGTTTACCAATGCCCCGTTGAAGAAACGCCATAGCTGGCGCCCACGGAGCCCCCAGGAGGAAGACAACAGAGATGTCCTTTTTCTGATGGACAAGATAAAGACACTGGCCGGATCAGGACTGACAATTATTGAAGTTATGTCAATATGCATAATGCGGGGGGTACAACCACTTCAGTATCGGGGGAAACCCCATGTGGCACTTTAATGGAGAAGATGATGCCACCCGCTGCGGCCGTAAAGGTCCGGACTCTGCCGCCGCTTTGGCAAAAATATTGTCCGACCTGTTCAAAGGAGAAGAGGAGTTCATCCGGATTAAACCAAGGGATGGATTCTCCATGTACAACCCCCCAAGCTGGGTGAGCTGCCACCTTTTATTACAGCCATTTCCTGCATTCCTTATCACAAATATTTAGCTTGCCAATTCCTAGCAGGAACTGTGAAGAGCCATGAGGGAGGTTCACAGTCCGTCTCCACAGCCAAAGGACCCCAACAGGGCCCTTGACCCCGGACTTGAAGAAGATTCGGACACATTTGTGGAGCTCATCGACAGGAACTTTTATCAGTTAAGTTGTGATGGTGCCTTGGTGGCTATCATAGCTGATTATCCTGGCCTACTCCCTTCATCGCATGTAAGTAGAACCGAAGTCCCGATTCACAAGAAGGATACCTTCTTTGCACCTTACCCACCGTACTTGAACTGCGTTGTACAGGGAAGGTCATCGGAACACCGCGCTGAACCCAAGGTGACTCGTCAACAAGGAGCACCAAAGCCAGGTCGGCTTAAAAGGAAGGCGGTCAGGACCGAGATGCCATCGCAGAGGTATGATTAAAAAACCTGCTAAGCAGTTTATCGTCCTTTGAAATATAATAATGTCCATGGCTCCCCAGCAGAAAAGGCACTCATCGGACTGCATCAGGAGAGCCTGCGGGTCATGCCTCCACCAGCCGGGCCCCAAGGCCGGACACTAGGGTGGTGGTTGCCACGGGGGCAAAGCCGAACAGTCCTCCTGCAGAGGACGCGAATAGATTATCCATCACAAACTCCAAAGTGGAGAGCGCCATGAATCACAGGCGCCGACGGGCCACATTATGCGATCTAATTTCTCTGAAGAGGCGTTCAACGTCTTCAACTCAGGGGACGCGTACATCCGAGCTGCTCAAGATGGCCTTGCCAGAGCTATGGACCAGTATGCAAAGGATATACAGGTAAGAAAATTTGATAAGTATGTATATCAGTAGCCCCTGAGACTTGAAATAGTTGGCAAAACTGATTTAAGGATGAATTATGTGCATAGGTTCTTACAGAGAAGAATGCCCAGCTATCTAAAGAGCTGGAAGAGTGCAAAGCCCAACTACGGGCCGCAGTTGCCGGAATGGAGGAGTCCAAGAAGGCCTCATCTGGTAACTTTTGTCTTGATCAAAAAGAATGTACTGACATATACCAGTTTAGTATTCGGCATGCGTGCAGATCTAACAATAGATTCTGCAGACAATCCTGGAGTTAATCCGAAGATCATATCGGAGGATGACCCTCATGCTCAACGACAGCTGAAGGCTGGCGAGTGTGTGCTTACAAAAGTTATACGGGAGAAGAATGATCTCCAGGACGCGAAGACCCGGCTGGACATTGAATTGAAGGATGTCCGGGGCCAGCTTGCTGATTCCGTGAAGGAGAATAAGCGGCTTCAACGCGGCATTTTTAGTAAGTGCTTGAATGAACCTTTAAACAGTTCGGCGAAGAAACACGCTAACAGAATTATATCTATAGGTATGCTGACAGGTCATCCCGGAGAGGAGGTGCCCGGATCTGCAGTTGACCTTCTCCAAGAACTCTCACAACTGCACGAGCAAGTTCGAAAGGTGATGCAAGGTATTTCCCAGGCTTTGTGGCTGTCCGCATCCCTGCCCGGAGGCATGGGAGAGCTTGTGGAGATGCTCAAGGGAGCGCGGCGGCACTTCCGATTATGGAAGATATCGGCCTGCCGACAAGGTGCAAGGGAAGCCTGGGCCATGGTAAAGACGCGATACACGAAGGCTGACCCGAACCATATGGCCGAGGTCGGACATGTAGGGCCAGATGGGGAAGATATCCCCGTCAGTCTGGTATATGACCAGGTAGCTTTAGCCGCAAAGTAATCCCAATAGGATTGTAGGCTAGACAGCCTGTTGGATGGTATAGAAGAAGAATTCAGTCAGTCTAAGTGACTTTTATACTTCGAAGGACATATTTTGTCCCTAGCCGGATTGTAAATCATTTGTCTTGGCCGACCTTTTCACTTCAACCTCTGGACCCGATAGTACGGAGTGTATCCGAATACCTGCGCGGTTATGTAAAAATTGGGGTATGCGTGGAAACAAGGCGTAGGGGTCATAAGTGCTTGAATAGCCAAGTACCCAACTAGCTATGTTATATTACATGGGTAGTAAGAAACATCTTCCAGGGAGAATAGTTCCGTTAAGGGTTCCTTTACATGGGTGTGCATGCATTAATGTGCATGTCTGAACTGCGAAAAATGTCGCGGGATATAAACATCTGGGGGCATGTTGTTGTAATAAGTAAAAAACATCTTTTGTTCACCGACCGAATACTCCCATAAGAATGCTGGCTTTCGGCTTCACCCAGTCTGAGGTACACATCCGGCTGACCCGGCAGTAACAATCGCAGAGGTGCTCCCCTTATGCCCTAGCCGAATAACGGGAACGTAGGGCATAAACAAAAGAGCCAGGTGATGTCTACTACACAACCTTCTTCTTGTAGACGTTGTTGGGCCTACAAGTGCACAGGTTTGTAGGACAGTAGCAAATTTCCCTCAAGTGGATGACCTAAGGTTTATCAATCCATGGGAGGCGTAGGATGAAGATGGTCTCTCTCAAACAACCCTGCAACCAAATAACAAAGAGTCTCTTGTGTCCCCAACACACCCAATACAATGGTAAATTGTATAGGTGCACTAGTTCGGCAAAGAGATGGTGATACAAGTGCAATATGGATGGTAGATAAAGGTATTTGTAATCTGAAATTATAAAAACAGCAAGGTAACAAGTGATAAAAGTGAGCGTAAACGGTATTGCAATGGTAGGAAACAAGGCCTAAGGTTCATACTTTCACTAGTGCAAGTTCTCTCAAATATAATAACATAGATAGATCATATAACAATCCCTCAACATGCAACAAAGAGTCACTCCAAAGCCACTAATAGCGGAGAACAAACAAAGAGATTATGGAAAGGTAAGAAATCACCTCAAAGTTATTCTTTCGGATCGATCTATTCAAGAGTTCGTACTAGAATAACACCTTAAGACACAAATCAACCAAAACCCTAATGTCACCTAGATACTCCATTGTCACCTCAAGTATCCATGGGCATGATTATACGATATGCATCACACAATCTCAAATTCATCTATTCAACCAACACAAAGTACTTCAAAGAGTGCCCCAAAGTTTCTACCAGAGAGTCAAGACGAAAACGTGTGCCAACCCCTATGCATAGGTTCATGGGCGGAACCCGCAAATTGATCACCAAAACATACATCAAGTGGATCACATGATATCCCATTGTCTCCACAAATACGCACGGCAAGACATACATCAAGTGTTCTCAAATCATTAAAGACTCAATCCGATAAGATAACTTCAAGAGGAAAACTCAATTCATCACAAGAGAGTAGAGGGAGAGAAACATCATAAGATCCAACTATAATAGCAAAGCTCGCGATACATCAAGATCGTGCCATAGAGAGAACACGAGAGAGAGACCAAACACATAGCCACTGGTACATACCCTCAGCCCCGAGGGTGAACTACTCCCTCCTTGTCATGGAGAGCGTCAGGGTGATGAAGATGGCCACCGGTGAGGGATCCCCCCTCCGACAGGGTGCCAGAACGGGCTCCCGATAGGTTTTTGGTGGCTAAAGAGGCTTGCGACGGCGGAACTCCCGATCTATATTCTCCTTCGATGTTTTTAGGGTACGTGGACTTATATAGGCGAAAGAAGTCAGTCGGGGGAGCCTCGAGGGGCCCAGGAGACAGGGGGCGCGCCCAAGGGGGTGGGCGCACCCTCCTATCTCCTGGCTCCCTCGAGCCTTTCCTGGCTTGAACTCCAAGTCTCCCAGATCATATCCTTTCTAAAAATCACGCTCCCGAAGGTTTCATTCCGTTTGGACTCCATTTGATATTCCTTTTCTTCGAAATACTGAAACAGGCAATAAAACAGCAATATGGGCTAGGCCTCCGGTTAATAGTTTAGTCCCAAAAGTAATATAGAAGTGTATAATAAAGCCCATAATCATTCAAAACAGATAATAAAATAGCATGAATGCTTCATAAATTATAGATACGTTGGAGACGTATCAGCATCCCCAAGCTTAATTCCTACTCGTCCTCGAGTAGGTAAATGATAAAGAAAGAATTTATGAAGTGTGAATGCTAGAAGGTGCAGAAGTTTGATCAATGATAATTTCAATAACCTTTTCTAGCATGATTATATGTCATAACAGTAGTTCATCTCATAAAACTTCTCACGAACCAGTAACAAGCTATTCACATGTTAAAGCATAGACCATAAAATTTCATGAAAACTAGCAAACTATGTTCTCAGTCATCAAACAATTGCAATTCATCTTATTTTTAGGAAGGGTCTATGTCAGAGCTTTGATTTAGCAAACTTCATGTACTCAACTATCATATAGTCTTCTACAATTGCTAACACTCACGCAATACTAATGGTTATGGAGTTTTAATCGGACACTGAGAAAGATAGGGGCTTATAGTGTTGCCTCCCAACGTATTCACCTTTGGGTGATGTCAACAATAATAGTTCATGCTAACTTACATCCAATTTGATATATATATCAGGATCTTTCCAACACGAGGTGCTTGCCAAAGGATAAAATAAAAAAAGGAAAGGTGAAGATCACCTTGACTCTTGCATAAAGTAAAAGACATAAAGTAAAAGATAGGCCCTTCGCAGAGGGAAGCAGGGATTTGTAGAGGTGCCAGAGCTCGATTTTGAAATAGAGATAAATAATTTTGAGAGGTATGATCTCATTGTCAACATAACAACCAAGAGTTCCCAATATCTTCCATACTACATACATTATAGGCGGCTCCCAAACAGAATGGTAAAGTTTTTACTCCCTCTCCACCAACAATCATCAATCCATGGCTTGCCCGAAACAACGGCTGCCTCCAACTAGCATCAATCCTGGGGGAGTTTTGTTTTAATTATTTTTGATTTGATTTTGATCTTTTTGATCATGGGACTGGGCATCCCGGTTACCAGCCTTTTTTCTTGTGAATGATGAGCGGAGTCCACTCATCTTGAGAACAACCCACCTAGCATGGAAGATACTGACATCCCCTAGTCGCTACATGAGTGATGCAGGCATACAAAACAGATTATTGTTTGAAGGTTTAGAGTTTGGCACATGCAAATTTACTTGGAACGGCAGGTAAATACCGCATATAGGTAGGTATGGTGGACACTCATGGCAAAAACTGGGTTTAAGGATATTTGGAAGCACAAGTAGTATCTCTACTTGGTGCAAGCAATTTTGGCTAGCATGAGGGGGAAAGGCAATCTCAACATGTTTGAATGATCCATGACAATATACTTTAACTGAGATGTGAGAAAACATAACCCATTACGTTGTCTTCCTTGTCCAACATCAACTCTTTAGCATGTCATACTTAATAAGTTCTCACAATTATAAAAGATGTCTAAGATAGTATATTTATATGTGAAATCTCTCTCCCTTCAATATTCTTTCATGAATTGTTCAAATGACCAATACAATGCTTGCTAACCTTCAATAAACTTACTACCTCTACTTCTTAGATGTGAAGTCATTACTCCCCATGGGATAAGCAAATAAAACATATATAAATTCAGATTTATGACATTCAACTCATTCAACCATTTACTCATAGGATATAAGTGAAGCACACGAGTAAATGAAAAGCTACTCCAAAAAGATATAAGTGAAGATCAATGAGTAGCTAAATAATTATGCAACTATGCGAAGACTCTCTCTCATTTAAGAATTTCAGATCTTGGTATTTTATTCAAACAGCAAGCAAAGCAAAATAAAATGGCATTTCAAGGATAGCACAACTCATGTGAAGAAGCAAAAACTTAGGTTCAACCGATACTAACCGATAGTTGTTGAAGAAGAAAGGTGGGATGCCTAACAGGGCATCCCCAAACTTAGGTGCTTGAGACTTCTTGAAATATTATGTTGGGGTGCCTTGGGCATCCCCAAGCTTGAACTTTTGTGTCTCCTTAATTCCTCTCATATCATGGTTTCTCTTTTTATCAAAAGCTTCATCCACACCAAACTCAACAAGAACTCGTGAGATAGGTTAGTATAAACCAATGCAAAACCTTATCATTTTCTACTGTAACAAATTGTTAAAATTATTATTCAACATTGCATACTAAATGTCTCTGCATATTTAATACTCCTATCCTCAAATAGAATAATTAAACTAGCAAACATATCCAAACAATGCAAACATAACAGCAATCTGCCAAAACAGTATAGTCTGTAAATAATGCAGGATTCATAATACTTCCATAACTCCAAAAATTATGAGAAAAATACTAAGCTGTATGAGATTTATCAGATCTCAATATGCAAAAAGTTTCAACATTATACCGTTCTCTGACTTTTCTAGGGAATTTTTGCAACAGCGGTAAACTTTCTGTTTTCAAAGAGCAACATGTATACTAGCAAAATAAGCATAGTAAAGGCTATCCTTGACATTTTTATTGAAAATATAGATTCAAAACATTATTATAAATAACAGCAAGCAAATACTGACAAAATAAAATGATGCTCCAAGCAAAACACATATCATGTGATGAATAAAAACATAGCTCCAAGTAAAGTTACCGATGAACAAAGACGAAAGAGGGGAGACCTTCTGAGGCATCCCCAAGCTTAGGCTTTTGGTTATCCTTGAATATCTTGGGGTGCCATGGGTGTCGGTGTCAAAACCGGCGGATCTCGGGTAGGGGGTCCCGAACGGTGCGTCTAAGGCTAATGGTAACAGGAGACTGGGGACATGATGTTTACCCAGGTTCAGGCCCTCTCGATGGAGGTAATACCCTACTTCCTACTTGATTGATCTTGATGATATGAGTATTACAAGAGTTGATCTACCACGAGACTAGAGAGGCTAAACGCTAGAAGCTAGCCTATGGTATGCTTGTTGATGTGTCCTACGGACTAAACCCTCCGGTTTATATGGACACCAGAGGGGGCTAGGGTTACACAGAGTCGATTTACAGAGAAGGAGATCTACATCCGAATCGCCAAGCTTGCCTTCCACGCCAAGGAGAGTCCCATCTGGACACGGGACGAAGTCTTCTATCTTGTATCTTCATAGTCCAACAGTCCGACCAAAGTATATAGTCTGGCAGTCCGGATACCCCCTTATCTAGGACTCCCTCAGTAGCCCCTGAACCAGGCTTCAATGACGATGAGTCCAGCCCATAGATTGTCTTCGGCATTGCGAGGCGGGTTCCATCTCCGAATACTCCAAGATAAATTCCGAACACAAGGACCTTGTCCGGCTCTACAAGATAACATTCCATATACCACCATAGAGAGAATAATAATAATCCACGAATCTAATCTGCTGACACTTCTTCGAAAAGTGACATCACGGCACGGTCCGGTTTTTATTCGAACCGTTTTCTACAACCTGCTTCCGCACACATCGTGAGGCGGTTTCTTTGGCACATCTTGTCAAAGCAGAGATCGTGTCCCCTTATCACGGGATCTCCATCAATGCGGGGATGGGTAACCCAACCAGCGCCAGTAATCGAGGCGCTTGGAAAAAATAAGAGATTTCGAGAGGCAAGTGGGGAGGCACACATTCTATATTGCCTTTATAAAGGGATAGAGATCTCCCGTTTTCACCCACGCCTTCTTCCTCCTTTGCTCATCCGTTCTCGCACCCTTGAGCTCCAGCGCCCAAGTTCTCACCTTCTCCGTAAGACCGCAGCATGTCCGGAGCGGGAGGCAAGTGGATGGCCTCCTCTGTCACAGAGGAGAATATTACCAAGCTTCGGGAGGCCGGATACTTGGCTGCTAATATCGCGCACAGACTTCCAACAGAGGGGCAGACCACCCCCACTCCGAAGCCGCGGGAGAGAGTTGTATTTCTCACTCATTTCGTCTGCGGATTAGGATTTCCACTCCGCCCGTTTGTCCACAGACTTATGTACTACTATGGGCTAGATTTTCACGATCTGGGCCTGAATTTTGTCCTCAACATCTCGGCGTTCATCATCATGTGCGAGGCCTTCCTCCGCATCAAGCCTCACTTCGGCCCATGGTTGAAGATCTTCTGCGTGAAGCCAAAGGTCGTGAGCGACCAACAGGCGAAGTGTGGAGACGCCATGGTCGGCAAGATGCCCAACGTCACATGGCTTGACGGCTCCTTCGTGGAGACCATAAAGGGGTGGCAATCAGTGTGGTTTTACATCACTGAGCCACGCGACGCCAACTGGGCGGCGGCCCCCAAATTCAGATCCGGAATCCCCACGCGACTCACTTCTTGGGAGAAGAAGGGCTTGGCCTGGGGCGAACCCATGGAGCTGGCCGGACTCGAGACCTGCATCAGAGGTATGAGGGACAAGAAGATCAAGCTTGTTAATGTGGTCCAGGTCATGCTCATTCGCTGGATTCTCCCGTGCCGAAGACGGGCTTTTGATATGTGGGAGTTCGACCCGGCTGAACACCAGATGCTGCTAGAGCTCTTTGGCACAACACAGAAAGAAATCTGGAAGGTGTTGTTCAAGACCGGCGAAGTTCCTCCTCCCCTTTCCGAGGATCGGGGGCTCAGCGCAAGCCGCCTCGCCAGTCCGGTAAGTTCTCTGGTTATTACAAGATGTTTCCTTCTTGGCACATTCATGGGAGGATTCTTAGGTCAGTACGCTGACCGAACATGAGTGGATGGAGATGGTGGAGCGGATTAACTGTCTGGCTCCATTGCCTGAGGACCCAGTAGGCGCACTCCTAGCGGAGATGCTGGTTCCGGCGCCTTACAAGGTGCCGGAGAAAAAGGCCGAGAAGAAGGCCGATGGGACCCGGAAGGGTATCCGGCACAAAGCCGCACCAGACGCCTTGCCAGAGGATGATGAGGCGCACTACTCCCACGAGGGGCAAGAGAAGAAGAAGAAGAAGGCCGCCTCTACTGAAGGGGCCGAGGGGTCCAAGAAGGCGGCCGCGGGGATCAGAAGAGGTTCCCGGTGCAAGGCCGTGATAGAGTCGTCATCCGAAGACGACGAAGAAGATTCTCCCCCCAAAGATGGGGGAGAACATGAAGAAATGCCTCCTCCCCGCGCTAGGGAGGAGAAGAAAAGGAAGGCCGCCCCATCAGGGGAGGCCAGGACGCCGAAGAAGGGCAAGGCGTCCCTTCCAGATCAATCCACTACTGCCGCTTTTAGCGACGATGAGTGGCTGCCCAGGGGCAAACCCCGGGCGAGGTCGTAAGTATCTGCATTCCATAATATTTTTCCGTATGACTTTCGACCACATAGTTTGTAATGACGCCGAACACGTATATGCAGTCCGGCTGGATCCGATCTCGAGGAGTCCTCTTCGGAGGAGTCTTTGAATGAGTCGGAGATGAATTCGCTGCCGCCGACAACCTCTCCACGACCCATGGATGACACTGAGGTGTTGTCCCGGAGGATGCCAGAGCAAGAGGCGATGGTTCCGGAGATGCCCCAAGGCCAAATCTCGGGCGCCGGACACATGGGGGATGAGAACCCCATGGATTATGCTGACGGGAGCCATAGCAAGTCTGGCTCTCGGCTGGTTACTGCGTCGGAGCCTACAAAGGTTCCGGATTTTGGTAAGCAGCCCCTCGGGAAGGAGGGCGAGCCGGCCGTGCCGATGACCTCCGCCCAGCTAGAGGCATCGGATAATTTGTTGGAAGTGCTTCGAGGCGCTTCCATCGAGGATGAACACCGTACACTTATGGGTATGGTGATTGAGAAGGTTCGGTCCGCCAAGAGCGGATTGACTGAAGCCTGCACCAGCCTGCTAACAGGCTTTGAGGTAAAGAAAGTGTGAGGAAATATCACCTGATAGATAGTAGCCCCTGATGCTCTGGTTGGTGCTCGGAAGGAAAAGCCAAACACAGGGTCAACTAAGAAACCGCAGGAAGCTAATAGTATTTGTCTGTATTAATCAAACATGCACTACTGCTAAGAAAAATTGGGGCAGGCCGAACAAGAGCTCGACCTCGTGAAGAAGCAGCTCGAGGCGAACAGAGGTGAGAAAAACCCTCGTCCATATGTCGTATAGAGGATAAAAAGTTGGTGATGCTAAGAAAAAGCATCATGGCTTTTGATAGGGACCGCGATCGAAGTGGCGGCCCTGAAGGAAGCGCTGTTCGCGGCCGAAGCCAAGGCGGATACTGAGCGCACTGAGCGAGAGAAGCAAGATGCTCGGGTGGGAGAGGTACAACAGGAGCTCCAGGAGCTTGGCCAGTAGTTCGGCTCCCAGGAGCATGACTACAAGACGCAAGCATCTGAGCTTGCAAAGGCCCTCCAGAGCGCGGCCGACGCCAAGGCCGAAGCCCAAAAGGCCCTCTAGGAAATCCAGGCGGCCAAGAAGATAGCGGAGGGTAATGCATTCTTTATGCAAAGCAAGCATGTGGAGGAGTCATTTCTTTTACTTACACGAATCCGGAGCTCTCCAGGGGCATTCGCAGATCTGCCACGCAGCATTTCGGATGCTGCGGAGTTCTATCACGCTGAAGAGGGGAGCTCTACGGAGAAGCTGTTCTGGTCCTAATATACTGGGGCCGAACATCCGATGCCTCTGAGTGACCAACTGAAGCAGCTGGTCGAACTCCACAATGCGGCCGAACAGGCCATGGGGGACCGCATAGTCGGAATGTGGCCTGGCGAGCCCCTGCCCGGCAGCTACTTTGGCCTGGTGAAGCGGATGGTGCATGCCTGTCCACGGATAGTAGTTATCAAGCAGTCCGCATGTATTGAAGGTGCCCGACGGGCCTTTGCCCGCACGAAGGTGCATTGGGGCAAGCTGGACGCTGAGAAGCTCGTGAAGGATGGACCCCCGGAGGGCAAGGAGCATCGCTACCCCGAGAAATATTATGATGGAGTTATGAAAGGTGCTCGTCTTGTGGCGAATGAATGTCCTAAGAACATAATTTTTGAGTGAATGTACTCATGTCTTCCGTGTAATATGAGAACGGGTTTGTTTGTGCTATGCAACACTTTGTTTGATTTAAAATATTACCTTCTCTGGGGTCGTTTATCAAAATCTGAAAGTAGGCCAGTCGTCGGCTTCTGCCCCCTTGTAACTAGTACTGGGGTGTTCGTGAAGACCCAAACACTCTTTATCTAAAGTTTTGGTCCTTTAAGGAGGTGTTTGGCGCAGTGAACAAGGCAATCGGACTATTCGGCTTTATAACTCTCACTTTACCATAGAAGTCAAATTTTAAATTTCGGCGAAGCCCCTAGTATTCGGAAAGCCAAACTGGGGCGTTATACACACCTAAATCGAACGAAGCCGATTCCTCGCCTTAAGCGGAAAAAATCTTTAGGGATTTTGGTACCTCGCAAACAACGACCAACTCTCACCGCATCATGACGGTCAGTTTTCGGCTTTCTCTACTGAGGTGCTCGTCCGGAAGAACCAGGACACAATCGCAGTAGTTCTCCCTGCGCTACCTTAGCCGATATAACGGAACGTAAGGTACCAAAACAAGGGAGCCGGGATAACCCAACTATTGACCCAAGACATGATTCGGAGCTGATGCATATAATGTTATAAGTTCAGGGTGCCGCACTGTTGAAAGTGTTCGGACTTTCCTTGCCATAGTATGGGGTTCGATAAGAAGCCCCTGGCAAACTGACCGTACCAAAACGTACGGATGCAATATTGAATAAATATTCAACAGAAAATATGAGGATAGTAATCAGAAGCTGACGCTACGTACTACTTCCAATTTATTTGGACAATACGACAAGACGTAGGTGTACAATTGATGCATTAAGCAGAAAAAATAGGACTATTTGACATGTCCTATCCAAGGGCAGGCTGCATGCGGGTATGTAAGAACAGGTATAACGATCATTGAAGAAGACCACCTAAGTATTACCTTGTGTGCAAAAGCCTCTTGCCTCCTTGGTGCCCCCTCCATAATGAGTCCGGTTATCCGATCTCTTCTAAAGGTGCTGCCTGAAAGTGGGGTCCTGAAAAAGGAAAAGAAGAAAAAAAAGGTATGGTGGGAGTATCCACCATGTATATGTCATATGAAGAGGTGGCAGTCCAGCGCCCTGTGGGCGGTGGTTCCTGTTCTTCTCCTGCATCATCGTCTATACCGTCGATGTCTTCAGAGTCGAAGTTAAGCACGTCGGTCAAGTCATCGACCATGGCTATTAAGTCGGTGGTGGGTGGGAAACGAATTTCTTCGTCACCAGCTTCCCACTCGAGCCGGACATAGTTCGGCCAGGAGTCTCCTGACAGAGAGAGAGAGAGACCTTAAAGAATCTAGCACGTCTCCGAAGGTTGAGTGCTGAAAGATATCCGCGACGGTGAACTCCATGACTGGAGCCCAGTTAGATTCAATGGGCACGAGTGCGCGCATTCTGGAACACACTGCCGGAGATGAGTCCGGGGGTCCAGAGACACAGATCCTTTTAGGAGAGGAGTCTGTGTTCGGCTCCAATGCCAAGGAGCGTGCGGCCTCCGGGGCGGGGTCCATCCACACGTCCTTGGAAGGCACGACCCGCTCTGGAGTCAAGTCCGGAGCGGTAGCAGGTGCGATGTTCCGAATACTGTCCGACTGCCGATCTAGGTCGAGCACGTCGTGATTGTTTAGCGCTCCTGACACAGGCCTGAATCCGTAGAAGATCAAGTCTCCGCGGATGTCGGCGGTGTAGTTTAGGTTTCCAAACCTGACCTTATGGCCAGGGGCGTAGCTATCGATCTGCTCCAGATGGCCAAGCGAATTGGCACGCAGTGCGAAGCCGCCGAACACGAAGATCTGTCCGGGGAGAAAAGTCTCTCCTAGGACAGCGTGGCTGAAGGATGGAGGAGCCATCTAGCCTTGTAACGACAACACAAAGGAAGTCTCAATGAAAGCACCAATGTCGGTGTCAAAACCGGCGGATCTCGGGTAGGGGGTCCCGAACTGTGCATCTAAGGCTAATGGTAACAAGAGATTGGGGACACGATATTTACCCAGGTTCAGGCCCTCTCGATGGAGGTAATACCCTACTTCCTTCTTGATTGATCTTGATGATATGAGTATTACAAGAGTTGATCTACCACGAGACCGGAGAGGCTAAACCCTAGAAGCTAGCCTATGGTATGATTGTTGATGTGTCCTACAGACTAAACCCTCCAGTTTATATAGACACCGGAGGGGGCTAGGGTTACACAGAGTCGGTTTACAAAGAAGGAGATCTACATCCGAATCGCCAATCTTGCCTTCCACGCCAAGGAGAGTCCCATCCGGACACGGGACAAAGTCTTCTGTCTTGTATCTTCATAGTCCAACAGTCCGGCTAAAGTATATAGTCTGACAGTCCAGATACCCCCTTATCCAGAACTCCCTCAATGGGCATCCACAAGCTTAGGCTCTTTCCACTCCTTATTCCATAGTCCATCGAATCTTTACCCAAAACTTGAAAACTTCAACCACACAAAACTCACCACAAAACTCGTAAGCTCCGTTAGTATAAGAAAATAAATCACCACTTAGGTACTGTTATGAACTCATTCTAAATTTATACTGGTGTTAAACCTACTGTATTCCAACTTCTCTATGGTTCATACCCTCTGATACTACTCATAGATTCATCAAAATGAGCAAACAACACATAGAAAACAGAATCTGTCAAAAACAGAACAGTCTGTAGTAATCTCTATCAAACGTATACTTCTGTAACTCCAAAAATTCTAAAATAACTTGCTGGACCTTAGGAATTTGTCTATTAATCATCTGCAAAAAGAATCAACCTAAAAGTACTCTTCAGTAAAAAATGGAAGCTATTCTCGTGAGCGCTAAAGTTTCTGTTTTTTACAGCATGATACAATAGACTTCACCCAAGTCTTCCCAAAGGTTCTACTTGGCACAAACACTAATTAAAACATTAAACAACATCTAACCAGAGGCTAGATGAACTATTTATTACAAAACAGGAGCAAAAAGCAAGAAAGAAAAATAACATTGGGTTGCCTCCCAACAAGCGCTATCGTTTAATGCCCTAGCTAGGCATGACGATTTCAATGATGATCACACAAAAGATAAGAATTGAAACATAAAGAGAGCATCATGAAGAATATGACTAGCACATTTAAGTCTAACCCACTGCCTATGCATAGGGATTTTGTGAGCAAACAACTTATGGGAACAATAATCAACTAGCATAGGAAGGTAAAACAAGCATAGCTTCAAAAATTTCAACACATAGAGAGGAAACTTAATATTATTGCAATTCCTACAAGCATATGTTCCTCGCTCATAATAATTTTCAGTAGCATCATGAATGAATTCAACAATATAACCAGCACCTAAAGCATTATTTTCATGATCTACTTGCATAAATTTTTTACTACTCTCCACATAAGCAAATTTATTCTCATCAATAGTAGTGGGAGCAAACTCAACAAAATAACTATCATGTGAAGCATAATCCAATTGAAAACTAAAATCATGATGACAAGTTTCATGGTTATCATTATTCTTAATAGCATACAAGTCATCACAATAATCATCATATATAGCAACTTTGTTCTCATAATCAATTGGAACCTCTTCCGAAATAGTGGAATCATCACTAAATAAAGTTGACACTCTTCCAAATCCACTTTCATATTCATCACAATAAGATTCAACATCCTGCAAAATAGTGGGATCATTACTTCCTAAAGTTGACACTCTTCCAAACCCACTTTCATCAATATAATCATCATAAATAGGAGGCATGCTTTCATCATAATAAATTTGCTCATCAAAACTTGGGGGACAAAAAATATCATCTTCATCAAACATAGCTTCCCCAAGCTTGTGGCTTTGCATATCATTAGCATCATGTATATTCAATGAATTCATACTAACAACATTGCAATCATGCTCATCATTCAAATAATTATTGCCAAACATTCTAATGCATTCTTCTTCTAGCACTTGAGCACAATTTTCCTTTCCATCACACTCACAGAAGATATTAAAAAGATAAAGCGTATGAGACAAACTCAATTCCATTTTTTCTAGTTTTCTTTTATAGACTAAACTAGTGATAAAACAAGAAACAAAAAGATTCGATAGCAAGATCTAAAGATATACCCTCAAGCACTCACCTCCCTGGCAACGGCACCAAAAAAGAGCTTAGTTGATGGGGTGTGAGTGCCGCTTACCTAGCCTCCCCGGCAACGGTGCCAGAAAAGAGCTTGATGTCTACTACACAACCTTCTTCTTGTAGACGTTGTTGGGCCTGCGAGTGCACAGGTTTGTAGGACAGTAGCAAATTTCCCTCAAGTGGATGACCTAAGGTTTATCAATCCGTGGGAGGCATAGGATGAAGATGGTCTCTCTCAAACAACCCTGCAACCAAATAACAAAGAGTCTCTTGTGTCCCCAACACACCCAATACAATGGTAAATTGTATAGGTGCACTAGTTCGGCGAAGAGATGGTGATACAAGTGCAATATGGATGGTAGATAAAGGTATTTGTAATCTGAAATTATAAAAACAGCAAGGTAAAAAGTGATAAAAGTGAGCGTAAACGGTATTGCAATGGTAGGAAACAAGGACTAAGGTTCATACTTTCACTAGTGCAAGTTCTCTCAACAATAATAACATAGATAGATCATATAACAATCCCTCAACATGCAACAAAGAGTCACTCCAAAGCCACTAATAGCAGAGAACAAACAAAGAGATTATGGTAGGGTACGAAACCAGCTCAAAGTTATTCTTTCAGATCAATCTATTCAAGAGTTCGTACTAGAATAACACCTTAAGACACAAATCAACCAAAACCCTAATGTCACCTAGATACTCCATTGTCACCTCAAGTATCCATGGACATGATTATACGGTATGCATCACACAATCTCAGATTCATCTATTAAACCAACACAAAGTACTTCAAAGAGTGCCCCAAAGTTTCTACCAGAGAGTCAAGACGAAAACGTGTGCCAACCCCTATGCATAGGTTCATGGGCGGAACCCGCAAGTTGATCACCAAAACATACATCAAGTGGATCACGTGGTATCCCATTGTCACCACAGATACGCATGACAAGACATACATCAAATGTTCTCAAATCATTAAAGACTCAATCCGATAAGATAACTTCAAGAGGAAAACTCAATTCATCACAAGAGAGTAGAGGGGGATAAACATCATAAGATCCAACTATAATAGCAAAGCTCGCGATACATCAAGATCGTGCCATAGAGAGAACACGAGAGAGAGAGATCAAACACATAGCTACTGGTACATACCCTCAGCCCCGAGGGTGAACCACTCCCTCCTCATCATGGATAGCGCCGGGATGATGAAGATGGCCACCGATGAGGGATCCCCCTCCGGCAGGGTGCCGGAACGGGCTCCTGAGAGGTTTTTGGTGGCTACAGAGGCTTGCGGCGGCGGAACTCCCGATCTATCTTCTCCTTCGATGTTTTAAGGGTACTGGACTTATATAGGCGAAAGAAGTCGGTCGAGGGAGCCTCGAGGGGCCCAGGAGACAGGGGGCGTGCCCAGGGGGGTGGGCGAGCCCTCCTATCTCCTGGCTTCCTAGAGCCTTCCCTTGCTTGAGCTCCAAGTCTCCCGGATCATATCCTTTCCAAAAATAATGCTCCCGAAGGTTTCATTCCATTTGGACTCCGTTTGATATTCCTTTTCTTCGAAATACTAGCACAGGAAATAAAACAGCAATATGGGATGGGCCTCCTGTTAATAGGTTAGTCCCAAAAGTATATAAAAGTGTATAATAAAGCCCGTAATCATTCAAGACAGATAATAAAATAGCATGAAGGCTTCATAAATTATAGATACGTTGGAGACGTATCACCACGCAACCCAGCTTGGCCAAAACTTAAGTCATATTCATGCATATAATGGTGAAAAAAGGCACATATGGAGAAATGACACATATGTGGTGGGCATAAAGCCCAGAAGACAATTATGTTAAGCTTCTGTATAAGAAGCCCCCAGGCATTTTGAGCGCGCATAGTGCGGCAGGAGTGTGCGGTCAAAGCATACTTGAAGCTTTTAAAGCTGTGTATATATGAAAGAGAGAGAGAGAAATATAATATATATATATATATATATATATATATATATATAAATAAAGGAAAACGGAGGTGAGGGGACAAACACAGAGTTTGGCACTAGGCGTAGAATCTTCGGAGTCTCGCCGTATTCCAAGGGTTCGGCTCAAGTCAATTATCTGATGCATCACGCAGACGGTACACTCCTCCGGTGAGAACTTTGTCAATGATGAAGGGACCCTCCCACTTGGGCTTGAGCTTGTCCTTTTTCTTCTCCGGTAGGCGTAGAACGAGTTCGCCAATGTTATATGTTTTGGCCCGTACTTCTCTGCTTTGATACCTCCGAGCTTGCTGTTGATAAAATGCGGAACGGGCCTTCGCGACGTCCCGTCATCCTCCAAGGCATCTAAACTGTCCTGCCGATCTAGCTCGGCCTCTCTCTCTTCGTACATGCGCACTCGAGGTGAGTCATGAATGATATCGCAGGGCAGTACTGCCTCTGCGCCGTACACCATGAAAAAAGGTGTGTATCCGGTTGTACGATTGGGCATGGTCCGCAGCCCCCATAGTACGGAGTCGAGCTCCTCGATCTAGTGCGAATCTGATTCCTTCAAGGATCGCACTAGTCTGGGTTTGATGCCGCTCATTATAAGACCATTTGCTCGTTCGACTTGACCATTTGTTTGGGGGTGATAGACAGAGGCATAATCTAGCTTAATACCCATCTTGCCGGACCATGTTTTCACCTCATCGGCTGTGAAGTTGGAGACGTTATCAGTGATGATGCTGTGGGGGACACCGTAACGGCGTACGACTCCGGATATAAAGTCTATCACTGGTCCGGATTCGGCCGTTTTAACTGGCTTGGCCTCTATCCATTTGGTGAATTTATCTACCATGAGCAACAAGTATTTTTTCTTATGGCTTCCTCCTTTAAGGGGTCCAACCATATCGAGCCCCCAGACCGCAAAGGGCCAAGTTATGGGGATCGTTTGGAGAGCGGTAGGCGGCATATGGATTTGATTGGCAAAAAGCTGGCAACCGACGCAATGTTGGACGAGGTCCTGTGCGTCCACTCGGGCTGTTAGCCAGTAGAAACCTATGCGGAAGGCCTTGCTTACAAGGGCCCGAGCTGCGGCATGATGGCCGCCAAGTCCAGCATGAATTTCTGCCAAAAGTGTCGTCCTTCCTCTTCGGAGATGCACCTTTGAAGCACTCCAGTCGCGCTTTTCTTGTAAAGCTCTCCCTCGTGGACTTTGTAGGCTTTAGAGCGCCGCACAATGCAATGTACCTCATTTTGATCCTTAGGGAGTTCTTGCCTATTTAGGTAGGCTAAGAGGGGTTCGGTCCACGGGGCGATTATAGCCATGATCACGTGGGCCGACGGTGTTATTTCGGTGGCAGAGCCTCCGATTATGTCAGTGTGTTCGGAGTCTAGGATTGTCTTTGGCTCCAGACTAAATTGCCGGTCTCCCCTTCCCATACCATGGATGGCTTGAACAGCCTTTCGAGAAAGATGTTAGGTGGGACGGGGTCGCGTTTAGCACCAATGCAGGCGAGGATATCCGCCGCTTGTTTGTTCTCTCTTACCATGTGCTAGAATTCGAGCCCCTCAAAACGAGCTGACATTTTAAGAACGGCATTGCGGTAGGCCGCCATTTTTGGGTCCTTGGCATCAAAGTCTCCATTTATTTGAGATATTGCGAGGTTCAAATCCCCGCGCACTTCTAGGCGTTGGATGCCCATGGAGACTGCCATCCGAAGACCGTGCAATAGAGCCTCGTATTCGGCTGCATTGTTGGAATCTGTGTACAGTATTTGAAGTACGTATTGGACTGTATCTCCTGTGGGGGATGTCAGGAAAACGCCCGCCCCTAGACCAGCAAGCATCTTAGAGCCGTCAAAGTGCATGATCCAATTGGAGTACGCGCCGTACTCTTTAGGGAGTTCGGCTTCCGTCCATTCGGCGACGAAGTCAGCTAGTACTTGCGACTTAATGTCTCGCCGTGGTTTATATGTTATGTCAAACGGGAGGAGCTCGATAGCCCATTTAGCAATCCGGCCTGTGGCATCACTGTTATTTATTATGTCATTGAGTGGTACTTCGGAGGCCACCGTGATTGAACACTCTTGAAAGTAGTGTCGTAGTTTTCGGGACGACATGAAGACCGCGTATGCTATCTTTTGATAATGTGGGTACCGTGATTTGCATGGAGTGAGGATAGTGGATACATAGTATACCGGCTTTTGAAGCGGGAATTTATGTCCGTCCGTCTCTCGTTCGACGACGAGCGCTACACTTACAACCTGATGTGTAGCGGCTATATATAACATCATGGGTTCACCATTACTTGGTGCGGCCAGGATTGGGTTGCTGGCCAAGAGGGCCTTTATTTCTTCCAATCCGGCCGTAGCCGCATCCGTCCACTTGAAGTGGTCGGTGCGTCGAAGGAGGCGATAGAGAGGTAATGCCTTTTCTCCTAATCGGGAGAAAAGCGGCTTAAGGCAGCCACGCATCCAATTAATTTCTGGATTTGCTTGAGGTCTGTTGGGGTACACAACTATGACAGAGCTCGGATTTTAGCCAGATTTGCTTCAATTCCTCTATTCGAAACGATGAAGCCCAAGAGCTTTCTGACAGGTACGCCGAAGACGCATTTTTCCGGATTGAGCTTGATGTCATATGTTCGGAGACTATCGAACGTAAGCCTCAAGTCGTCTATTAAAGATTCGACGTGTCTGGTTTTGATGACCATGTAGTCTACGTATGCCTCCACTATTTTGCCGATTTGTGTTTCCAAGCATGTCTGAATCATGCGTTGATAGGTTGCACCGGTGTTTTTGAGCCTGAGAGGCATGGTATTGAAACAGAAGGGGCCGTATGGAGTGATGAATGCCGTTGCAGCTTGGTTGGACTCCGCCATCTTGATTTGGTGGTATCCGAAGTATGCGTCGAGGAAACACAGTAAGTCGTGTCATGCGGTAGCGTCGATTATTTGATCGATGTGGGGTAGTGGAAAGGGATCCTTTGGGCAAGCCTTATTAAGGTCCTTGAAGTCGACGCATAGGCGCCAGGATTTGTCCTTTGGTACCATCACCAGGTTTGCTAGCCAGTACAGACGTTTTATTTCCCTGATGAATCTGGCCTCGAGTAACTTGGCTAGTTCTTCTCCCATGGCTTGTCGCTTGGGTTCTGAAAAGCACCGAAGAGTCTGCTTGACCGGCTTGTATCCCTTTTGTACGTTTAGGCTATGCTCGGCCAGCCTGCGTGGGATACCTGGCATGTCTGAAGGATGCCAGGCGAAGATGTCCCAATTCTCGTGCAAGAACTCTCATAGTGCGTTGTCTATTGTGGGGTTCAGCTGTGTCCCAATTGATGCTATTTTTGTAGGGTCCGTTGGGTGGACCTAGAATTTGACTATTTCGTCCGCTGGTTTGAAAGAGGTGGATTTGGGTCGTTTGTCGAGTATCACATCGTCCCTGTCCACTGTGGAGTGCAGTGCGGTTAGTTCCTCAGCTGCGAGGGCTTCGGATAATGCCTCAAGGGCTAGTGCGGCAGTTTTGTTTTCAGCACGGAGTGTGATGTCTGGATCACTAGCTAGAGTGATGATTCCATTGGGCTCGGGCATCTTGAGCTTCATGTACCCGTAATGGGGTATAGCTTGAAAGCTCATGAATGCATCCCACCCTAAAAGGGCGTGGTATCCGCTACTGAATGGGGCCACTTGGAATATGATTTCTTCGGACCAATAATTCTCCGGCGTGCCGAATACCACATCCAGTGTGACTTTTCCCGCACATCGTGCCTCCCGACTAGGGATGATTCCCCTGGAGGTCGTGCTGCTTTGTTCGATGCGGCTCTTGTCTAATTCCATCTTGTTAAGAGTTTCCTCGTAAATGAGGTTTAATCCGCTGCCGCCGTCCATGAGCACTTTAGTAAGCCGGAACCCGTCCACAATTGGACTAAGGACTAACTCGGCTGGTGCCCGAACTATTCGGAATTTAGGTTCATCACTGGAATTGAAAGTTATAGCCGTGTCGTTCCATGGATTTGCTGCTGCAACGTGGCAGACTTCGGCAAGGCTGCGGAGTGCTCGCTTACGCCTATTGTTTGAGGCGAAAGTCTCAAAGACTGTCAGTACTGTATTGTTATCCTCCATGGGATGGAGCTCTGTGGCACTATTAATGAGGAGGTCCTCGCCGCTCTTGGCCACCTGCCGGAGTACCCAACATGCTCTAAGGCTGTGTGTTGGTATAGTATCCGATGTACTGTGAATTTTGCATGGCCCATTGAGCCATCCCTCTAGTACGGTTCCACGCCCAGTGAGGGGCTTTGGCTTCTTTGTGATTGGATTGGGTGGCTTACGGGAGCACACCCTTTTAGTTTGAACGAGGGATTTAGTGAGAGCTGGATGATCCCAGAATTTTGTTTGGGTTTTCCAGGTGCTTTCCATCGCGCAGTACTTCTGTACTAAGGCCGCCAAGTCGGCGAAGTGTACTATCTCACGGCGACTTATGGCGTTGAGAATTCCCTTGTCCGTGCAGTTTGTGCAGAAAAATGAGATTGCGTCTTCCTCGCGATAGTCCTTGACCTTGTTCATTACAAGGAGGAATCTGGCCCAGAAGTGATGAACTATCTCTTGGGGCTCTTGTCTGATGTGGGGAAGATCACTTGTATCTGGGTGGGTGGGTAGATTTAAGTCCGAACCCTGACCCAATCTGAAATCCAGGGGCGGAGGAGTTTCCGAGCACGGAAGCTCGGACTCCAGGATGTTGCCCAATTTTCCTGGTGAGGAGTCTTGGATAAGGGGGTATCCGGACAGCCGGACTGTATTCATTGTCTGGACTATAGAAGCGTCAAGATACAAGACTCAAGACTTCGGCTCGTGTCCGGATGGGACTCTCCTTTGCGTGGAAGACAAGCTTGGCGATCCGGATATTATGTTTCCTTCCTTGTAAACCGACTCCATGTAAACCCTAGCTCTCCGGTGTCTATATAAACCGGAGAGCATGGTCCTTAGAAGGCCGATCACAATTACAATCATACCATCATAGGCTAGCTCTTAGGGTTTAGCCTCTACGATCTCGTGGTAGATCTACTCTTGTATTCCACATATCTTCAATATTAATCAAGTAGGAAGTAGGGTTTTACCTCCATCGAGAGGGCCCGAACCTGGGTAAACATTGTGTCGCTTGCTTCCTATTACCATCAGCCTAAGACGCACAGATCGGGACCCCCTACCCGAGATCCGCCGGTTTTGACATCAACATTGGTGCTTTCATTGAGAGTTCCTCTGTGTCGTCGCTTCGAGGCTTGATGGCATCTTCAATCATCAACAACACGGTCCAGGGTGAGCCTTTTCTCCCTGGATAGATCTTTGTGTTCGGTGGCTTCGCACTGCGGCCCAATTCGCTTGACCAGTTGGAGCAGATCGACAACTTCGCCCCTGGCCACCAGATCAGGTTTGGAAACTTGAACTACACGGCGGATACCCGCGGAGACTTGATCTTTGATGGATTCAAGCCTGCGCCAGGAGCGCCAAACAGCCTCAACGAGCACGGCCTAGACCTGCTGTCGGACAGTGCCTGGGACATCATCCCCGAAGCAGCCTTGGATCTAAATCCAGGGCAGGTCACGTTGCCTATGGACGGAGGGCTGGACCCCGCTCCGCAGGCCGCACACTTATCGACGGTGGAGCCGAACATGGGTCTCACCTCTATGGAGGCCTGTAATCCCGGACCCCCGGACTCATATACGGCTGTTGGTCCTGGTCCGCTCACTCTCGAGCCAGCCGAGCCAGGTTGGGCTCCGATAATGGAGTTTACCGCTGTGGACATCTTTCAGCACTTGCCCTTTGGAGACATGCTAAACTCGTTGAAGTCTCTCTCTTTGTCAGGAGGCTCCGGGCCGAACTATGTCCGGCTTGAGTGGGAAGCAGGCGACGAAGGGATTCGTCGCCCACCCACCACCCACTTTGTCACCACGATCGATGATTTAACCGACGTGCTCGACTTTGACTTTGAAGACATCGACGGTATGGACGACGATGCAGGAGACATACAGGAGCCACCACTCATAGGGCGGTGGACAGCCACCTCTTCAAACAATATATACATGGTGGACAATCCGAAAGAAACCAATGGCGACGAGGCAGTGGAGGACAACCCCTCAGGAGGAAAAGTAAAATATGGGCGTCTTCGACGCCACTCCAAGCCCCGCCACATCAATACCGGCCCCGAAGATGATCCGGATAGTACCGAAGAGGAATACAGTCCTGATCAGCCGACCATCAAGCAGGCCGTACAGGCCACGGTGGGATACTTGGAGAGGAACAATTATACACCCCCCCTCCGAAGACGAGATAAGCCTCGACAACGACGAATTCAGCGTGCCTGAAGACCCAGTGGAACAAGTTCGCTTTAGGCGACGACTCATAGCCACTGCAAAGAGTCTGCAAAGGAAGCAAGAGCAGCTTAAGGCTGAACAGGATTTGCTAATAGAACGGTGGACCAAGATCCTAGCCACCGAGAAGTACGGGCTCGACCGCCCTAACAAAGGGCACACGCGGCACAACTGGCTACCTCAACCTAAGAAGGAAAATCAAAGGCACACAACCCGACGTCCGCACACCACTACGGTCCAAACCAGCAAGAAGGATACATGAAGAAGCAGCCTCAAGCCCCGGCGCAACGGTCATAAACGGCAAATCAGGGAAGCCGGTATCAAGTTCAGCAAATCCCAGTCCGGTCAACGGACAAGGAACAGCTCAAGCCTAGTCGGCCCAAGCCACGAACTCGATCAGCCGTGCGCAATTCACGGTACTCCCAAAAGAACGGCAAACATACTAATAGAGAATGCCGGATCCCCAAAGTAAAGCAATCGGGCATGTGCCGGAAACATTGAGGGGAGGCACTTAGTCAAAAGTCCCCCACCCCAGCACAACAGTACGGCCGATCGCCCCCTACCATACAAACCAAAGCAATTCAATTGCATACCCCCAGACCTAACAGTCCAGGGGCTCCTAAAACAATAAAAGCCCAAGCGGGCGTACAAATAAACACCTTCTACAAGGTGCCAGGCACAAAGGCCAGGATTATTAGCCCGCCGCCCTAACGGTTGTTTTGAGATAACCAAATAAGGCCGCGCCATCGGCGCATTCCCCCTATACGGTATCACACCGTATACTAACGAGATGAACCACGTTGGCTAGATTCCACGTGGCAAATCATCAGGCCAGCACCGGTAATACACTCATGCCGGCGTGCAGAGCCAAACTCCTCCCTCAGAAGCGGAGATCATACAGCTACCAGAGTAGCAAGCCACACATGCCTGTCAATATTTTGATATGACAGCCAACTATCCAGACACCAACCGAGGAGTCCAGGCTGCATCCCGAATAAGCGGCTGGGGTCACCGGGGTCCGATCAGGAACCTTGGGACCAACCACAGGAGGATGTTCACCGCCCTCCGCTCACTTACCTTCACAAACTAACTCTTATGCAGAACAGGTTTGGCGGCGTGAAGTCGGCCTGGACACACAAGGACAGGACCGTGCAGGTAGACGGCAGTTCAGATTCACTTTCAATCCATTCACAGCCCCCTCCAGTCCGGCAACCACAGGTTCCGCCAGAAAACCATCTCTTTTTTCATAATCATAAATCGCATTCATATGCATGGACATATCATATTACTGCAATGCGTAGACTTAACTAAACATGCATCAGTCGTCGTTTATCATCGACGCCTCTTTGCCATAAAAGTGTCAGCCACGGTTCATGGTATGCCCGGTTATGCCAGGGGCTCCACAGTATGGCAATAAAGTCCGACCACCTTCTCGGTCGCTCGGCACCCCGAACTTATAGCACTATATGCATCAGCTCCGAATCATGTCTTGGGTCATTGGTTGGGTTTGCCCGGCTCTCATGTGTTTTGGTACCTTACGTTCCGTTCCGTCGGCTAAGGTAGCACTGGGAGAACTACTGCGATTGTGTCCCGGATCTGCCGGACGAGCACCTCAGTAGAGAAAGCCGAAAACCGACTGTCATGATGCGGCGAGAGCTGGTCAGCTGTTCGAGAGGTTGCAAAATCCTTAAAGATTCATTCCGCATAACGTCACTACAAAATGCAGATTGCGACGGATCGGTCTACCGATCAGGCGCCAATAGAGCCCCTAGTCCGGTCTTCCGGACACTAGGGGTTGCGCCGACCATACTCGTATTCCTATGGCTAAGTGAGAGTAGTAAAGCGCTATAGTCTGATTTCCTGGTTCGTGGTGAGAAACACCTCCTTATAAGGACCCAACAATGGGATAAAGAGTGCTCGTAAATACCCCGAACACTCCTGTACTTCTCTCATGGGGGCTGAAGCCGACGACTGGCCAACTCTCAGAATTTATATACAATAAACAGCCGCAAAGGAAGAACACATGTTCAAACCAAATAGGCAACATATAATAAAAGTGCATTATCCCATATTACAAACAATGGCAAAAATGCCCTCAGGGAAATATAATGTCTTTGGTGCACTTGTTTGTCGCCAGGCGGGCACCCTTCATTACACCTTCATAATACAATTCGGGCTTGCGATGCTCCTTACCCTCTGGGTCCCCTCAGTTATCAGCTTTTCTGCGTCAAGCTTCCCCCAATGCACTTTTGCATGGGCAAGCGCCATTCGCGCACCTTCTATACAGGCTGATAGCTTGATAATATCAAGCCGAGGACAGGCACTCACAATCCGCTTGACGAGTCCGAAGAAACTACTGGGAATTGGCTCTGCAGGCCATAGCCGGATGACCTAGTCCTTCATGGCTAGTTCGGCCGCCTGGTGCAGTTCGACCAGCTGCTTCAGCTGATCGATAAAAGGCACCGGATAGTTCAGCGCCAAATACTACGACCAGAAGTTCCTCCCCGCAGACTCCCTCTCCTCGGACAGGTAAAATTGGGCCGCATCTGATATGCTATGAGGCAGATCCACAAACGCCCCTGCAAAATCAAGAATTCAGCTTGCCGCTTAGAGTTCTCCATATTATAACATCATAACGGCCATAGATACAACAGGCCTTACCAGCCGCAACTTTCTGGGCCTCCTGAATGTCCCGTACAACACCTCGGGCTTCTTCCCGAGCATCTTCCACGGCATAGAGAGCTTGGGCGAGTTCGGATTCTTTCCCTACTAAACTCTGCTCCAAGCTCTCGCTTTTCGTCACAGCATCCTGAAGCTCCCGCTCAGCTATGACGACCCTGACCTCGTGTTTTTCACGTAGAGCCTGTTCGGCCGCAGCCTTCTCTTGGGCATCAGCCGCTGCTTTCTTCAGCGCCTCATATTTGGCACTTGCTCCTAGGGCGCATAACATAAATACTTTTCAAATAAGCACACTTATTGATTTGTGCCCAACACAAGACAATGTCTAAACATACCTTGCCTCTCCTCCAATTGCTTCCTCACACGGCCAAGTTCTTCTTCGGCCCGTCTCAGGCTCTCTTTCAGCTCGGACACTTCCGCATCATGAGCGGCCGTCCTCTCCACAGATGCCTGTTTTAAAAAAATGGGTATACAACATTAGAAGTGCTCATTACAACTGAGGATTTGATCCCCTGCCCGGCTTTCTTTTTCAGACAGTGTATCAGGGGCTACTCCTCATATCATACTAATTCTTTAAAGGTTCCTTAGAAATCATACCTCAAAGGCCTTTATAAGGCCAAGACATGACTCATTCAGCCCACTTTCGGTAGCCTGAATCTTTCCAACCACCACACCCATAAGGGTCCGATGTTCATCAACGACGGACGCGTTCCTTAACAATGTCAACAGACCGCCCGACAGCTTGGCGTATACTGAGGTGGCCGGCGGGGTAGGCAAACCTCTCTCCATGGAGGATGGCCGCTGGCCCGATCCTAGAGCCTTAGGGGCCTCCAGAGCTTTATCCGGCCCCGAGTCTCTTTGAGACGACACCTCGGTGTCGCGCCCGGACTTCGGAAAAGCAATCCCCGGAGGCGTCTCACTCGCCACAGCATTCGAGCTCAACGAATCCTCCGATGAGGATTGTCCGGCAGGAGACCTTGCCGGGCTATGTGAGATGTGGCGACAGATAAAACTACAATACCCGGACAACCCTGGATACATATGCGTATTCGGACTGCGGTTACTTACGATTTTCCCAGGGGCTGGACCTCGGGATCCCACCCCGGGCTGTTATCGGCAGCCAGGGTGGATGCCTCTGGAGGGGAACCTCACCTTCTCTTGGGCGACTCGGCCTCCAGGGACGGGGAAGTTGCACACTTCTTCCCGCCGGCAGAGCAAGGCTCGTCCTCCTCTGCCTCCTCCTCTTTGTTTTCGGAAGAAGGAGCATCGCTAGAGCCTTCGGACTGGGTGTCCGGAGCCTCGCGACAACGGAGGCCACTCCGGGTCTTCTTGACCTGCTTGGGGGCCTCCTTCTTGGGCGCCTTGTAAGGTGCAGGGACAAGCATCTTCGTCAGAAGAGGTCCGGTCGGTTCCTCTGGCAGTGGGACCGGACATTGTATCCTCTCCACTCTTTTTATCCATCCCTCAAGCCACAATGAAGCTTGATTAAAACGCCCCCCTCATGATATGTCGGCTGAAGCCTAGACGGACGGGCATGGATATAACTTACCGGGCTTGCAGAATGGGATAATTGATACCCCCGGTCCTCAGAAGAGTCCGGCCATGATTTGCTGGACTTAAAAAGCACCTTCCAGATATCCTCGTGGGAGGAATCATGGAGCTCTCGGAGGGTTTGGTGCTCGGGTGGGTCGAATTCCCATAAAGTACAGGCTCGACGTTGGCAAGGGAGAACCAGGCGAACTAGCATCACCTGGACCACGTCAACAAGCTTGACGTCCTTGACGACCATATTCCGAACACGCGTAAGAAGCAGCGACAGCTCATCGGACGAGCACCAGTTCAGACCCTTCTTGGGCCAGGACGTAAGCCGCAGCGGAGCTCCGGATCTGAACTCAGGAGCTGCTGCCCATTCTTCGCCGCATGGTTCGGTGATATAAAACCACTGTGTTGTCATTCCTTGACGGAGTTGTTAAAAGTGCCCTTCGGCCAAACAACCTTGGGCATCTTGCTCACCATGGCGCCACCGCACTCGGCGTGTTCACCACTCACCACCTTGGGCTTCACATTGAAAATCTTCAACCACAGGCCGAAGTGAGGCGGAATCCGGAGGAAGGCCTCAGATGCGACGATGAACGTCGAGATATTGAGAAAAGAGTTGGGGAAAGATCATGAAAATCAACCCCATAGTAATACATGACTCCACGTACAAATGGGTGGAGGGGAAACCCGAGGCCGCGGACAAAATGGGGAAGGAACATGACTCTCTCGTGGGGCTCCGGAGTAGGGACAACCTGTCCCGCCGGGGGAGACGGTGGCCAATCTCCTTGGCCAGATACCCGGCTTCCTGGAGCTTCTTGATATCCTTCTCCCGGACGGTAGAGGCCATCCATTTGCCTCCTGCTCCGGAACCGGACATCTGGAAACCCTCTCTTCAATGGAAAAGAAAGGCGCTTAGGCGTTAGGGCTCGAGCAGAGGGAAGTGAGTTAGTGGAAGAAGAAGGCGTGGGTAAAAGAGGATGATGCCTTATCTCTTTATAAGAGAGGGTAAGAGCTTTTTGCGCCTCCCCACTTGCCTAGTGGAACCCGCTCGTCTCCCGCTCGCCGCAATTAGCGGTACGGTTGGATTACCCATACCCGTATTGATGAGAATCACGTGATAAGGGGACACGATCTTCGCTTCGACAAGACGTGCTTAGGAAACTGCCTCGCAGTATACGCTATGGCTGGTTGTGGGAAAAACAGTTCGAATAATGAGCTGGCCCTGATGGCCTGTCACGTCGTCTAAAAGTTGTCAGCTGGAGTATCATTCTCTCTACGGTGGTATGTGAAGATCATTTTGCAGATCCGGACACGGTCTACGTGTTCGATGGTAACCTTGGAGTATTCGGAGGAGGAACCCGCCTTGCAATGCCGAAGATAAGACTGCGCGCCAGACTCATCGTCATTGAAGCCTGGTTCAGGGGCTACCGAGGGAGTCCTGGATAAGGGGGTATCCGGACAGCCGGACTGTATTCATCGTCCGTACTATAGAAGCGTCAAGATACAAGACTCAAGACTTCGGCTCGTGTCCAGATGGGACTTTCCTTTGCGTGGAAGACAAGCTTGGCGATCCGGATATTATGTTTCCTTCCTTGTAAACCGACTCCATGTAAACCCTAGCTCTCCGGTGTCTATATAAACCGGAGAGCATGGTCCTTAGAAGGCCGATCACAATTACAATCATACCATCATAGGCTAGCTCTTAGGGTTTAGCCTCTACGATCTCGTGGTAGATCTACTCTTGTATTCCACATATCTTCAATATTAATCAAACATGAAGTAGGGTTTTACCTCCATCGAGAGGGCCCGAACCTGGGTAAACATTGTGTCCCTTGCTTCCTGTTACCATCAGCCTAAGACGCACAGATCGGGACCCCCTACCTGAGATCCGCCAGTTTTGACACTGACAGCTGGCCCGCTGCCCGATTCTAAGTTCGGATCCTAGGACATGTCCTCCCGTAGACAGGTATTCGGCTCAAAGAGCTCGGGAATCTGGACATAGTTCGTCCTCAGAATAGAGGAAGAATCACTGCGTTGTTCCTCCACCACCCTATCTGATGGGTGACCAGCGGAGAGTTAATTTCCCTTTGGTTGGGTTAAGCCCGATCTGATCATAGTCTGTAGCGACTCCCAGAGAGGCGATGCAATCCAAGAGCTCGTTCAGGGAGGAGAGTTCTATTGGATCCATCTGCTCGACAAATTCCGAGCTGGCGTGGAGGCTATTTTTGACGACCTGAGAAGTCATCGTCAGCGTGGAGGCCGAATGGGCGGTCATGACGAAGCCGCCCAGTCGGAGGGTTTGGCCTACAGCCAGGGTTCCCCTAGAGGTGATGTTTTCCTTGACAACAAGGCGAGCCATCAAACCTTATCGCGACGGCACAGTGGAACTCTCAATGAAAGCACCAATGTCGGTGTCAAAACCGGTGGATCTCGGGTAGGGGGTCCCGAACTGTGCGTCTAAGGCTAATGGTAACAGGAGGCTGGGGACATGATGTTTACCTAGGTTCGGGCCCTCTCGATGGAGGTAATACCCTACTTCCTGCTTGCTTGATCTTGATGATATGAGTATTACAGGAGTTGATCTACCACGAGATCATAGAGGCTAAACCCTAGAAGCTAGCCTGTGATTATGATTGTTCTTGTCCTATGGACTAAACCCTCCGGTTTATATAGACACCGGAGGGGGCTAGGGTTACACAGAGTCGGTTACAGAGAAGGAGATCTACATATCCGAATTGCCAAGCTTGCCTTCCACGCAAAGGAGAGTCTCATCCAGACACGAAACAAAGTCTTCAATCTTGTATCTTCATAGTCCAACAGTTCGGCCAAAGTATATAGTCTGGCTGTCCGGATACCCTCTAATCCAGGACTCCCTCATGCCTCCCTACCTCGTGGCCTCCTCAATTCTTTCTTGACGTCCACTCCAAGTCCTCTAGATCACGTTTGTTCCAAAAATAACTCTCCCGGAGGTTTCATTCCGTTTGGACTCCGTTTGATATTCCTTTTCTGTAAAACACTGAAATAGGCAAAAAAACAACAATTTGGACTGGGCCTCCGGTTAATAGGTTAGTCCCAAAAATAATATAAAAGTGTATAATAAAGCCCATTAAACATCCAAAACATATAATATAATAGCATGGAACAATAAAAAAATATAGATATGTTGGAGACGTATCAGCTAACATCGTTATAAGCAAAATAAGATGCATAAAAGATAAACATCAAATGCACTCAAAACATGTGACATGATATGGCCATAATCATCTTGTGCTTTTGATCTCCATCTCCAAAGCGTCATCATGATATCCATCGTCACTGGCTCGACACCTTGATCTCCATCGATGCGTCGGGGTCGTCTTGCCAACTATTGCTTCTACAACTATTGCTAACGCATAGCGACAAAGTAAAACAATTACATGGCGTTTGCATTTCATACAATAATCGAGAGACAACCCAAAGGCTCCTGCCGGTTGTCGAGATTACAAAACATGATCATCTCATAGAACAACGTATATCACATCACGTCTTGACCATATGACATCACAACATGCCCTGCAAAAACAAGTTAGGCGCCCTCTAATTTGTTGTTGCAAGTTTTACGTGGCTGCTACGGGCTTCTAGCAAGAACTGTTCTTACCTACGGCAAAAACCACAACGGTGATTCATCAAGTTTGATGGTTTAACCTTCTTCAAGGACCGGCCGCGGTCAAATTCAATTCAACTAAAGTAGGAGAAACAACCACCCGCCAGCCACCTTTATGCAAAACTAGTTGCATGTCTGTCGGTGGAACCGGTCTCATGTACGTGGACATGTAAGGTTGGTCCAGGCCGCTTCATCCCACAATACCCTCGAATCAAAATAAGACGTTGGTCGTAAGCAGTATGACCATCACTGCCCACAACTCTTTGTGTTCTACTCATGCATATCATCTATGCATAGACCTGGCTCGGATGCCACTGTAGGGGAACGTTGCATGGAAAACAAAAAAAATTCTACGCACACGCAACGATCTATCCATGGAGATGCATAGCAACAAGGGGGGAGACTGTGTCTGCGTACCCTTGTAGACCATAAGCGGAAGCGTTTCACAACGCGGTTCATGTAGTGGAACTTTCTTCACGATCCAACTGATCGAGTACCGAACGTATGGCACCTCCGCATTCAGCACACATTTAGCTTGGTGACGTCTGCGTCTTCTTGATCCAGCAAAATGGCGAGGTAGTGGATAAATTCTGACAGCATGACGGCGTGGTGACGGTGATGGTGAAGTGATCTCTGCAGGGCTTCTCCTAAGCACTACGAAAATATGACCGGGGGTGTAAACCGTGGAGGGGGGCGCCGCACACGCTCAGACAATGTTGTGGGTTGTGTGGTGCCAACCCCTAGGGTGCCCCAAGTGGCTGCGGCTGCCCTAGGGCACCTGCCTAGCCGCCCCCTTTCCTTATTTGAACATGAGGGGGAAAGGAAAGGGAGATGGCTGCCTTAGGGCGCCTCCCCTTTCATTCCCTCCCTCCTTTGGTACGTGGGCAGGGGGTAGAGGGGCGAAACAACCCCTTGTGGGCTGGTGTGCTCTTACCCTTTTGGCCCATAAGGCCCAATAACCTATCGGGGCTGCCCGGAACCCCTTCCGATGACCCGATAAGTACCCGGTACTACCCGAAACACTTCCGGTGTCCAAATACCATCGTACTATATATCAATCTTTACCTCTTTTCCATTTCGAGACTCCTCATCATGTCGATGATATCATCCGGGACTCCGAACATCATTTGGTATTCAAATCACATAACTCATATAATACTATATCATAATCGAACATTAAGCGTGCGGCCCTACGGGTTCGAGAACTATGTAGACATGACCAAGACACCTCTCCGATCAATAACCAATAGTGAAACCTGGATGCCCATATTGTCTCCTACATATTCTACGAAGATCTTTATCGATCGAACCATTATGACAACATACGTAATTCCCTTTGTCCACTCGGTATGTTACTTGCCCGAGATTCAATCGTCGGTATCTATATACCTAGTTCAATCTCGTTACCGACAAGTCTCTTTACTCGTTCCATAATACAACATCTCGTAACTAACTCATTAGTCATTTGCTTGCAAGGATTCTTATGATGTGTATTACCGAGAGGGCCTAGAGATACCTCTCCGATACTTGGAGTGACAAATCATAATCTCGATCTATGCCAACTCAACAAACACCTTCGGACATACCTGTAGAGCATCTTTATGATCACCCAGTTACGTTGTGAGGTTTGATAGCATACAAGGTATTCCTTTGATATCCAGGAGTTGCATAATCTCATAGTCGAAGGAATATGTATTTGACATGAAGAAAGCAATAGCAATAAACTGAATGATCAATATGCTAAGCTAACGGATGGGTCTTTTCCATAACATCATTCTCATAATGATGTGATCCCATTATCAAATGACAACACATGTCTATGGTTAGGAAACCTTAACCATCTTTGATCAACAAGCGGCTCACTAGGGACACGGTATTTGTTTATGTATCCACACATGTATTTAAGTTTCCGGTCAATATAGTTCTAGCATGAATAATAAACCTTTATCATGATTAAGGAAATACAAAAATAACAACTTTATTATTGCCTCTAGGGAAAATTTCCTTCAGATAATCCCATGTAAGTGCCTAGATGATCCCTACACAAAGCATCAGTTGTGCCAGTGCCATGCAATTTACTGCTTCATGAATCCTAGCTTTGAGATGAAATGAGGAATGAAAAGATGAGTAGATAGAGGACTGTGATCGACTCCTTCATGAATCAACTGCCTTCGCACAGACCATATTGCCCAAAGTGTGACCGCCACTCTTATAAACTTGTCATGAGGCATCCTCTCTATCATAGCAAATAACAAGTTCATAGCTCTTGGTTCAGTGTTGGCCATCAACTGATCTAGCACCTCCTGGTCTACGAAAGGCCACACATATCAGACCATCATGCAATCCAGTAGACTATTTTGCCATGAATCAATTATCCTGCATACAGAAAAAGTACATGTCGAAGACATATTTTTATGCATTCTTGCTACCTCTTGAGCTTGCGTTGTTTTTTCCCTTGAAGAGGAAAGGGTGATGTAGCAAAGTAGAATAAGTATTTCCCTCAGTTTGAGAACCAAGGTATCAATCCAGTAGGAGACAATGCACAAGTCACTAAATACCTGCACAAAAATTAAACAAACTTGCACCCAACACGATAAAGGGGTTGTCAATCCCTTCATGGCTACTTGCAAAAGTGAGATCTGATGGAGATAGATAAACAGTAAAGTAAATATTTTTGGTATTTTTGGTTTATAGATCGGAAAGTAAAAGATTGCAAAATAGTAGATCGGAAATTAATATGATGGAAAACAGAACTTATATGATGGAAAAGAGATCCGAGGGCCATAGGTTTCACTAGTGGCTTCTGAAAGTGCATTATATCGACTAGAGTGGGGGTGAATAGGCGAGTTTTACAAATTCGTCATTGAGGAATTTCTAGGTGAAGAAATTCCTAAGCAATGACACACTAGCAGCGTAATAAGTACTCAGGTAAAAGCATAATAGAGCAACAACATAGTCATCATGATGAAATGAAAACAAGCACAAAGTATAGATAGCGTGAAAACATGATAAGCAGGCTAAAGACTATGTGACTGAAGAATTAGGATTGAGGAAATAGAGAAAGTCTTCAGTCAAAGTCTTCAAACAGTAATGATAAGGTTCATCAACACATGAATGAGGAAATGAAAGGGTTGAGGAAATAGAACCAGTTGGCTTGGTGAAGATAATGATTTGGTAGACCAGTTCCAACTGTTGTGACAATTGTACGTCTGGTTGGAGCGGCTGGGTATTTAAACTTGAGGACACACAATCCCGGACACACAATCCTCAACATATTCTCCTTGAGCTAAAGTCACACAGACCTCGCCCAATCACTCGTGGTAAGTCTTCAAGTGACTTCCAAACCTTCACAAACTTGGTCACTCGGCAATCCACAATTCCTCTTGGATTCTCAGACCATGACGCCTAACCGTCTAGACAATACACAGTCCTCAAAGGTAACAAGCGTTGGTTCCACACATAATGTCAGGACCCCGATCCTGTGCCACACCGA
This sequence comes from Triticum dicoccoides, assembly GCF_002162155.2. Taxonomy (NCBI): domain Eukaryota; kingdom Viridiplantae; phylum Streptophyta; class Magnoliopsida; order Poales; family Poaceae; genus Triticum; species Triticum dicoccoides. Next base: position 515,505,812 of record NC_041393.1, on the reverse strand, counting down.
TCTAGCATGTAACACATCATATCACTTCGCGACCTCACGCACGGTATCCCCATGGGTGTCGCCTTACCAGGCCCGGGACCGTTTGCGCCTTTTGGCTCACGTATATGATAGTGTCGCTAGCATCCATATGACAAAGAACCCGGGCTGACATGGCTAGTCGTGAACCCAAAGTGGCACTAACTTACAGGGACAGGCATACATGACCCAGCAATGAATGTGTCGGTTATCAGCGAGTGAATCCAGGCTGTAGCACTGGGCTAGCAGGACTCCGGTGAACCGGGCTGTAGCGGGCTAACGGACTCCGGTATTCATCGCGTGACATTTCCCCGAAGGGACAGACACAGGAACGAAGAAGGACACATGCCAGCCAGCCTAAGTGTTCCAGAGCAGCAGTAAGCTACCATGGCTCAGAGAAAGCACTAGGAGACATTTCCCGGTAAGAGAGGCTACTAAGGATAAACAACTAGATAGTCAGATCCCACACATACCAAGCATTTTGATAACACACACACAATATGCTCGATATGTGCAAATACAACATGGCATCACAACATGACTCTACAACTCAAGTATTTATTCAATAGGCTTCGAGGAGCGAGATATTACAAACATGGGTCTCTCAACCCAGCATTCAGAGCATACAAGTCAAAGCACAAACGGAAGCTTAACATGTCTGAGTACAGATATCTACAAATGAAAAAGGCTGAGAAGCCTAACTAACTACCAGATCCTGCCGAGGGCACAAGATCATAGCTGAGGTAACAAGCTAAACGTCAAAGTCCACGCGGAACTACTAGTGAGACTGAAGTCTCTCTGCAAAAACATAAAATAGGCAAACATGAGTACAAATGTACCCAGCAAGACTTACATCAGAACTAACTACATATGCATCATTATCAACAAAGGGGATGGTAGGGTTTAACTGCAGCAAGCCAGCTTTGACTCGGTGGCTATCCTGAACTATGACTGCAAGTAACTCTTTTGAGGTGGCGCACACGAGTCCACATATTCACCATATCAATACACCACTATGGATCCGCTCCCGTCTCCCTACGAGAACGCCATCCATAGCACTCACACTTATCTTGCGTATTTTAGAGTATCCACTTTCACTTGTCTATGAACTATACAGGCAACCCAGAATTCCTTTTCCGTGGACACGGCTATTCGAATAGATGATGTTAACCCTGCAGGGGTGTACATCTTCACACACGCTCCCACCACTTACCGCCGTTTACACGACATGTACTCGGCAACCTTCAAGCGGAAGCCCAGCGAGGGTGTTGGCCATGGACTACCTAAACACTCAAGTCTCTAGTCCAGGTTTATCGCCTATTCGGGTTCTATCCGCGAGGATATCCGGCCGGGGTTTCGCTCACAGCCCCAAACGATGTGTGCAGGGTTCCCGAGACACCAAACGGGCGCCCGGTACACCGTGCCATGGTGTATCTACCACATCATAGCCCACCCCTAGGGTCAGCGCTACGCACGGCCTCCAACACATATCCTACAAACACCAGAAACTAATTGCAACTCCTGGACAGAGAACAAGGGTGATTAAGAAGCCGAGAGGGTCCATTGGTTTCGGGCCCAATGCGTGGTAGTAGCTGTTTCATGGATCACAAACACAGAACTCAGTTCCTGAGGACGGTTTCAATGAGACAACCCACCATGTACTCCTACATGGCCTCTCACCGCTACCTTTACCAAATCGTGTTCACACACTTAGCTCACACACAGTAGGACATGTTCACACACCTCTGATTCATCCCCGATGAATCAGACCTGACTCAACTCTAAGCAGTAGCAGGCATGACAAACAAGCATGAATGAGTAGGCACAACAGGGCTCAAATAACTCCTACTCATGCTAGTGGGTTTCATCTATTTACTATGGCAATGACAGGTCATGCAGAGGATAAAGGGGTTCAGCTACCGCAGCAAGTAACAGATGAATCGTTGTTGTCCTAATGCATTAAAAGAGAGCAGGAGCGAGGGAGTGGGATTGTATCGGAATGAACAAGGGGGGTTTTGCTTGCCTGGCACTTCTTAAGATAATATAGCTCTTCATCGGTGTCATCGATCTCATCGTCGGAACCACGTCTACTGAGAGGGAACAATTACCGGCAACAGAGAGGAAACACAATCAATTCAATGCAACATTATGATGCATGATCATGACATGGCAACATGCTGGTGTTTTGAGCTAATGCAGCTAGCAACAAAGTTAAATGAAGTTGGTTTGAACCCTAAGTTCAAATTCAAACTCCACATGTGGTTATTTAAATGCTATTTAATTGAATTTTCCTAAACAGTAGTCATAACTTGTTCTATCATGCATGAAAATGCTACAGATGGATAAATTGGACTTTTCTGATCATTTTTCATATATAATTTGTTTGATTTGGAGCTACGGTTGATTTTCTATGATTTTTAGAAGTTTGCAACATTTTCTGGAATTTTCTATATAAAAATAAATCCAGAAATTAGTTATTGCATCAGCAGTGCGTCAGGGTGACGTCAGTGGTCAAAGGGGACGTCCAGGTCAACCTGACCAGTGGGTCCCGCGTGTCAGCAGTTATTTAAACTAACTAAATTTAGTTAGTTCTAATCTAAGTTAATTAGCAGAGGGGGGTCCCACTTGTCATAAACTCAGGGGAGTCAACCTAGGCCCACCAAGTCAAAGTCAAAGGTCAAACACGCCAGCGTTAAGCCACCGGCGAGGCCAGACGCGGCGGTGAGAGTGCATTAGCGCGTTCCGACGACCAAATGAGCGGCGGAGGGCATCTACGCGTAGCTGGGAGCAGGCCGCAGCGTTTGGTGGCGGTGGTGGAGCTCGGGGTGGCTGGAAACATCGCCGGCGACGACCTTGGCGGCCGCCGAAGTTGGGTGAGGTCGAACCCGAGGCTGCAAGGCACGGCGAGGCACGGGAAGTGGTGCGTTGAACTCGTGGGGGTGCGGTGGAGTTAGTGGACAAGGTGGTGAGGCCTGTGGGTGGCCAGAGTCACGTCGGCGATGAGCTCCGCGGCGGCGCGTGCGGGTGAGCTTCATGCAGTCGCTACAGTTCTCGAGAGCGACAATGGGGAGGGGGAGAAGGGTCAGTGGCTCACAGCGATCACGACAACGTAGACGGCGGGGTCGGGGACGAGCTGATGCAGCGGCGGCGGCGAAGGGGATCTGCGGTGGTGCTCAGGGAAGATGAGCTCGAAGAAGATGAAGCAGGGCTCACGAGCGCTCGGGGCTCGGGCTGCTCGACGGAGTCGACGACGGCGGAGTTGTTGGGCATGGTGGCTCGGTACGGGGACGATGGTGGACGCGGTTTCACGGTGGCGCGGGCGCAGCAGCGTCGGCCATGGCGGAGGGAGAGCGAGAGGGAGAGGCAGGGGGAATGCAAGATGTCCACGGGGTTGGGGCGGCTACATGGAGCTCACCCAGGTGTCCAGGGGCGCGGGCGGCAAGCAGGTGGCGCTGTGGCGAGCTCGTGCTCGTCGGTGTCACCTCTGTGCCTGCCTGGCGAGGACGAAGCAGCTGGCTGGCATGGGCCAACACAGTGCTGGGCCTGCCAGGTGGGCTGCGGTCACGTAAGTGGCCCAGGTAAAAAATCTCTCTCTCTCTTTTATTTATGTTTATGTTTTCTATTATTCTGTAGTCTTTAGGGCTTTATATAAAATACTTAAACAGATCCAAAAATCATGAAACTAATCATGGCTACTGTTTAGAATATATCCAACAGTAAACATTTTAGTTTATGATTATTTGAGCATTTAAAATATTTTATAGTATTTAAATTCCCAAATGAAAATACCATATGATTTAATTCAGAGCCCAAATATGTCATGGAAAAATGTGCAACACCTCTGGTTACTGTTTCCAGCATTTCCAGAAATGATGAACATTTTTGAAAGCCATTTGGATTCACTGAAGTTATTTTAGTTGAACCTAGTGAATTCCTTTGATGCTAGGGTTTAAGCAATCCCTATTTCAAGTTTTCAAAAGAATTTAAACATGATGCATGGAAGCTAAAGCAAAGACAAGCAAGGCCTGAACTGGGGATGTGACACAGAAACAATCTCTTTAGTGATGCTCAATCACTTTGGGTTGTAGGTGTTTGGGTTTTGTGTTTTTCCTCACTTGATGATTTTCGCTCAAAGTCCTCGGAGGATGGGATGCTCTCAATGACAAGTGTCAGTTTCTCTCAGAGCAGCCAACCAGCTAGTGGTTGTAGAGGGCGGCTATTTATAGCCTAGGGAGCAGCCCGACATGATAAGACATAAATGCCCTTCAATGTATGACCGTTAGGTGGGTAGGTATTTTGGGACAGCTGGCGCATAGCACAGCAACGGTCGGATATTTGAGGTTCAAAATCCTCGGGACTATCATGTTCCTCACTGTGTAGGCAATCCGCACTGGCGAATTCCTAACTCCTCAGTCAGAACAAATTCCTCAGAGACCAAAAGATCTTCGTCTCTGTCACTGAAGAAATTTGACTGAACTGATATGAAATTTCCAATGGATTCACTCAAAAGGATTCGGTAGGTGTAGGATTTTGAATTGAGCATCACTTGGAAATCACTTTCCGTAGTATTACCTCGACCCCCTTTAAGAGCACGATGTTTCCTATGACTCAAGAAAGAGAAAATGAAACTAAAAAAACAAAAGTCTTCATGCTTCATAATCCTCGCATGAAAATCCAAGTCTTCAAGGTCTCACCATTTTCTTCACTTTGAAAATCTTCAGGAGAACCAAAGTCTTCAGGTGAAGACATACATTTTAGGGGTCGACTTTCATTGTAAATATCAAACTCCTCATCAACTTATAGAGCCTGTGTATACTCACAAACATATTAGTCCCTTAACCTATAAGTCTTCAGTATACCAAAATCACTAAGGGGCACTAGCTGCACTTACAATCTCCCCCTTTTTGGTGATTGATGACAAATATGTTAAGTTTTCAACGGGGATAAACATATGAAGTGTAAATGCTAATATTGAGGAATTTGATTGCAACATATAGAAGAACTCCCCCTAAAGATGTGCATATTTGAGGAATTTGCTTTGGATAGCAAATGCACATTGTAGAGTAATATCATGGAGATCTCCCCCTATATCTTGTAATTCATACACGCATTTGATATATAATATGAAGAATTTGAAATGCATGATGAAATATGGTGTCTGACGAAATTCAGCATGCGTGCATTTAAGTACTTGAGGAAATAAGCATGCAGAAAATAGTCAAAAGTATCAGACCACCATAGGACTTAAGTTTACAACTCGGCAAAGCAAACACTTCAGAAGAACAAGAGTTGTAACTTAACCAAAAAACACCCATATAATAGACCTGCTTGAAGACTAACTCAAATTTCTCCCCCTTTGTCATCAAATGACCAAAAGGGACAAAAATGAGGACTAATGCCCTTGAAGAATATCATCATGATGTCAATGGAGGATCGCTAGCGTTGTTGGGGTCATCCGCTGATGTAGGGTCTGCCCCAGTGTCATCCAAATCTTCAGCTTTGTTTGTCTCGCGCAATGAAGAATACGAACTGGCAACCAACTGAGGAACTTTGACCTTCTTGAATTTCTTTGATGGTGGCTGAGACCAGTCAAAGTCCTGTTGGAAGTCCATTTCCTTGAGTTCATCACCAGTGTATAGATTCTAAAGAATAGCCCACGTGCGGTCGAAGACTTGATGCAGATAATGGTGATTCTTCTTCACAGTGTTTTGAGTAACGGTCATGTTCTGAAGAACTGCACCAAACTAACGCTTGACCCACTAGTGATTTCTATCCACTTTTTGATGAAGACTGAGGAGTAGCTCACGATCAGTCATCACACGCGAAGCAGTGGCTTGAGGATTTTTCTTTGAAGCATTTGCAATAGTGTCATGTGTGGCAGAGTCATCATTGGTTGAGTAGGATGCAGCCTTGCAAAATTGATCATCCAGAGGACGAGTGCCTTCATCGATAATAGTGGCCTTGCCCTTCTCATCAGCCGAGGAAATAGTCTGTTTGAGGACTTCAATTGGGGGGAAATAGCTGAGATGATTCTGAAAGTCAGCCTTGTAATGAATGACCTTGATCTGATGAATTTCATGATCCAGGGAGCGTAAGGCTTCAACTCAAAGGGTGACAGAGCAGCATTGGCCAAAGTCCTCATGAAGAAATCATGGTAATTGATAGGAATACCATGCATGATGTTGAAAATCAGATTCTTCATGATGCCAGCAACCTCTTCTTCATCCGAGTTGTGGCCCTTGATTTGACTAAGGGTTTTGGCCATAATGTGATAAATGTTTCTTAGCACATTGAGCAAATCCTTGACGTGTAATGTGGTCCTTTGAACTTGGCCAGCCTTCAAAGGCTTCATCAGTACTTTCTTCAGATGATTTGACAATTCACGTTCCTCATACAGTTTCAGAGCGCCTTCAGTGGGAGGACTCATTGGGATGGCATGTAGCAATTCAGAGGCCGGAGCATGGTAGTGAGTATTTTCAGCCATCCAATCCATCACCTGTGAATTCACATCATCAACATTACATGTGAGATGCAAAGTAGCATAGAATTGAAGAATGAGTTCTCCATTCCAATCGCAGATGTCGGTGCAGAAGTTGAGCAGCCCAGCGTCATGAAGAACACTGAGGACTGGGGTGAAACATGGAAGGGACTCCATATCCACATGAGGAAGTTGCTCATGGTCAAAAAAATTGTCCTTATCAAACAGGAGCGAGGAACAGAAATTCATCTGAGTGACATTCCAAAAGCGCTTGCGACGAAGTGGAGCAGAGTCGTATGGATTGTAGTCAAAGAAGAAATGATGCTCAACAAAGAAGTCATCAACCTTGAATTTCTGCTTCTTGGTGTGAGGATTATGTGGCTTGGCTGAAGATTTGTAGTGGAAGTCTTCATAGCCTCTTGTCGCACAGCCTCGGGAGCCACATGCCGAGGAATTTCAGGAGCAACTTTATCAGAAGCAGTCTTGGCCTCCATTTCACCGGCGCTAGTGGCTGGAACTTCTGCTGGAATAGTGAGAAGTGAAGCTTGACGTTCTTTAGAGCCCGTATGAATTTCTTCAGTTTGGACTAGGGACTGAGGAAATTGCTGCAGAGGAGTGGTCAGAGGAGAATTGGGATGATGTCTTTCCCAATAATCATCGTTTAGTACTGGAGTTGTAGACCCAATGTACACATCCTCATATTTAGTGTTAATTAATTCAACGCCTGCCTCTTCAGCAGTGAACTGAGGCACGGGCGATGATACCTGTACAGGTGAAGGGATCGCATCCACATCAATTTCTTCATCCAACTGCTCTAACATAGAAACAGAGGGATTCTCTGCATCAATGTCATTAGTGAAAGGGTCGAGAAGAGGTGTCTAGAGGGGGCTGAATAGACTCTTAACATGGAAAAGTAGCAATTTTTAAGTTCTTCAAGTTGAGATGGAGTTTAAGCACAAGTTTAAACATTCACAATACATAACAAGCAAGCATGACAAGAGCATATGAGCAGCGGAAAGTAAAGCATGCAAATTGCAAGAATGTAAAGGGATGAGATTGGAGTGTGCAAACACAATTGGAGACATGGAGATTTTTGGCGTGGTTCCAATAGGTGGTGCTATTCTACATCCACGTTGATGGAGACTTCAACCCACGAAGGGTAACGGCTGCGCGAGTCCACAGAGGGCTCCACCCAGGAAGGGTCCACGAAGAAGCAACATTGTCTATCCCACCATGGCCATCGCCCACGAAGGACTTGCCTCACTAGGGTAGATCTTCACGAAGTAGGCGATCTCCTTGCCCTTACAAACTCCTTGGTTCAACTCCACAATCTTGACGGAGGCTCCCAAGTGACACCTAACTAATCTAGGATACACCACTCTCCAAAAGGTAATAGATGGTGTGTTGATGATGAACTCCTTGCTCTTGTGCTTCAAATGATAGTCTCCCCAACACTCAACTCTCTCTCCTAGGATTGGATTTGGTGGAAAGATGATCTGAGTGGAAAGCAACTTGGGGAAGGCTAGAGATCAAGATTTATGTGGTTGGAATGGAATATCTTGACCTTAACACATGAGTAGGTGGTTCTCTCTCATAAGATGAATGCCGGAAGTGTAGGCATGTTCTGATGGCTTTCTCCATGAATGAAGAGAGGGTGGAGGGGTATATATAGCCTCCACACAAAATCTAACCGTTACACACAATTTACCAAACTCGGTGAGACCGAATCAGAAAACTCGGTCAGACCAATTTAGTTCGTAATGTGACCGTTAGGCATTTCGGTGGGACCGATATGATCAATTCAGTAGGACCGATGTGCTAGGGTTAGGGTAGAATCTCATCTCAGTTTGACCGATTGCACAAACTCAATGGGACCGATTTTTGTAATAAGCGAAACAGAGAGTTGGTCAGGCAAACTCGGTGGGACCAATTGCATATCTCGGTGGACCAAAATTATTGCAAAAGGGAACAAAGAGTTTGCAAGCCCATCTCGGTGAGACCGAGATCCCATCGGTGAGTGCGAATTGATTAGGGTTTCTGGCAATGGTTATGTCAAGTGAACTCGGTGGCGCCGGATAGATCAAATCAGTGGGGCCGAGTTTGACTTTTGGTATGGGACATATGTGGAATGAGAAAGTGGTTGAGGGCTTTGGAGCATATCACTAAGCAGTTTGATCAAGAAAGCCATTAAGAAAAACCTCATCCCCTTTCAATAGTATTGGCTGGCTTTCCTATGGACTCAATGTGATCTTGGATCACTGAAATAGAAAATGTAGAGTCCTGAGCTTTGAGCTTGAGCTAATCCTTTGTCCTTAGCATCTTGAAGGGGTTCCACATCCTCTTGTCCATGCCACTCCACTGTTGGACTTATCTAAAATATACTAGATAAAATTATTAGTCCAACAAGATATATGTTGACATTAATTACCAAAATCACCCGGGAGCACTTGTGCTTTCAATCTCCCCCCTTTTGGTAATTGATGACAACATACATCAAAGCTTTAGATAAAGATATAGAGAAAGGCAGGTAAAGCTTTGGAAGGACATGTAACATGCATAGGCTCCCCCTATATGTATGCAATCATGTAAATATGGAACATAAGAGCATGTGAGTTCATAATCATGACAAAGCAAGCAATGAGTTACATGTATCTTGGCTATATGCATCAGAGAAATGGTGTGAATATAGGAAATGTACCTTCATGCTCATGAGTCCCTCTTGTAAACAATATGTACATCAACAAGATATCCTCATGCACATGAGTGTGATGCATATACTGACCTTGTGGTCTTGAGCTGGCTTTGGAAGAGATGAACCTGAGTAAACAAGGTTAGGCAACACAGAAACATCTACTGAACAGAGCAAGAGCAGCAAACCACAATAGTACCAAGATTGGGATGACATGAAGAGAGTGAGTACTAGGTACTCTATTTGAGTGTAGACATGTCACCAAAGGTAAAGATATGCAATGAATTCAAAGTTTCCTTCCCTTAGATGTCTTGCTCCCCCTAAATCTTATATGGGATACTGGGAGAAGATAAGGAAAAGAAAATCAGAGAAAAGCAGACACACAAACAATCATGAACATGTCTTTCCCCTATAAATACATGTGACTTCTCTCCTCTTTGAATACCAAGCATATGGGGTCTCTCTATGATGTGATTATTTATCTCTCTTTCCCCCTTGATATGATTAAGCTTTGATGTGAGCTCTCTCTCCCCCTTTGACATCAATTTCCAAGAAGAGGTCTTCTAGGGTGTGAGTCAAAATAGGTTTGGTCCTTGAGTCACATAGCAAAGTAGCGGAGAAAAATAAGGTGCTGGTAGAGGATAAGAATCATCGAGTGGAGCTGGAACAAAATGTGCAGGATGCAAATGGCAAAGTGTCTCCTCAACATTTGAAATCGGTAACACCAAGTTGTTGTCTTCGGTGGCACCGAGGTGATTTGGTTTGACCAAAAAAAAAGAAACCGGTGTGTCCAAGTTCATTACAAAGATAAAGAACTTGTCGCCTTAGCTCACTAGGCAAATAAGATCTCACAAGGATTTACAAGGAATTAACTAAAGGATTTGCAATGAATAGGATGCAGGGAATGCATAATAAAAATTAAAAAGGAAAAGAGATCTAGATGAATTAAGAAGGGAAACAAATATGCAAGTGACAAATGCAAGAACACTATAGAACTTCATCTAGAATTGGTCGGCGACAAAGTCACCTATGTTAGAGTATATTGACTTAGGATTCAAGTGAAGACACTTGATCATAGGTCATACTCGTCGTTTAAGCTCAAAATGGGGTTGCCATTTTTCATTTAAGCATTTTGATGTATTCACATCTTGTTGAGATGCTTTGACCCATGACTTGGGGTAAAGCTTCTCTAAGATGGAATAACATACCTTGGGTGGTGGTGTTGATTTTGATCATGTAATGGAACTTGTGTGGGATGCTCAAGGTTGATGTAGTTCATTGGGAGCACCACTTGTGATTGGAGTTCATCTACCTACATGAGTTAGCTTTGCAAGGAGGAGCACTTGTGTATCCAAAGTGTTAATCATGAAATATGATACCAAAAGAAATTTGATATATATAAATTGTCAAAGGATATGTTTGAGGGGTTTCATGCTTCCTTGTCTTCAACCACCATATTGTAGAGACTTGGTGATGTAGAGATTACTCAAGATGTGAGTGAGTTGCAATCTCATAGATTTAGACTCATCTAAGTACCTACAAGGGTTAGATAACATACAAGGGTGCAAATATATCCTAGACATATGATTATCATCATAAGAGAAATATCAAGGATTAGTCAAAGGCTCATGCCTTGCATGTATCCAAATGGAGTTACTACTCCAAGTTTGAGGCATCAATGATGTTCAATTCACCTCTCAACCGACAAAGTTTGGTGAATATATCCGCCAATTGCTTATCGGTACAAACATGCTTAAGGTCAATGTCTCCTTTAGCAACATGATCTCGAACTAAATGAGGACGAACCTCGATATGCTTAGTTCAAGAATGTTGCACGAGATTGTGAGCAATATTTATAGCACTTTCATTGTCACAAAGCAATGGAACATGTTTCACATATATCCCATAATCTTTAAGAGTTTGGGTCATCCAAAGTAATTGAGCACAACATGAACCGGCGGCAATGTATTCCATTTCGCCGGTGGATAAGGATACCCAGTTTTGTTTCTTGGAGGACCAAGGCACAAGAGATCTACTAAGAAATTGACAAGTACCCGAAGTGGACTTTCTATCGACCTTGTCTCCGGCATAGTCCAAATCGGAGTAGCCAACAAGATCAAAAGAAGACCTCTTTGGATAAAAAATGCCAAAATTTGGTGTATGTATTAAGTTCTCACTATACTTTTCACAGCCTTAAGATGACATTCTTTAGGGGCCGCTTGATATCGTGCGCACATGCACACACTTAGCATAATGTCGGGATGGGAGGCACATAGATACAACAATGAACCAATCATAGGGCGGTAAACTTTTTGATCAACAGGTTCACCATCTTTAGTCAAGTCAAGATGTCCACTACTAGGCATGGGTATATTCATACCTTTGCATTCTTGCATATTGAACTTCTTGAATAAGTCCTTGGTGTACTTTGTTTGAGAGACAAAGGTACCTTCGTTAGTTTGCTTTATTTGCAAACCAAGAAAGAATTTGAGCTCACCCATCATGGACATCTCAAACTTCTCCGACATTAGCTTTCCAAACTTCTCACTAAAAAGAGGGTTAGTTGAACCAAATATAATGTCATCAACATAAATTTGGCACACAAATAATTCTCCATTAACCCTTTTAGTGAAGAGAGTAGAATCAATTTTTTCGATCTCAAAGCCTTTTTCAATAAGGAACTTGGTTAAGCATTTATACCACGCTCTAGGAGCTTGTTTGAGACCATAAAGAGCTTTGTGAAGTTTGTACATATGATCGGGTTTCTTAGGGTTAATAAAGCCGGGAGGTTGTTTAGCATAAACTTCCTCCTCAACTTCACCATTTAGAAAAGCACTTTTAATATCCATTTGGTACAAGGTGATATCATGGTGATTAGCATAGGCAAGTAATATGTGAATGGACTCAAGTCTAGCAATGGGGGCATATGTCTCACCATAGTCCATACCTTCGACTTGAGTGTAGCCTTGGGCGACGAGACGTGCTTTGTTGCGAACTACTTGTCCATCTTCATCTTGCTTGTTGCGAAACACCCATTTGGTACCGATGATGCTGTGGTTGTTTTCGGGCTTCTTGACCAATGTCCACACTTGGTTTCTCTCAAAGTTGTGTAGCTCTTCATGCATGGCATTTATCCAATCCAGATCTTCCAATGCTTCTTCAACCTTCATGGGTTCAATGCTAGAGATGAATGAATAATGTTCATAAAAATTAGCCAAATGAGTTTTAGAGCAAGTGATTCTCCTGGTTTGGATATCATTGTAGATTTGCTCGACGGGATGGTCTCTGGCGACTCTTGCTCGAACTCGTGAGAGCTTTTGTTTTGGTCAGGTTGGAACATCTTATTCATCATATTTCTCTTCTTCTTGGCCTTCTTCATTGTTGACGTTGTCGTTCTCTTGTCGTGGTGGAGAAGGAGGTTGATGTGGTTCATCTTGGTGTGCTTCTTCGTTTTCTTCATCTTGGTGTGTCCCACTTGTGGATGCTTCCATATCAACTCTTGGTTCACCTTGTCGTGAGGTAGAAGCTTCCACTTGGACGGACGAGGTACTCTCCTTCACCTCTATTGGCCGGATCTTGCCAATAGAAAAGTCTTGGATTGCTTCCGAAGGGTCTTTGTCTCCTACATCAATTGGAAATTGCTCTACTTGCGAGCCCTTAGATTCATCAAGCTTCACATGTACCATCTCTTCAACCTTTCGGGTGAAATTGTTGTATAGATAGTAAGTGTGAGAGTTTGAGCCATAACCAAGTAGGAAACCTTCATGAGATTTGGGAGAAAATTTAGAACAACGATGCTTATCAAGAATGTAGCACTTTGAGCCGAATACTCTAAAGTATCCAACTTGGGGTTTGTTACTAGTGAGGAGCTCGTATGTAGTCTTGCTGAGTAGCTTGTAAAGATATAGACGATTTTGTTGCATGACAAGCTGTCTCAATCGCTTCCGCCCAAAAGTGTTTTGGCGTCTTGTACTCATCAAGCATCGTTCTCGCCATTTCGATGAGCATCTCGTTCTTCCTCTCAACAACTCCATTTTGTTGAGGTGTGTACGTAGCTGAGAACTCATGTGAGATCCCTGCTTCATCAAGAAAGGTGTCCACATTGGCATTCTTGAACTCTGTTCTGTTGTCGCTACAGACCTTCTTTATCTTCACTTCAAATTGGTTTTGGGCCTTCCTAGCGAAGTTTTGGAAGATCTTTTGAACCTGCAATTTATCATCAGGAAAGAACACCCACGTAAATCTTTAAAAATCATCAACTATAACTAGACCAAATGAATTTCCACCTGGACTTCTGTAAGCATTGGGACCGAAAAGATCCATGTGAAGTAGCTCGAGCGGTCTCCTCGTGGTCATGATGTTCTTCACGGGGTGGCTTCCTCCAACCTGTTTTCCTGCTTGGCAAGCGCTACAAAGTCTATCCTTATCAAATATGACATCTTTAACACCAAGGATATGATCACCTTTAATAAGCTTATCAAGATTTCGCATGCCCACATGAACTAACCTTCTATGCCACAACCAGCCTTTAGAAGATTTAGCAATTAAGCAAGTTCTAGGTTGAGCCTTTTTAGTGAAATCGACAATGTATAGATCACCTCTACGTATGCCGGTAAAGACCATTTTATGATTATCTCTTTGAAACACTTGGCGATCTACTTTAGTAAATAGGACACTAAAACCTAAATCAGCAAGTCTAGATACAAAAAGTATATTATAGCCAAGAGATTCAACGAGCATGACATTTTGTATGGAGCTATCATGTGAGATGACCATCTTACCGAGGCCAACCACCTTACACTTTGAGTTATCACCAAAAGTGACATACTTTCGAGGGCCGTCATTTTCAGCAAGCTCACGAAACATATCTTTATCCCCGGTCATGTGATCGGTACTTCCACTATCAAGGACCCATTCCTTTCCTCCTGCCATGTAGCCGCGAAGATTAGCCATAAGACCAAAGTGTCTCATTGCATCATCAAGATCGTAGTCACTATCATCATCCTCATCATAGTATCCATATTCAAGATCGTCATGTGATGGATCAATCCCTAGAGAGCGTGATTCATTAGATAAATGATCATGATAATAATCATCTTTATGAAATCTAATGGCTTCGGAGATAATATTGCTAATGATTCCAACATCTCTTTTGGCACGCATAAGGTCACGAAGCTCAAACAGACAATCATCAAACTTAGGATCACTAGTACTCATTTTATTCAAAGCAATTGACTTATGAAGAATCTCATCTAGATTTTGCAAGGAATAGTTTGGAAATCTTTCCTCAAGAAATCTCCATATAGTATAAGCACAATCAAGAGTTGGCAAGTGACCAATCGAATTTCTAGGCAATCCTCTAATGATAAGATTGATAGTTCTAAGATTGCGAATCATGTCAAGATCCTCATCGGGAGTGGGATGCAAATGATCAACAAGGCGAGCACAAGGGTTGGTAATGTACTTGCTCAAATGATATTCATTGAAAATCTCAAGCATCTCATTTTTCCACTCATGAAAGTACTCTCCATCAAGTATAGGTACTCTATGTCTAAGACTCCCCAACATAGACTCATCCATCTTCCTCCAATGGTGATTAAACCAAAGCAATGGTGACCAAGGCTCTAATACCAATTGAAAGGATCGAGAAGAGGTGTCTAGAGGGGGGTGAATAGACTCTCAACCAAGAAAAGTAGAAATTTTTAAGTTCTTCAAGTTGAGGTGGAGTTTAAGCACAAGTTTAAACATTCACAATACATAACAAGCAAGCATGACAAGAGCATATGAGCAGCGGAAAGTAAAGCATGCAAATTGCAAGAATGTAAAGGGATGGGATTGGAGTGTGCAAACACAATTGGAGACACGGAGATTTTTGGCGTGGTTCTAATAGGTGGTGCTATCGTACATCCACGTTGATGGAGACTTCAACCCACAAAGGATAACGGCTGCGCGAGTCCACCGAGGGCTCCACCCACGAAGGTTCCACGAAGAAGCAACATTGTCTATCCCACCATGGCCATCACCCACGAAGGACTTGCCTCACTAGGGTAGATCTTCACGAAGTAGGCGATCTCCTTGCCCTTACAAACTCCTTGGTTCAACTCCACAATCTTGACGGAGGCTCCCAAGTGACACCTAACCAATCTAGGAGACACCACTCTCCAAAAAGTAATAGATGGTGTGTTGATGATGAACTCCTTGCTCTTGTGCTTCAAATAATAGTCTCCCCAACACTCAACTCTCTCTCATAGGATTGGATTTGGTGGAAAGATGATTTGAGTGGAAATCAACTTGGGGAAGGCTAGAGATCAAGATTTATGTTGTTGGAATGGAATATCTTGACCTCAACACATGAGTAGGTGGTTCTCTCTCAGAAAATGAATGTTGGAAGTGTAGGCATGTTCTGATGGCTCTCTCCATGAATGAAGAGAGGGTGGAGGGGTATATATAGCCTCCACACAAAATCTAACCGTTACACACAATTTACCAAACTCGGTGAGACCGAATCAGAAAACTCGCTCAGACCGATTTAGTTCATAACGTGACTGTTAGGCATTTCGGTGGGACTGATATGATCAATTCGGTAGGACCGATGTGCTAGGGTTAGGGTAAAACCTCATCTCGATTTGACTGATTACACAAACTCGGTGGGACCGATTTTGGTAATAAGCGAAACAGAGAGTTGGTCAGCCAAACTCGGTGGGACCGATTGCATATCTCGGTGAGACCGAAATTATTGCAATAGGCAACAAAGAGTTTGCAAGCCCATCTCGGTGAGACCAAGATCCCATTGGTGAGACCGAATTGATTAGGGTTTCTAGCAGTAGCTATGTCAAGTGAACTCGGTGGCGCCGGATAGATCAAATCGGTGGGGCCGAGTTTGACTTTTGGTATGGGACATATGTGGAAATGAGAAAGTGGTTGAGGGCTTTGGAGCATATCACTAAGCACTTTGAGCAAGCAAGCCATTAAGCAACACCTCATCCCCTTTTAATAGTATTGGCTTTCCTATGGACTCAATGTGATCTTGGATCACTAAAATAGAAAATGTAGAGTCCTGAGCTTTGAGCTTGATTCAATCCTTTGTCCTTAGCATCTTGAAGGGTTGCACATCCTCTTGTCCATGCCACTCCACTATATGACTTATCTGAAATATACTAGATAAAATTATTAGTCCAACAAGAGATATGTTGACATTAATTACCAAAATCACCCGGGGAGCACTTGTGCTTTCAATCAGGAATGACATATTCCTCACCAAAGGGAACAATCTCCTTTGATGGCATGCTCGACAGAGGAACAACATCAATCGGATTGGCGAATGAGCTTGTCAAAGTCTTCACTTTCTTCAGAGCTGAAGACTCTGAGGTATGAGATGCTTTCCTTCTCTTCATAGCTGCCCTTTCTGCAGCCTTTGTCTTCTTCGCTTTTGATGCATAAGGAATGTTAATGTTTTTCATTTGTGATGACTTTGCAGGAGGAGCAGATGAAAGAGGCACAACTTCTTCAGGCACAACTGATGCAGTTGCCCTGTTCAGTTTCTTCAGGTGTAGCAGCAGAATCTTCAGCTAGCCTGGGTTGATCTTTAGGCGCAACATTGATGGTTGCCCTAGCAGTTTCATCAGGAGCTGGAATTTCTTCAACAACCTGGCACTCTCAGCATCATCAAAAGCCTGATTTTCATCAGCGCTGCTGGCATGTTCTTCAGTGGGCTGAGCAGATGCTTCACCTAGAGGAATTTCTTGTCGCACTTCAGCAGCAACATTGGTCTTGAAAGCATTTTTCTAGTCTAACGAATCTGACCTTGGCGCCTAGCCAATCTGCATGGTATGCGTCAAATTCATCACTAAGAGCTTTGATCTCAGTATGAAGAGTCTCAAGTTCTTTAGGAGACATGTTGACAACATTCTTCTTCAGAAATCGCTCCTTCTTGTACTGAGATTTCTTCACTTGCATGGCCTTATCAAATTTCCATTTTTCTTCAGCGATAAAGGCAGTGAGCACGTGACTTTCTCCAGGTGAGAGATTCAGTTCTGGCAGCGGTGTGTTGGGATATTTGTGCCATAGATCTATGACGCCCACGATCTTCTTTGGATCTAGCAAAAGTGGCACAACACTGCCTTTGGCACTAGCGGCCCGATGTTGGCGATCTCTGGTGATTTCAGCAAGTTCATCATCATCAGCTTCATCACCACTTGATGGAATTTCAAAGGCGACATGCTTCTTGTGAGGACTTGGCCCTGTGCCGCATCCAGCAGCAGCCTTTTTATTCAGAAATATTAGAGTTGTTGAGGACTGAGGCTGAGCTGAAGAACTAGTAGAGGCTCCTGAAGCAATTGGGATGCCAGTTGTCCTTTGGCACGTGGCAAGATGCACTAGTGCTGAGGACTTTGCAGGTGCAGCTGAGGATTTTGCAGGAGCAGGAGCTGCACTTGCTGGTGTTGCTTGAGTAGTAGGCCATGAGGTCTTTGATGAGCTGGGCCGTGAGGGTATTGTAGTAGAAGAAGGTGGCTTCACAGCAGACTTCTTTGGCATAGCCTTCTTGGTCTTCCTATCAGAGGCTTCAGCAGCATCAGCAGCAGAATCTTCATTGAATTTCTTCACTGCTTCTTTTGCTACTTTAGCCAATTTTCTTTGGCGCTTTGCCCACTCCTTGGGAAATTCCTCACCTCTTCTGATGCTTGTGGGATCGGCTTCTTGGCCTGGAGCTAATGGAGGTCTTGGGCATGCAGGATTGACAGCAAATTTCCTCATGTACTTGGGAGTGACATAACGATATTCCCTCCTTTCTCTTGCCCATCTGCGTTCAATCTGTTGAATGCACACCTTGCGCTAATTTTTGTTCTCCTTGTCATGCTTGGCTTCATCAGGAGTACAGTATTCTTCATATACTTCTTCAGGGATTTCGAAGGCAGTGTTTGTCTCAGGCCTCTTTCCTCCCTTCTGAGGACACTTTCCATCAGCTATATTCTTCACCTGAGGATTCTGAAAAGGTATGCCGTTTTTCTTCAAGGAACGCTGCAAATAAGTTAAGTCGATGAGAACCTAGTGATTCAGCAGCGGACATGTGTACCTGTGAACAGAGTATAGGTGCGAAGAATTTGGATAGGTGATGTCTACTACACAACCTTCTTCTTGTAGACGTTGTTGGGCCTCCAAGTGCAGAGGTTTGTAGGACAGTAGCAAATTTCCCTCAAGTGGATGACCTAAGGTTTATCAATCCGTGGGAGGCATAGGATGAATATGGTCTCTCTCAAGCAACCCTGCAACCAAAGAACAAAGAGTCTCTTGTGTCCCCAACACACCCAATACAATGGTAAATTGTATAGGTGCACTAGTTCGGCGAAGAGATGGTGATACAAGTGCAATACGGATGGTAGATATAGGTTTTTGTAATCTGAAATTATAAAAACAGCAAGGTAACTAATGATAAAAGTGAGCGTAAACGGTATTGCAATGCTAGGAAACAACGCCTAAGGTTCATACTTTCACTAGTGCAAGTTCTCTCAACAATAATAACATAATTGGATCACATAACTATCCCTCAACATCCAACAAAGAGTCACTCCAAAGACACTAATAGCAGAGAACAAACGAAGAGATTATGGTAGGGTACAAAACCACCTCAAAGTTATCCTTTCTGTTCTATCCATTCAAGAGTCCGTAGTAAAATAACATGAAGCTATTCTTTCCGTTCAATCTATCATAGAGTTCATACTAGAATAACACCTTAAGACACAAATCAACCAAAACCCTAATGTCACCTAGATACTCCATTGTCACCTCAAGTATCCGTGGGCATGATTATATGATATGCATCACACAATCTCAGATTCATCTATTCAACCAACACAAAG
Source organism: Triticum dicoccoides (assembly GCF_002162155.2). Classification (NCBI taxonomy): domain Eukaryota; kingdom Viridiplantae; phylum Streptophyta; class Magnoliopsida; order Poales; family Poaceae; genus Triticum; species Triticum dicoccoides. The sequence goes on along the minus strand of NC_041393.1, from coordinate 515,486,773 downwards.
TACTTCAAAGTGTGCCCCAAAGTTTCCACTGGAGAGTCAAGACGAAAACGTGTGCCAACCCCTATGCATAAGTTCACAAGGTCACTGAACTTGCAAGTTGATCACCAAAACATACATCAAGTAGATCACGTGAATATCCCATTGTCACCACAGATAAGCACGACAAGACATACATCAAGTGTTCTCAAATCCTTAAAGACTCAATCCGATAAGATAACTTCAAAGGGAAAACTCAATCCATTACAAGAGAGTAGAGGGGGGAGAAACATCATAGGATCCAACTATAATAGCAAAGCTCGGGATACATCAAGATCGTGCCATAGAGAGAACACAAGAGAGAGAGAGAGAGAGAGAGAGAGAGAGAGAGAGATCAAACACATACCTACTGGTACATACCCTCAACCCTGAGGGTGAACTACTCCCTCCTTGTCATGGAGAGCGCCAGGATGATGTAGATGGCCACCGGTGATGGGTTCCCCCTCCGGCAGGGTGCCGGAAAGGGCTCCCGAGAGGTTTTTGGTGGCTCTAGAGGCTTGCGGCGGCGGAACTCCCGATCTATTGTTGTCTTCAATGTTTTTAGGGTATATGGACTTATATAGGTGAAAGAAGTCGGTCGGGGGACGCTCAAGGGGCCCACAAGACAGGGGGCGCGCCCAGTAGGGGGGCCTGCCCCCCACCCTCGTGGCCACCTCGAAGCTTCTTTGACTTGAACTCCAAGTCTCCTGGATCACATCTGTTCCGAAAATAACACTCCCGAAGGTTTCATTCCGTTTGGACTCTGTTTGATATTCCTTTTCTTCGAAACACTGAAATAGGCTAGAAAACAGCAATATGGGCTGGGCCTCCGGGTAATAGGTTAGTCCCAAAAATAATATAGAAGTGTATAATAAAGCCCATAAACATTCAAAACAGATAATAAAATAGCATGAATGCTTCATAAATTATAGATACGTTGGAGACGTATCAGAATCCCCAAGCTTAATTCCTACTCGTCCTCGAGTAGGTAAATGATAAAAGAAAGAATTTATGAAGTGTGAATGCTAGCAGGTGCATAAGTTTGATCAATGATAATTTAAATCACCTTTTCTAGCATGATTATATCTCATAACAGTAGTTCATCTCTTAAAACTTCTCACGATCAAGTAACAAGCTATTCACATGTTAAAGCATAGACCATAAACTTTCTTGGAAACTAGCAAACTTCATTCTCAGTCATCACACAATTTCAATTCATCTTATTTTCAGGAAGGGTCTATGTCAGAGCTTTGATTTAGCAAACTCCACATACTCAACTATCATATAGTCTTCTATAATTGCTAACACTCACGCAATACTTATGGTTATGAAGTTTTAATCGGACACTGAGAAAGATAGGGGCTTATAGTGTTGCCTCCCAACGTATTCACCTTTGGGTGATGTCAACAATAATAGTTCATGTTAACTTACATCCAATTGGATATATATATCAGGATCTTTCCAACACGAGGTGCTTGCCAAAGGATAAAATGAAAAAGGGAAAGGTGAAGATCACCTTGACTCTTGCATAAAGTAAAAGACATAAAGTAAAAGATAGGCCCTTCGCAGAGGGAAGCAGAGGTTGTCATGCGCTTTTATGGTTGGATGCACAAAATCTTAATGCAAAAGAACGTCACTTTATATTGCCACTTGTATATGGACCTTTATTATGCAGTCCGTCGCTTTTATTGCTTCCATAACAAGATCATATAAAGCTTATTTTCTTCACACTAATAAGTCATACATATTTAAAGAGCAATTTTTATTGCATGCACCGATGACAACTTACTTGAAGGATATTACTCAATCCATAGGTAGGTACGGTGGACTCTCATGGTAAAAACTGGGTTTAAGGATACTTGGAAGCACAAGTAGTATCTCTACTTGGTGCAAGAAATTTTGGCTAGCATGAGGGGGAAAGGCAAGCTCAACATGTTTGAATGATCCATGACAATATACTTTAACTGAGATGTGAGAAAACATAACCCATTATGTTGTATTCCTTGTCCAACATCAACTCTTTAGCATGTCATACTTAATGAGTGCTCACAATTATAAAAGATGTCTAAGATAGTATATTTATATGTGAAATCTCTCTTCCTTCAATATTCTTTCTTGAATTGTTCAAATAACCAATACAATGCTTGCTAACCTTCAATAAATTTACAACCTCTACTTCTTACATGTGAAGTCATTACTCCCCATGGGATAAGCAAATGAGAGATATATAATTTTAGATTTATGACATTCAACTCATTCAACCATTTACTCACAGGATTTAAGTGAATCACACGAGTAAAGGGAAAACTCAATCCATTACAAGAGAGTAGAGGGGGGAGAAACATCATAAGATCCAAATATAATAGCAAAGCTCGCGATACATCAACATCGTGCCATAGAGAGAACACGAGAGGGAGAGAGAGATCAAACACATAGCTACTGGTACATACCCTCAGCCCCGAGGGTGAACTACTCCCTCCTCGTCATGGAGAGCGCCGGATGATGAAGATGGCCACCTGTGATGGGTTCCCCCTCCGGGAGGGTGCCGGAAAGGGCTCCCGAGAGATTTTTGGTGGCTACAGAGACTTGCGGCGGTGGAACTCCCGATATATTGTTGTCTTTGATGTTTTTAGGGTATATGGACTTATATAGGTGAAATAAGTTGGTCAGGGGATGCTCGAGGGGCTCACGAGACAGGGGGCGCACCCAATAGGGGGGGCGCTGTTGGGGAACATAGTAATTTCAAAAAAATTCCTACGCACACGCAAGATCATGGTGATGGCATAGCAACGAGAGGGGAGAGTGTTGTCTACGTACCCTCGTAGACCGTTAAGCGGAAGCGTTATGACAATGCGGTTGATGTAGTCGTACGTCTTCATGAATCGACCGATCCAAGCACCGAACGTACGGCACCTCCGTGTTCAGCACACGTTCAGCTCGATGACGTTCCCCGGGCTCCAATCCAGCTAAGCGTCGGGGATGAGTTCCGTCAGCACGACGGCGTGGTGACGATGATGATGTTCTACCGGTGCAGGGCTTCGCCTAAACTCCGCGACGATATGACCGAGGTGGAATATGGTGGAGGGGGGCACCGCACACGGCTAAGGAACGATCCGTAGATCAACTTGCGTGTAAATGGGGTGCCCCCCTCCCCCGTATATAAAGGGGGAGAGGAGGAGGAGGCCGGCCTAAGGGGAGGCGCGCCCTAGGAGGGGGAAACCTACTCCAAGTAGGTTTGCCCCCTCCCTTTCCTATTCCAAGAAGGAGGGGCAACGAAGGAGTAGGAGAGGGGGAAGGCAAGGGGGACGCCGCCCCCCCCCCTTCCTTGTCCTATTCGGACTCAAGGGGAGGGGGCGCCTCTTTCCCTGGCCGGCCCCTCTCTCTCTCCACTAGGGCCCATCAAGGCCCATTACTTCCAGGGGGTTCCGGTAACCCTCCGGTACTCCGGTTTTCTTCGAAAACACCCGGAACACTTCCGGTGTCCGAATATAGTCATCCAATATATCAATCTTTATGTCTCGACCATTTCGAGACTCCTCGTCATGTCCGTGATCACATCCGGGACTCCGAACAACCTTCGGTACATCAAAACTTATAAACTCATAATAAAACTGTCATCGTAACATTAAGCGTGCGGACCCTACGGGTTCGAGAACTATGTAGACATGACCTAGAACTATTCTCGGTCAATAACCAATAGCGGAACCTGGATGTTCATATTGGTTCCCACATATTCTACGAAGATCTTTATCGGTCAAACCGCATAACAACATACATTGTTCCCTTTGTCATCGGTATGTTACTTGCCCGAGATTCGATCGTCGGTATCCAATACCTAGTTCAATCTCGTTACTGGCAAGTCTCTTTACTCGTTCTGTAATACATCATCTCATAACTAACTCATTAGTTACAATGCTTGCAAGGCTTAGGTGATGATTATTACCGAGAGGGCCCAGAGATACCTGACAATCGGAGTGACAAAACCTAATCTCGAATTACGCCAACCCAACATGTACCTTCGGAGACACCTGTAGAGCACCTTTATAATCACCCAGTTACGTTGTGACGTTTGGTAGCACACAAAGTGTTCCTTCGGTAAACGGGAGTTGCATAATCTCATAGTCATAGGAACATGTATAAGTCATGAAGAAAGCAATAGCAACATACTAAACAATCAAGTGCTAAGCTAACGGAATGGGTCAAGTCAATCACATCATTCTCCTAATGATGTGATCCCATTAATCAAATGACAACACATGTCTATGGTTAGGAAACATAACCATCTTTGATCAATGAGCTAGTTCAAGTAGAGGCATACTAGTGACACTATGTTTGTCTATGTATTCATACATGTATCATGTTTCCGGTTAATACAATTCTAGCATGAATAATAAACATTTATCATGATATGAGGAAATAAATAATAACTTTATTATTGCCTCTAGGGCATATTTTCTTCAGTCTCCCACTTGCACTAGAGTCAATAATCTAGATTACATAGTAATGATTCTAACACCCATGGGGTCTTGGTGCTGATCATGTTTTGCTCGTGAGAGAGGCTTAGTCAACGGTTCTGCAACATTCAGATCCGTATGTATCTTGCAAATCTCTATGTCTCCCACTTGGACTTGGTCCCGAATGGAATTGAAGCGTCTCTTGATGTGCTTGGTCCTCTTGTGAAATCTGGATTCCTTTGCCAAGGCAATTGCACCAGTATTGTCACAGAAGATCTTCATTGGTCCCGATGCACTAGGTACAACACCTAGATCGGAAATGAACTCCTTCATCCAGACTCCTTCATTTGCTGCTTCCGAAGCAGCTATGTACTCCGCTTCACATGTAGATCCCGCCACGACGCTTTGTTTAGAGCTGCACCAACTTACAACTCCACCGTTTAATAAAAATACGTATCCAGTTTGCGATTTAGAATCGTCCGAATCAGTGTCAAAACTTGCATCGACGTAACCATTTACGACTAGCTCTTTGTCACCTCCATATATGAGAAACATATCCTTAGTCCTTTTCAGGTATTTCAGGATGTTCTTGACCGATGTCCAGTGACCCACTCCTGGATTACTTTGGTACCTCCCTGCCAAACTAATAGCAAGGCACTCATCAGGTCTGGTACACAGCATTGCATACATGATAGAGCCTATGGCTGAAGCATAGGGAACTCCTTTCATTTTCTCTCTATCTTCTGCAGTGGTCGGGCATTGAGTCTGACTCAACTTTATACCTTGTAATATAGGCAAGAACCCTTTCTTTGCCTGTTCCATATTGAACCTTTTCAATACTTTATCAAGGTACATGCTTTGTGAAAGTCTAATCAAGCGTCTTGATCTATCTCTATAGATCTTAATGCCCAATATGTAAGCAGCTTCACCGAGGTCTTTCATTGAAAAACTTTTATTCAAGTATCCTTTTATGCTATCCAGAAATTCTATATCATTTCCAATCAACAATATGTCATCCACATATAATATTAGAAATGCTACAGAGCTCCCACTCACTTTCTTGTAAATACAGGCTTCCCCAAAAGTCTATATAAAACCATATGCTTTGATCATACTATCAAAGCGTTTATTCCAACTCCGAGAGGCTTGCACCAGACCATAGATTGATCGCTCGAGCTTGCACACTTTGTTAGCTCCCTTAGGATCTACAAAACCCTCCGGTTGCATCATATACAACTCTTCTTCCAGAAATCCATTCAGGAATGCAGTTTTTACATCCATCTGCCAAATTTCATAATCATAAATTGCGGCAATCGCTAACATGATTCGGACAGACTTAAGCATCGCTACGGGTGAGAAAGTCTCATCGTAGTCAACCCCTTGAACTTGTCGAAAACCTTTCGCAACAAGTCGAGCTTTATAGACAGTTACATTACCGTCAGCGTCAGTCTTCTTCTTAAAAATCCATTTATTCTCAATGGCTTGCCGATCATCGGGCAAGTCAACCAAAGTCCATACTTTGTTCTCATACATGGATCCCATCTCAGATTTCATGGCCTCTAGCCATTTTGCGGAATCTGGGCTCATCATCGCTTCCTCATAGTTCGTATGTTCATCATGGTCAAGTAACATGACTTCCAGAACAGGATTACCGTACCACTCTGGTGCGGATCTTACTCTGGTAGACCTACGAGGTTCAGTAGACACTTGATCTGAAGTTTCATGATCAATATCATTAGCTTCCTCACTAATTGGTGTATTTGTCACAGGAACTGATTTCTGTGATGAACTACTTTCCAATAAGGGAGCAGGTACTGTTACCTCATCAAGTTCTACTTTCCTCCCACTCACTTCTTTCGAGAGAAACTCCTTCTCTAGAAAGGATCCGATTTTAGCAACAAAAATTTTGCCCTCAGATCTGTGATAGAAGGTGTACCCAATAGTCTCTTTTGGGTATCCTATGAAGACACATTTCTCCGATTTGGGTTCGAGCTTATCTGGTTGAAGTTTCTTCACATAAGCATCGCAGCCCCAAACTTTAAGAAACGACAACTTTGGTTTCTTGCCAAACCACAGTTCATAAGGCGTCTTCTCAACGGATTTTGATGGTGCCCTATTTAATGTGAATGCGGCCGTCTCTAAACAATAACCCCAAAACGATAGCGGTAAATCAGTAAGAGACATCATAGATCGCACCATATCTAGTAAAGTACGATTACGACGTTCGGACACACCATTTCGTTGTGGTGTTCCGGGTGGCGTGAGTTGCGAAACTATTCCGCATTGTTTCAAGTGTAGACCAAACTCGTAACTCAAATATTCTCCTCCACGATCAGATCGTAGAAACTTTATTTTCTTGTTACGATGATTTTCCACTTCACTTTGAAATTCTTTGAACTTTTCAAATGTTTCAGACTTGTGTTTCATTAAGTAGATATACCCATATCTGCTCAAATCATCTGTGAAGGTGAGAAAATAACGATACCCGCCACGAGCCTCAACATTCATTGGACCACAAACATCAGTATGTATGATCTCCAACAAATCAGTTGCTCGCTCCATAGTTCCGGAGAATGGCGTTTTAGTCATCTTGCCCATGAGGCACGGTTCGCAAGTACCAAGTGATTCATAATCAAGTGATTCCAAAAGCCCATCAGTATGGAGTTTCTTCATGCGCTTTACACCGATATGACCTAAATGGCAGTGCCACAAATAAGTTGCACCATCATTATCAACTCTGCATCTTTTGGTTTCAACACTATGAATATGTGTATCACTACTATCAAGATTCAATAAAAATAGACCACTCTTCAAGGGTGCATGACCATAAAAGATATTACTCATATAAATAGAACAACCATTATTCTCTGATTTAAATGAATAACCGTCTCGCATCGAACAAGATCCAGATATAATGTTCATGCTCAACGCTGGCACCAAATAACAATTATTTAGGTCTAAAACTAATCCCGATGGTAGATGTAGAGGTAGCGTGCCGACTGCGATCACATCGACTTTGGAACCATTTCCCACGCGCATCGTCACCTCGTCCTTAGCCAATCTTCGCTTAATCCGTAGTCCCTGTTTCGAGTTGCAAATATTAGCAACAGAACCAGTATCAAATACCCAGGTGCTACTGCGAGCATTGGTAAGGTACACATCAATAACATGTATATCACATATACCTTTGTTCACTTTGCCATCCTTCTTATCCGCCAAATACTTGGGGCAGTTCCGCTTCCAGTGACCAGTCTGCTTGCAGTAGAAGCACTCAGTTTCAGGCTTAGGTCCAGACTTGGGTTTCTTCTCTTGAGCAGCAACTTGCTTGCTGTTCTTCTTGAAGTTCCCCTTCTTCTTCCCTTTGCCCTTTTTCTTGAAACTAGTGGTCTTGTTGACCATCAACACTTGATGCTCCTTTTTTGATTTCTACCTCCGCAGCCTTTAGCATTGCGAAGAGCTCGGGAATTGTCTTGTTCATCCCTTGCATATTATAGTTCATCACAAAGCTCTTGTAGCTTGGTGGCAGTGATTGGAGAATTCTGTCAATGATGCTATCATCTGGAAGATTAACTCCCAGTTGAATCAAGTGATTATTATACCCAGACATTTTGAGTATATGCTCGCTGACAGAACTATTCTCCTCCATCTTGCAGCTGTAGAACTTATTGGAGACTTCATATCTCTCAATCCGGGCATTTGCTTGAAGTATCAACTTCAACTCCTGGAACATCTCATATGCTCCATGACGTTCAAAACGTCGTTGAAGGCTCGGTTCTAAGTCGTCAAGCATGGCACACTGAACTATAGAGTAGTCATCAGCTTTGCTCTGCCAGACGTTCACAACATCTGGTGTTGCTCCTGCAGCAGGCCTGGCACCCAGCGGTGCTTCCAGGACGTAATTCTTCTGTGCAGCAATGAGGATAATCCTCAAGTTACGGACCCAGTCCATGTAATTGCTACCATCATCTTTCAACTTTGCTTTCTCAAGGAACGCATTAAAATTCAACGGAACAACAGCACGAGCCATCTATCTACAAACAAACATAGACAAGCAAAATACTATCAGGTACTAAGTTCATGATAAATTTAAGTTCAATTAATCATATTACTTAAGAACTCCCACTTAGACAGATATCTCTCTAGTCATCTAAGTGATCACGCGATCCAAATCAACTCAACCATGTCCGATCATCACGTGAGATGGAGTAGTTTCAATAGTGAACATCACTATGTTGATCATATCTACTATATGATTCACGTTCGACCTTTCGGTCTCCGTGTTCCGAGGCCATATCTGTATATGCTAGGCTCGTCAAGTATGACCTGAGTATTCCGCGTGTGCAACTATTTTGCACCCGTTGTATTTGAACGTAGAGCCTATCACACCCGATCATCACGTGGTGTCTCAGCACGAAGAACTTTCGCAACGGTGCATACTCAGGGAGAACACTTCTTGATTATTAAGTGAGAGATCATCTTAAAATGCTACCGTCAATCAAAGCAAGATAAGATGCATAAAGGATAAACATCACATGCAATCAATATAAGTGATATGATATGGCCATCATCATCTTGTGCTTGTGATCTCCATCTCTGAAGCACCATCGTGATCACCATCGTCACCTGCGCGACACCTTGATCTCCATCGTAGTATCGTTGTCGTTTATGCCATCTATTGCTTCTACGACTATCGCTACTGCTTAGTGATAAAGTAAAGCAATTACAGGGCGTTTGCATTTCATACAATAAAGCGACAACCATATGGCTCCTGCCAGTTGCCGATAGCTTCGGTTACAAAACATGATCATCTCATACAATAAAATATAGCATCACGTCTTGGCCATATCACATCACAACATGCCCTGCAAAAACAAGTTAGACGTCCTCTACTTTGTTGTTGCAAATTTTACGTGGCTGTTACGGGCTTAGCAAGAACCGTTCTTACCTACGCATCAAAACCACAACGATAGTTTGTCAAGTTAGTGTTGTTTTAACCTTCGCAAGGACCGGGCGTAGCCACACTCGATTCAGCTAAAGTGAGAGAGACAGACATCCGCCAGCCACCTTTAAGCACAAGTGCTCGTAACGGTGAAACCAGTCTCGCGTAAGCGTACGCGTAATGTCGGTCCAGGCCGCTTCATCTCACAATACCGCCGAACCAAAGTATGACATGCTGGTAAGCAGTATGACTTGTATCGCCCACAACTCACTTGTGTTCTACTCGTGCATATAACATCAACGCATAAAACCTAGGCTCGGATGCCACTGTTGGGGAACGTAGTAATTTCAAAAAAATTCCTACGCACACGCAAGATCATGGTGATGGCATAGCAACGAGAGCGGAGAGTGTTGTCTACGTACCCTCGTAGACCGTTAAGCGGAAGCGTTATGACAACGCGGTTGATGTAGTCGTACGTCTTCACGAATCGACCGATCCAAGCACCAAACGTACGGCACCTCCGTGTTCAGCACACATTCAGCTCGATGACGTTCCCCGGGCTCCAATCCAGCTAAGCGTCGGGGATGAGTTCCGTCAGCACGACGGCGTGGTGACGATGATGATGTTCTACCGGTGCAGGGCTTCGCCTAAACTCCGCGACGATATGACCGAGGTGGAATATGGTGGAGGGGGGCACCGCACACGGCTAAGGAACGATCCGTAGATCAACTTGCGTGTAAATGGGGTGCCCCCCTCCCCCGTATATAAAGGGGGAGAGGAGGAGGAGGCCGGCCTAAGGGGAGGCGCGCCCTAGGAGGGGGAAACCTACTCCAAGTAGGTTTGCCCCCTCCCTTTCCTATTCCAAGAAGGAGGGGCAACGAAGGAGTAGGAGAGGGGGAAGGCAAGGGGGACGCCGCCCCCCCCTTCCTTGTCCTATTCGGACTCAAGGGGAGGGGGCGCCTCTTTCCCTGGCCGGCCCCTCTCTCTCTCCACTAGGGCCCATCAAGGCCCATTACTTCCAGGGGGTTCCGGTAACCCTCCGGTACTCCGGTTTTCTTCGAAAACACCCGGAACACTTCCGGTGTCCGAATATAGTCATCCAGTATATCAATCTTTATGTCTCGACCATTTAGATACTCCTCGCCATGTCCGTGATCACATCCGGGACTCCGAACAACCTTCGGTACATCAAAACTTATAAACTCATAATAAAACTATCATCGTAACGTTAAGCGTGCGGACCCTACGGGTTCGAGAACTATGTAGACATGACCTAGAACTATTCTCGGTCAATAACCAATAGCGGAACCTGATGTTCATATTGGTTCCCACATATTCTACGAAGATCTTTATCGGTCAAACCGCATAACAACATACGTTGTTCCCTTTGTCATCGGTATGTTACTTGCCCGAGATTCAATCGTCGGTATCCAATACCTAGTTCAATCTCATTACCGGCAAGTCTCTTTACTCGTTCCGTAATACATCATCTCATAACTAACTCATTAGTTACAATGCTTGCAAGGCTTAGGTGATGATTATTACCGAGAGGGCCCAGAGATACCTCTCCGACAATCGGAGTGACAAAACCTAATCTCGAATTACGCCAACCCAACATGTACCTTCGGAGACACCTGTAGAGCACCTTTATAATCACCCAGTTACGTTGTGACGTTTGGTAGCACACAAAGTGTTCCTCCGGTAAACGGGAGTTGCATAATCTCATAGTCATAGGAACATGTATAAGTCATGAAGAAAGCAATAGCAACATACTAAACGATCAAGTGCTAAGCTAACGGAATGGGTCAAGTCAATCACATCATTCTCCTAATGATGTGATCCCATTAATCAAATGACAACACATGTCTATGGTTAGGAAACATAACCATCTTTGATCAATGAGCTAGTTCAAGTAGAGGCATACTAGTGACACTATGTTTGTCTATGTATTCATACATGTATCATGTTTCCGTTTAATACAATTCTAGCATGAATAATAAACATTTATCATGATATGAGGAAATAAATAATAACTTTATTATTGCCTCTAGGGCATATTTCCTTCAGGCGCGCCCCCACCCTCGTGGCCACCTCGAAGCTTCCTTGAATTCAACTCCAAGTCTCCTGGATCACATCCATTCCAAAAATAACGATCCTGAAGGTTTTATTCCGTTTGGACTCCGTTTGATATTCCTTTTCTACGAAACACTGAAATAGGCAAGAAAACAACAGTATGGGCTGGGCCTCCGATTAATAGGTTAGTCCCCAAAATACTATAAAAGTGTATAATAAATCCCATAAACATTCAAAACAGATAATAAAATAGCATGAATACTTCATAAATTATAGATACGTTGGAGACGTATCAAGAGGTCATATGCGTTCTGAGAATTTTGTTTTTAAAAGGAATCAAGTTTGAGGAATTTGACCAGAGGAGTCTTGAGGAATTTCACTAAGAGTTCTTGTCTTAGGTTCCAGAGTTGTATAGATTGGAAATCCACACAACTGAGGAATCTTGAAGAAAAACACATCTTAGGGAAACAAATCAAGAATAGAAGCAAAATTTGGTGTTTACGGATATGAAAGTTGAAAAATAAACACGTTTTGAAAATTTTGTGGAAATCATGAGAATCAACAAGTGCGGTAAAAGTGAATTTTATTTACCCTTGACTAAGAACACGACGAACTGAGAGGTGAACTATGGAAGTTCGTCTGTTCAGATCTTCCACACCCTAACTTGGTGGAGGAAGACAGCTACGGCGGCGGCGGAGGTGAAGATTTCCGCGGCCGGCGCGAGTACGACGTCGACGAGGTCGATGCAGTTAAGCTCTTCCTCACCAACGATGATGGAGTGTAGAGGTGGCGCTAGGTCAGAGAGCTCGAGCGAGGGGGAGAGATCGAGCAGAGTAAATGAGCTCCGAGAAATGGGAGGGGTATTTATAGCCGAAGTGAAAAACCGCTCGTCCAAGGAAATTGGACGAACATGCCCCTGACCCTTGCTATCCTAGAGACATGTGTCACCCACGTACTAAGAGGTGGAGATCGTGTTAGATCATGGGTGAGTAGTTTAATCATGTCGTGGGATGCGGAAGGATTTGAGCGGCAAAAGCCAAAAAAAATAGATATGAAAATTTTAACGTTTCGTCCGCAAATTCTACAGCTGCCAAGGACACAATGAAGACTTTGAACGGGTTTCAAATAGAACGCACATGAAGAATTTGTGAACAGACTGGGTTGAGTTTAGCATAAAGGGGGAAAGGGTCCGATCACATTCACTT
>NC_041393.1:515337274-515473823 GCF_002162155.2 Triticum dicoccoides | reverse complement strand
AGCAATGAAGAACACAGTCGGAAAGACTGAGGAAATTGCAAAGTTGAAGAATTTGAAGATTGAAGAAATTGCAAAAACAAAACTCAAATTGAAGATTTTCAACTTTGGTTGGTGGCGTATCCCACCGTATAAGAATGATGATTTCAGACACCGCGTACAATTGTCATAGGGTTCTGAGAATCAAATTCTTCATTAATTTCTTCACACTTAGAGGGTTAGTCTTCATTGATTGAAGAAAAACGTTACGTCGTGTGTTGCACATCTAAGTCATCAATTTTGCATAAGTGTTAGGATGTGTGTCCTTTTCAAAGAACATTCAAAGATTCTAAGATATTTAGCTCACACTGCAACTTGCTAAATCTCTTCTCATCCAAGGGCTTTGTGAAGATATCCGCCAGCTGATCTTCAGGATTCACGTGGTCAATGGTGTCGGATTTCGGGTTCCAGCAGACCCTTGACGTTCGAACTCTGGGGTGTGCGCGAAGATCTCTCCCCTACCAACTCACATCTCGAAGCCTCGCAAGGAATCTAGGCTACACGATGAACAACACAAGGGACGCAAGGTTTATACTAGTTCAGGCACCGTTGTGGTGTAATACCCTACTCTAGTTTGTGGTGTGGTGGATTGCCTCAGGGGCTGATGATGAACAGTACAAGGGAAGAACAGCCTCGCGAGGGATGTTCTTGTGGTGGTGGTGTCCCTTTGGAGGGGTCGATTCCAGATGCCTCTATACTATGGTGGCTAGTCCTATATATAGAGAGAGAGGCCCTGGTCCTCTTCCCAAATATTGAGCGGGAAGGGCGCCAACAATTGGCCATTTTGAAGGGGAACATCTAGTACGCTTATCCTGACTAAAGTTAGTCTTCGACTGCCAAAGACTCTGATGATGACGCCATCTTGGGCTCCACGGTGACCTCCATCCTGCCGCTCTACTGGTCTTGGTCTTGTTGCACCGAAATGGTAGCCTTGGCCTGATGCCTTGGCCTGTGCTTGCTCCCTCTACTCCAAAGGGGAAACAAGGACACTGCACAGGCCGGCGCCCGCCTGGCCTCGATCGTCATGGCTTGCGTCACGGGCACCTCGCGAGGTACCCCTGCCTTGATCTCTCCACCTCCTCGCGAGCCTGCCTGGCGGGGCTGCTCCCGAGGAAGCTTCCTGTCGTCCAACCCGCGAGGCTTGGCCCCTCGCGAGGGTCTTGATCTCGAGCTGATGAAGGTTGGCCGCACTGGGCCATTGCTTGAGCCACGCCGCAGGCCGCAGGTAGGCAAGTTTGGGGACCCCCCTTCCCAGAACGCCGACAGTAGCCCCCGGGCCCAAGGCGCGCCCGGACTTGGCTTAGCAGAGAAGCGAAGAGGCAAGTGCGAAGCGCCGCGGGCCCCAACAGCCTGCAGCCTGGGGTGCCGCGTGGCGGATGATTTTACATTGGCGTCTCCGCTTCCTCACGACGCCTCAGCAACCGTCCGACGTGACTAGTCCCTGCATGCAAAACGGGTCATGATTACGTGTTATCGTGGAGGCCGACGGTTGGCCTCCTCCAGCTTATAAGTACGGAACGGCGCGAGCCCTTCCAGTCCGTCTCTCCTTGCTCTGCCTCTTCTTCTTCGCTCCTCCAATTCGACGACAATGGCACCGATCTGCTGGTTCTCGGCCGAAGAGAAAGGGAAGGCCCCCCGAGAGGGGCCCATCCCACTCCCGCTGAAGAAGCGGCCGGTCCCCTGCTGCCGAGATGAGGGTGCTCGGCAGGAGGCGTCGAGGCCTTGGTACGAGCGGCCTCCTCCCGGATATCCATTACCCTTGTACAGCCAGGCCGAGGGCCCTGGGGAAGAGGGTGCCAAGCGGCGCCACCCGCGTCGCCGGCGTCGCCGACGGATCACGGCGACGCGCGTCGTCCTCCCTGGAGTCCATGCTGCGAACTCCTCCCGTGAGCTCGTGCTTCACGCCGCCATGCCTCCGAGCTCTTGGATCCACCTTCCTGCCTCCTTCGCCTTCGAGATACCGCCGAGGGGGCCTCGGGAGCTTTGGCTGCAGCACGCCGACTGCCGTACCCCCGCGACCAAAACGGAGGTCGAGGTTGTCGCCCCTGGCAAGGTCTTCATGACCCGAGGCTGGGGCGAGATCGCCAGGGTCTGCCGAACGGAGGGCACCCTCGTGATCCATCTGGAGTACAATGGCGCCTCCCTGATGCTCTTCAAGGTCTTTGACGAGGAAGTATGTCGGCTGGAGTGCTGCCCCAGAGACAGCGGCGGGAGCCCTAGAGCGGCGAGGACCAGGCCTACCGCCTGCCTTTCTGGCAGCTCCTCTGGTAGCAGTGGGTGTGCCGGAGGGTCCAGCGACTCCCCCGAACTCCTTCTGACTCCGGAGACGAGTGACGACAGCTATGATCCCCCGAGCTCACGTCGTGCTCGGAGCAGAGTCGGTGCGCCTGGCGGTCGGCGCGGCTGATCTGGATGGGGTCGGCGCTGGCCCTACATGGCCCACTATTGATGATGGCGTCTGCTGCTGCGGCTCCTGTAGTGAGGGCTCTTTAGGATTTGCATTTTTTGTATCCTGCGGGGAATCAATGAAGTACCCCATGGGGGTATGTAAAGCGTCTGTAATCCATTTTGTTAATATGATCCTTATCGTGATGCAGTGTGAGATGCTTGTCCTGTCCTGGCTCGGTTTCTCCTTTCCAACCTCACGAGGGCCTAGTGCTCTACGCCGACAGGTCCCGGTCCCCAGGCAGGCTTCAGCCGTCGCTGGTATGCCAGGTCGCGCTGCCATGGTAGGAGGTGAGCGACCTGAGGTCCATTAAGAGCCCCCAAGGCGCGATGCTCAGGAGGTCACCCTTGGCGCTCAAGCAGCCATCGCTCGGTGAGAAAGGAGCGCAGTGTCGCCGTTACAGGGCCACATTAGGTGCATAGTCTGTGTCGCGTTAGCTAGTAATTCTATAGAGGGCGACTTATCTCAGGAGTTTGGAGCCATTTCTCGGCGCGGCGCCAAGCCCGTGCGTCCATAGTTGGGGGGTTGCCCGACGAGGTCCTCGCGAGCTTCCTCCTTCTCCCCCGCACTCCCCTTCGTGCTCTACGTCCTCGGGTCCCGGCCCTCGAGCGAGCTCAGCCGTCGCTGGTATGCCAGCTCGTGATGCCGTGGTCAAGGCCAGGAGGTGAGGGATGGAGAGCTAGTAAGAGCCCGTGAGTTGCGATGCTCAGGTGCCCCCCTTTAACGCACAAGTGGTTCGTGCGGGTGAGAGAGGAAGAGAGGCTTTGGAGGCCTGGCCCGAGGCTGTCCCTTAGAGAGACCCTACAAACTCATCACGAGAAAAACGAGAATTGCCGGCCAGCCACTGGTTGCTCTGGGGGAGTGATGAGGGCATTGAGGTCCTGGTGAGGTGGCGCCTTGCGGGGCTACCGCGGCCAGAGCTCTGCCACTCAGATTTGTCGGCGTTGCAAGGACGGACCCATGCACAAGCGCCATGCCAGGGGGAGCAGCTCCACAGGTTGGCGTCAATTGATCGAGCAATTAAGCCAAACAGGTTAAGCATGGAATAGTAAACCAGCTCAGACGAATGCGAGAGGGATACATGCCACTGGGTCAGGCCCGAGCGGCTTGGGGATATTGCAGCCCAAGGGGCGCCCCCAACAAGGTAACCTAAAGACATGAACAAAAGAGATACATGCCACAGGGACGGACCCACGCGACCTGGGAATGATGCAGCCCTGGGGGCGCTCCCAGCTGAAATGGAACTTGAAAGATGTCACCTGAGACCGTTGGGGATGAAGGAATGTTGAGGTAGCGGACGACGCATGGTGAGCAAGGCGATCCTCACGAGCCCCCAGGACCCAGAGCCTCGGGAGGCTCCGGGGGCGCAGGCGGCTCCTCGAGGACCATCTCCATCTCTGCCAGGACTGCGCAATGCCTGACCTCTTGAGCCTCTAGAATGCTCCTCAACAGGCGCTAATGAGCGGCGACCGCATTCGGCAGGCCGAGAGGCATGCGAACATAGCTGTGGGGTGGACCCTCGCAACGTCCCACGCACGAGGGCCAGAGGCGCTCCTGCGATGCGGCTTGGTTGAGCCCTGGCACGTCGATGCAGACGCGCAGCCCACCATCCTCTCCTAGATGGGGGGCTACGACGGGTAAGCAGCGGCTGCCGTGCATGACTCTTGACTCCTGCAGCTCCTGAGTGTTTCTTGCAATGAACTCCTGAGGATTTGGCCCTCCTTGCCTCATACCTTCCTGAGGGAAACGTGCTTTGAAGCACGCCTCCAGGTGGTGCCCGAGCGCCTCCCTCGTGACCTTGGCAAAGTCGGTGTCCCTCTAGGAGAGAACCCCCGGGCCTTGCCCGAGGAGGGCGTCGGGCGCGCCTTCCTATGCGACAGAGGGAGGTGCCCCTTGAATGGGCGCGGATCTTAACGCGACGCCCCTGGAGGTGCCTGCCTCCTGATGGTTCAGACCAGGTGATGTCTTCTTCTTCTTAGGGACTGCCTCGGGAAGGCTCCCGCTCCTGTGATCTGGGTCTTCGATTGCCGTGGCCTAGAAGGCACCCTCGAGAGAACACACTGCATCCTTCTCCTCACAGGGGACTGTGATGACTCCACCGCTTCCTGGCATCTTGAGGACATTGTAGCCATGGTGAGTCACCGCCATGAACTTGGCCAGGGCTGGATACCCGAGGATGGCGTTGTATGGCAGGCGAATGTGGCGACATTGAAGTCAATGAGCTCAGTGCGGTAGTTTTTGCACTGTCTGAAGATGACAGGGAGGCGGACCTTCCCTATCGGGGTGGTAGAACCATCAGTGACTCCTGAGAAACGCTTGGTTGGCTAAAGCTGATCATACGGCACTTGGAGATTGTTGAATGTCTCGACAGATAGAACATTGAGCCCTGCTCCACCATCGATAGGGTCCTGGTGACCTGCACGTTGCTGATGACTGGGGAACAGAGCATTGGGAGAACACCAACCGTTGCTGCGCACTTGAGTTGATCCGCTGAACTGAATGTGATGGCACACATGGACCACCTGAGAGGGCGCGAGGCCTCGGTCTTTGGGAGGACTGCATTCACCTCGCGAGCAAACTACTTGAAGATGCACTAAGAGGCCGGGGCTTGAGCTCGGCCCAGGATGCAAGTGATTGCACGCGGCTCGTGGAAGCCCCCAGCCCCCTCATCCTGGTGCTGATCTTCATTCCTCCTTGGCGGTGGCGGCAGAGGAGGGAGGCCTGCGTTGCCTTGCGGGCGATCCTCACAAGGCTGGTCCTGCAAGCGGTCCTCACGAGGTCGGTCACGCCACCCTTGGCGAGGGCCATGGTCTTCCCATAGTCCTCCACCTCTGCCTCCTCCTCGGCCATAGCCCCGATCGTTGCGCTCGGGGCGTCGGCTGATACGTTCATCTCGCACAGCTCCGAGCTCCTGGCATTCATTGGTATTGTGGTTGTGGAGGTCGTGGTACACACAGTATCGGCTGCCCTTGGATGACTACGGATGATCCCTGCCTCGCTTGGTATCCGGCTCAGCTGCGAGCACAACTGCTCCTTTGCGCTTCACGTCCTTGACCTTGGGCTTCTTCTCTTTCGGATTAGCAGCTGGAAGCTCGAGGAGGGAGAGGCGCCCTTCCTCAGCCCTGGCACACTTGGTCACCAAGTTGAACAGCTCCAAAGATGTGCATAGATCCTCATGGATCGCTAGCTCTTCCTTCATCTTGATGTCACAAACGCCATCGGAGAAGGCTGAGATGATGGCTTCCTCAGTCACCCTGGGGATCTTGAGGCGGGCGTTGTTGAAGCGCTGGATGTTCTTTTGCAGGGTCTCTCCTGGCTATTGCTTGATGCGGCGCAAGTCACTCATGGCCGGGGGCCGGTCGCAAGTGCCCTGGAAGTTGGCAATGAAGCGAGTGTGCATCTTGTCCCAAGAGGAGATCGTGCTAGGAGACAGGTTGAGGAGCCAAGTGCGGGCGCCATCCTTGAGCGCCATGGGAAACTAGTTCGCCATGACTTTTTCGTCCCTGTTGGCCGCCTCGATGCCCAACTCGTAGAGCTGGAGGAACTCCGTGGGGTCGGCAGTGCCGTCGTAGCGAGGAGACAGATCTGGCTTGAACTTGCCCAGCCAGGCCACGCTGCGCAGCTCGGCGGTGAAGGCGCGGCAGCCTGCAGTGGCCACAGGGGGCCTTTGGTGACGAAGGGCTTGATCTTGGAGGTCTTTGCACGCTGCCGCCAGGAGCAGCGCGGGGTCTTGGTGCGCTGGAGCAGGAGCACGGTCATGACGTGATGGCGCAGGGAGCACGCGAGCGCCTTCTTGAGGGCGAGGGGTCTCTTGGCAGCTCTTTTCTTGCTGCGTGGGCGCTGGACACGGCGGGTCTCGTCCAGGGGCCGCGTGCCTTGGGGCCAGGGCGCCTTCTTGAGGAGGAGGCGGTGGAGGCGCCTCCGAGGCCACGTTTCCCGCACAGGACGGAGGGCGATGCAGCAAGAGGGATGGCGCAGGGGAGCCCCCTGCGGCGCTGATGAGCTCGGTGATGCGAGCAAGCCACTCGTCGTAGAGGTCGTCGACGGGGCGGTAGTGCAGGAGCTCACGTGCTAGGAGAAATGCAGCGTGCGCGTCCGCGAGAGCGCGACGAGCGTGCGATGACGAGCCTGTTGGAGTCAGCGACGGGGTAGCGGTGCGGCCTTCTCGCTGCACCGAGGGATGCAGCAACGACGCCTGCTGCTTGTTCCCCGCCGAGCCGGTGGCGGCGTGGGCGGCAGGCAACGGGGAACGACAGGGAGTCCCACCGACAGGGGCCGTCTGGGCGACATGGGCCGCGAGAGAAGCCCGACGCTCGTCGCGGGCTCGGCGAGCGTCAGACATGGATGCGACGGGCGACGAAACGCAAGACAGCGGAAGACACGATTCTGGCGCACCCCTACCTGGCGCGCCAAATGTCGGATTTCGGGTTCCGGTAGACCCTTGAGGTTCAAACACTGGGGTGCGCGCGAAGATCTCTCCCCTACCAACTCACGTCCCGAAGCCTCGCAAGGATCTAGGCTACACGATGAACAACACAAGGGACGCAAGGTTTATACTAGTTCGGGCCACCGTTGATGGTGTAATACCTACTCTAGTTTGTGGTGTGGTGCATTACCTCAGGGGCCGATGATGAACAGTACAAGGGAAGAACAGCCTCGCGAGGGATGTTCTTGTGGTGGTGTTGTCCCTTTGGAGGGGTCGATTCCAGATGCCTCTATACTATGGTGGCTAGTCCTATACATAGAGAGAGAGGCCCTGGTCCTCTTCCCATATATTGAGCGGGAAGGGCGCTAACAATTGGCCATTTTGAAGGGGAGCATCTAGTACGCTTATCCTGACTAAAGTTGGTCTTCGACTGCCAAAGACTCTGATGATGATGCCGTCTTGGGCTCCACGGTGACCTCCATCCTGCCGCTCTGCTGGTCTTGGTCTTGTTGCACCGAAATGGTAGCCTTTGCCTGATGCCTTGGCCTGTGCCTGATCCCTTTGCTCCAAAGAGGAAACAAGGACACTGCACAGGCCGGCGCCCGCCTAGCGCCCGCCTGGCCTCGATCGTCATGGCTTTCGTCACGAGCACCTCACGAGGTACCCCTGCCTTGATCTCTCCGCCTCCTCGCGAGCCTACCTGGCGGGGCTGCTCCTGAGGAAGCTTCCTGTTGTCCGCCCCGCGAGGCTTGGCCCCTCGCAAGGGTCTTGAGCTCGAGCTGATGAAGGTGGGCCGCACTGGGCCATTGCTTGAGCCACGCCGTAGGCCGCAGGCAGGCAAGTCTGGGGACCCCCGTTCCCAGAACACCGACAAATGGAGATGTCGCCCTTCAACACATGGTCATGAAGGAAACATTGACGAATATGGATGTGCTTTGTCTTCGAGTGCTGAACTGGGTTGTGAGCAATCTTGATACCACTCTCATTGTCGCAGTAGAGTGGCACATTCTTCACATCGATGCCATAGTCCTTAAGGGTTTGCTTCATCCATAGCAATTGAGCACAGCAAGATCTAGCAGCAATGTACTCAGCTTCAGCAATAGAGAGTGATACGCTGTTCTGCTTCTTCGAGGACCAACATACCAAGGACCATCCGAGGAAATTACATGTGCCTGGGGTTGACTTGTGATCCACCCGATCACCAGCATAGTCAGAGTCACAATATCCAATGAGATCAAAAGCCGAGCCCTTGGGATACCATAATCCAAGTGTTGGAGTGTGAGCTAAATACCGAAGAATATGCTTCACAGCCTTGTGATGTGATTCCTTTGGTGTAGCTTGAAATCGGGCACACATACAAACACTAAGCATAATATCTGGTCTAGATGCACATAGATACAATAAAGAGCCAATCATGGAGCGGTATACCTTTTGATCAAAGTCTTTACCATTTTCATTGATGCATAGATGGCCATTCGTGGGCATAGGGATTTTGACGCCTTTGCAATCTTGCATGCCGAATTTCCTCAACACATCCTTGAGGTATTTCTCCTGGGATATGAATATGCCATTGTGTTGTTGATGAATTTGAAGACCTAAGAAGAATTTTAACTCTCCATCATAGACATTTGATATTCCTCACTCATCATATAGGAAAATTCGTCACTGTAGCGTTGGTTAATACTGCCAAAGATAATATCATCAACATATATTTGGCACACGAATAATTCATCATCATATGTTTTTTGGTGAAAAGAGTTGGATCGAGTGAACCGAGTTTGAAGCCTTTCTTCATGAGGAATTCCTTCAATGTATCATACCACGCCCGAGGTGCTTGCTTGAGGCCATAGAGGGCCTTGTTGAGTCTGAAGACATGGTCTGGAAGTTTTGGCTCCTCAAAACCTGGTGGTTGAGCAACATATACTTCTTCCTCAAGCTTACCATTGAGGAATGCACTTTCCACCTCCATTTGATGTAAGATGATATTATGATGGTTAGCATAAGCAAGCAATATGCGAATAGCCTCAAGTCTAGCAACAGGTGAAAAGTTTCATCGAAATCAATTCCTTCAACTTTTGTGTAGCCTTGAGCTACAAGACGAGCCTTATTCCTAACCACAAGGCCATTTTCATCTTGCTTGTTGCAGTAGATCCATTTGGTGCCGATGATATTGTTCTTGCGTGAGTCTGGTCGCTTGACAAGCTCCCACACATTATTGAGCTCGAATTGATGCAATTCATCTTGCATAGCTTGAATCCACTCAGGCTCCATGAATGCTTCATCAACTTTGGTGGGCTCTATGATAGAGACAAATGCAAAAATCCCACAAATGTTAGAAAAATGTGAAGCTTTTGAGCGCATGAGAGGACCTGGTGCGTTGATGTCGTTGACGATTCTCTCAATCTGCACTTCATTTGCAACACGAGGATGAGCAGGTTGAAGATTTGGCACAACATTTTCTTCAGGGCCATTTTCTTCAGTAGCACCAGCATGATTTTCTTTGCATTCTGGAATGACTTCTTCAGTAGATTCTTCGGTAGGGATGACATCCTGAGTAGCCTTGAACTTGATGGATTCCTCAGGAGACATTTCATCTAGCAGTGGAGGTAGGTGCTCTCTTTGCAAGCCATTAGTTCCATCAAACCGCACATCTACAGTTTCAACAACCTTGTGATGATAGGTGTTGAAGACTCTATAGGTGTGCGAGTCCTTTCCGTAACCAAGCATAAAACATTCATGTGCTTTTGGTGCAAATTTAGAATTGTGATGAGGATCTCTAATCCAGCATTTAGCAACGAAGACTTTGAAATAACTTACATAGGGTTTCTTGTCAGTGAGGAGTTCATATGAGGTCTTTTTGAAGAATTTGTGAAGATATACCCTGTTGATGATGTGGCATGCAGTATAAATAGCATCAGGTCAGAAACGAGGTGGAGTCTTGTATTCATCAAGCATAGTGCGAGCCATCTCAACAAGAGTCATGTTCTTGCGCTCCACGACGCCATTCTGCTGAGGAATAAGGGGCAGATAACTCGTGAGTAATACCAAGTGCATCAAGATAGTCATCAAGACTAGTATTCTTGAACTCGGTCCCATTATCACTCCTGATATGCTTGATCTTCACACTGAAGTTCGTAGATGCTCTTGAGGAAAATAGTTTTAAGACTTCCTGCACTTCAGTTTTGTAAGTAATGATATGCACCCATGTGTAACGAGAATAATCATCAACAAGGACAAAGCCATATAATGATGCAGCATTAGTGAATGTGGAAGAATGAGTAGGGCCAAACAGATCCATGTGAAGTAATTCAAAGGGATGAGAAGTGGTCATGATAGTCTTCGAGGGATGCTTGGCTCTGGTGATCTTTCCAGCCTCACAGGCCCCACAAATATGATATTTGAGGAATTTGACACCCTTGATGCCAATGACATGCTTATTCTTCGCGAGTGTATGCAAGTTTCTCATCCCAGCATGACCAAGTCATCGATGCCATAACCAGCCTTCTAGAGCTTTTGCAAGCAGACATGTGGAAGGCTGTGGTCCTGCAGAGAAATCAACAATATACAAGTATCCTCTCCTAAAGCCTTCGAAGACTTTGGAATTGTCAGATTCCATTAGCACAATGCAGCGATATTTGCTAAAGATGACAACCACATCAAGATCACAAAGCATTGAGACAGACATGAGGTTGAATCCTAAGGACTCGACAAGCATGAGTTTATACATGTGTCTATCCTTTGAGATTGCAACCCTACCTAGACCCAATACCTTGCTTTTGCCTTTGTCAGCGTAGGTGATATGGTTCAGGTGAGATGGAGATAAAGCAGTGTCCATCAATAAGTTCCTATCACCGGTCATGTGATTTGTACATCCACTATCGAGGATCCACTCAGTAGGTTTGGGTTGTTCATCCTGCAGATGAATTAGTGCAACTTATGAACCCATATACTTCATCAGTGAAGAATATGACATTAATTTCATTAGATGGAATTTCATCAACAATATAACAGATATAGCAATATGAGGACATGAGAAATGAGTAATCCATTTCTTCATGATTAGCTTGCGTCCATTCAAGCATATTCAGGTCTCCAGCAAATTCTTCAGATGACTAAGTTCGTCTGGAGACCTGACCCTGCATAAGAGATTAGTTCTTTTTCTTCACCACCCACATCTGGAGGGGTGGCAAAGAGTTCATCATTCTGCGAGCTCCATAAGAAAAAGATGGCACTAAAGCCAGTGCACTTCGTTTCACAAATGAGGGGTTAGGGTAAGCATATGAAGAATAAGCAGAGAAATTCTTTGAGGACTTATGAACATAATGGTTTGAAGAATAATGCACATATTCATAGCTTCTTGACTTTCCCTGCGAAATAGAAGTGTTAGCACGATGATGTTCATATGAGGATTTGGATCCACATGAGGAATTTGATCCAAATGAAGAATTTGGTCCATATGAGGACTTGAATCCATATGAAGATTTTGATCCATATGAAGAATTTGATCTGGGATTCCTATCCTTCACAGGTGGTGTCATGATGACGTTCACCTGAAGACTTTTCAAGGCACCTTTTGGGAACCCAGATTTTCTTCATAGGGGGACCGTTCCTGCAGTTACTTCCAACATATCGAGCAAATACTTCATCATTCTTATTCTTGAACAGTTTATAGTTGGAGTCAAATAACTTATCAGAGGAATATGAAGATTCACAAGTAAAGCTAGATAAAGTGCATGGATCTACAGGAGGTCCTTTCGCAGCAACCCATGAGGTTTTGGGATACTGCTCAGGTTTCCAGTAGGTCCCATCAGCATTGAGTTTCCTCTCAAAGGCAACACCCTCTTTCCTAGGGTTCCTGCTCAAGATCTGCTTTTTGAGCACATCACAAAGAGTCTGATGCCCTTTGAGGCTTTTGTATATGCCTGTCACATACAATTCCTTCAACCCTGCATTATCGTCAGTGATACTTGTGGTATCCTTAGATGAGGAATTTGTGACCACAGTGATAGTTTAAGAATTTGCAGTAATAGAAGGATTTCAACATTCGGGTGAAGAATTAGCAGATTCACGCTCAATGCATTTCAAACATGGTGGAATGAATTATTCCTGAGCGGAACTGATCTGTTGAGCAAGCAATGAATCGTTTTCCATCTGAAGATCTTCATAACTCACTTTTATCTTCTCAAGATCTTGCTTTCTCTGAAGAAATTCATAAGAAAGCTTCTCATGACCAGCTGAGAGAGAGAGAGTTATGATGACCCTGTAGATTGTCAAACTTAAACTGAAGTCTCTGAAGATTATCAGCCAGAGTCTTAGTTCGATTCAATTCCTCACCCAGTAGGTCATCGCTTTGTCTAGCATATTCTGAACCTTTTCCAAAGCCTTTTGTTGTTTGACAGCAATCTTAGCAAGTTTGGAATAGCTAGGTTTGATATTTTCATCAGATTCATCCTCACTAGATTCAGAGGGGGGATGTTTGAGTACCTTGGCACCTTTTGCCATGAAGCAATAGGTGGGAGCATAGTCATTGACGCTCTTGTCAGCAGTGTTGGGGAGGTCATTTTCTTCAACATTGAAGATGGACTTGTTGACGTAAGAATTAGCGAGGGCTAGGCTCGCCAAACAAGACTCTGACTCCTCAGATTCCTCCTCTTCCACATTTTCCTCATATTCAGCTTCGGAGTCCATTTCCTTGCCAATAAATGCCCGAGCCTTCTTGGAACTGCTATTCTTATGAGATGAAGACTTCAACGATTTTGATGATGAGGAGTTTGAAGATTTCTTATTCTTCTTTGAGTCATCAAAATCATCATCCTTGTACTTCTTTTTTTGATTCCTTCTCCCACTGAGGACAATCGGACATGTAGTGACCAGATTTCTTGCACTTGTGACAAGCCCTCTTCTTGTAGTCACGGAATGAGGCAGCATCACTTCTTGAAGATTTTCCAAAGCGACCATGCCGACAGAACTTCTGGAATTTCTTCACGAGCATTGCTAGCTCCTGGCTCAGTTCTTCAGGATCACCAAGGCTGCTACCAGAATCTTCACCTTCAGATTCAAAGAGTGCCTTGGCCTTCAGTGCGCGTGATCTTCCATAGATTGGCCCACAGAGATCTCTCTTCTCAGCAAGATGGAACTCATGAGTATTTTAGCCTCTCGAGGATATCAACAGGATCTAGTGACTTGTAATCTTCTCGTTCTTGAATCATAAATGCAAGAGTATCAAATGAGGAATCAAGTGATCTCAGCAATTTCTTCACCACCTCATGGTCGGTGATTTCAGTGGCACCAAGTGCTTGAAGCTCATTAGAGATGTCGGTGAGGCGATCGAAGGTTTTCTGTTGTCGAGTCCTTTGAAGCAGTTGAAGAGATTGTGAAGAACATCAACTCGGGAGTCACGTTGAGTGGAGACTCCTTCATTGACCTTGGACAGCTTGTCCCAGATCAGCTCTGCTATTTCCAAAGCACTCACTCTACAGTACTGTCCTTTGCTCAGATGACCACATATGATATTATTCTCTTAAGAGTCGAGTTGCTTGAATCTCTTCACATCAGCAGTATTCACAGACGGAGTGACTGGGGGAACAACATTTTCCATAACATACCAGAGATCGTTATCAATTGCCTCAAGAGGCATGTGCATGTTATTCTTCCAGTATGGGTAGTTCGTCCCATCGAAGGTAGGACACCCAGCCGAGACCTAGATCATTCCTGCAGTCGATATAACTAAAACTCCAGGTGGTTAAACCAAAATCACATAGAACAAGGGAGTACCTTGCACTGGTACCAGTTGAAAGTGCGTTATATTGACTAGAGGGGGTGAATAGGCGATTTTTACAAATTCGTCACTAAGGAATTTCTAGGTGAAGAAATTCCTAAGCAACGACACACTAGCAGCGGAATAAGTACTCAGGTATAAGCATAACAAAGCAACAGCATAGTCATCATGATGAAATAAAAACAAGCACAAAGTACAGATTGCGTGAAAACAGGATAAGCAGGCTGAATACTATGTGACTGAAGAATTAGGATTGAGAAAATAGAGAAAGTCTTCAGTCAAAGTCTTCAAACAGTAATAATCAGGTTCATCAATGCATGAATGAGGAAATGAAAGGGTTGAGGAAATAGAACCAGTTGGCTTGGATAAGACAATGATTTGGTAGACCAGTTCCAACTGCTATGATAGTTGTACATCTGGTTGGAGCAGCTGGGAATTTAAACCTGAGGAGACATAGTCCCGGACACACAGTCTGTTAGGGAACATAGTAATTCAAAAAAAATCCTACGATCACGCAAGATCTATCTAGGAGATGCACATCAACGAGACAGGGAGAGTGTGTCCACGTACCCTCGTAGACCGAAAGCGGAAGCATTTAGTAATGCGGTTGATGTAGGCGAACGTCTTCACGATCCAACCGATCCAAGTACCAAACATACGGCACCTCCGTGTTCAGCACACGTTCAGCACAATGACGTCCCTTGATCTCTTGATCCAGTTGAGGACGAGGGAGAGTTTCGTCAGCACGATGGTGTGGTGATGGTGTTGATGATGTTACCAGCGCAGGGGTTCGCCTAAGCACTACGACGATATGACTGAGGTGTTAAACTATGGAGGGGTACACCGCACACGGCTAAGAGATTATCTGTTGTGCTTTGGGGTGCCACCTGACCCCGTATATAAAGTAGGGAGGAGGAGGAGGCCGGCCAAGGAGGGGCGCACCTATAGGGGGAGTCCAACTAGGATTCCCAATCCTAGTTGGAGTCCCCTTCCTTTTTCCTAGAGGGGAGAGGTGGAAAGAGTAGGAGAGGGAGAAGGAAAGAGGGGGGGCGATGTCGGTGTCAAAACTGGCGGATCTCGGGTAACTGGTGGCTGGGGACACGATGTTTACCCAGGTTCGGGCCCTCTCGATGGAGGTAATACCCTACTTCCTGCTTGACTAATCTTGATGATATGAGTATTACAAGAGTTGATCTACCACGAGATCGTAGAGGCTAAACCCTGGAAGCTAGCCTATGATTATGATTGTTGTTGTCCTACGGACTAAATCCTCCGGTTTATATAGACATCGGAGGGGGCTACGGTTACACAGAGTCGGTTACAGAGAAGGAGATCTACATATCTTCAATCTTGTATCTTCATAGTCCAACAGTCCGGGCAAAGTATATAGTCCGGCTGTCTGAGGACCCCTTAATCCCGGACTCCCTTAGTAGCCCCTGAACCAGGCTTCAATGACGATTAGTCCGACACGCAGATTGTCTTCGGCATTGCAAGGCAGGTTCCTCCTCCAAATACTCCATAAAAGATTTTGAACACGAGAATCGTGTCCGGCTTTGCAAAACAAATTCCACATACCACCGTAGAGAGAACAATATTCCACAAATCTAATCTGCTGACAATTTTTCGTAGCATGACATCACGCCACAGCCCGATCATTATTCGAACCGTTTTCACAACCAGCTACTGCACATATTGCGAGGCGGTTTCCTTGGCACGTTTTGTCGAAGCAGAGATCATGTCCCCTTATCGCGGGATTCTCATCAATACGGGCGTGGGTAACCCAACCGTGCCATCAATCATGGCGCTTGGGGAATAAACGATTTTAACGGGCAAGTGGGGAGGCGCACAGTTTCTACCGCCTTTATAAAGAGATAGGGATTCCCCTTTTTCACCCATGCCTTCTTCCTCATTTGCTCATCCATTCTCGCACTCTCAAGATCCAGCGCCCAAGTTCTCACCTTCTCCGTAAATCCATTCCAGCCATGTCCGGAATGGGAGGCAAGTGGATGGCCTCCTCCGTTACGAAGGAGGACATTACGAAGCTTCGGGAGGTCGGATACTTAGCCGCAGACATCGCGCACCGGCTCCCGGACGAAGGGCAGATCATCCCTACTCCGGAACCTCGCGAGAGGGTTGTGTTTCTCCCTCACTTCATCCGCGGACTGGGATTTCCCCTCCACCCGTTTGTCCGCGGGCTCATGTTTTACTATGGGCTAGATTTTCATGATCTGGCCCCAAATTTCGTCCTCAACATCTCGGCGTTTATCGTCGTGTGCGAGGCCTTCCTCCGCATCAAGCCCCACTTTGGCCTGTGGCTGAAGATCTTCAACGTGAAGCCGAAGATAGTGGTTGGCCAGCAAGCAGAGTGCGGAGGTGCCATGGTGGGCAAGATGCCCAATGTTACCTGGCTCAAAGGCTCCTACGTGGAGACTGTGAAGGGTTGGCAGTCGAGGTGGTTCTACATCACCGAGCCGTGCGACGCCAACTGGGAAGCGGCCCCCAAATTCGATCTGGCATCCCCATGCGGCTCACCTCCTGGGAAAAGAAGGGTTTAGCCTGGGGTGCACCTACAGAGCTGACCGGACTCCAGAACTGTATCAAAAATATGATAAGCAAGAAGATAAAGCTTGTTAACGCGGTCCAGGTCATGCTCCTCCGCCGGATCCTCCCGTGTCAAAGACGGGCATTCAATAGGTGGGAGTTCGATTCGGCCAAACACCAGACGCTGCAAGAGATCTTCGACACGACGCACAAAGACGTCTGGAAGGTGCTGTTCAAGGCCGCCGAAGTACCTCCTCCCACCACCGAGGACCGTGGACTCAGCGCAAAGTGCCCCGCCAATCTGGTAAGCCTTCTATATTTCAATATGGGCCTTTCCCAGTATGTTCGTGAGGGGAGTCTAAGCCACCATGCTGATTTAACATGACTATGTGGCGACAGCGGAGCGGATCGACTGTTCGGCTCCGCTACCTGAAGATCCAACAACCACTCTCCCGACGGAGATGCTGGTTCCGGCCCCTTACAAGGTGTTGGAGAAGAAGGCCGCAGGGACCAGGAAAGGTCTCCGGCGCAAGGCTGTATTGGACACATCATCCAAAGACGCCGAGGCGCCCTCCTCAACGAAGACGAGGAGGAGGAAGAGGAAATTCCTCCCCCAACCAGGGAGGAGAAGAAAAGGAAGGCCACCCCATCTAGGGAGGCCGAAGGGTCCAAGAAGGGAAGGACCCTCCCTCCGGACAAATCCACAACAGCCGCCTACAGCGACGAGGAGTGGTTGCCCAGGGACAAGCCCCAAGCGAAGTCATAAGTATCCGGACACTCTAATGCTTCCGGTATGTTTCGCTTTATTGCTTCTTATCTTGTTAAACATGATCGTGCAGTCCGTCCAAAGCCCACATCGACGTATCCTCCTCGGATGGGTCTATGAGTCAGTCAGAGATGAATAGCTATTCGCTCCCGACGGCCACCTCCCCCCGGCCCGTGGACAACACTGAGGTGTTGTCCCAGAGGATACCGGAGCAGGGGGAGATGATTATGGAGATGCCCCAAGGCGAAATCCCAAACACCGGGCTCATGGGGGGAAATACCCCCATGGATCTGGGCGACGGGGGCCGTAGCCAGTCCGGCCCCCGGCCGGATACTACGCCAGAACCTCCAATGGTTCCGGATTCAGGTAGGCAGCCCCTCACTAAGGAGGGTGAGCCGTCTATTATGATGACCTCTATCCAACCAGAGGCATTAGACAATTTGTTGGAAGCGCTTTGCGGTGCTTCCATTGACGAAGAGCACCGTACTCTTATGAGTACGGTGATTGAGAAGGTTCGGTCCGCCAAAAGCGGATTGACCGAAGCCTGCACCAGCCTCCTAACAAGTTTTGAGGTAAGTAATCATATTATGAGGAAATACCATAGCATTAGATAGTAGTCCCTGATGCTCTATTTGGTGTTCGGAAAGAAAGTCCGAACAGAGGATCAAATAACATCCATAGGAGTCTAATCATATTGTGTGTCTGTGAATAAGCAGGCGTCACTGTTGGCCGCTACCGCCCGCACTGTGGAGGTCTCTAGACTGAAGCGGGACCTGGGGCTGGCCGAGGAAGAGCTCGGCCTCGTGAAGAGGCAGCTCGAGGAGAGCAAAGGTAAATGATACCCCGTCCGTGTGTTATATAAAGGAAAATTGTTGATGCTAATAGGAGCATCATGAATTTTAATAGGGGCCACGACCAAAGTGGCGGCCCTTAAGAAAGCATTGTCCGAGGCAGAAGACAGGGCGGCCAAGGAGCGTACCGAGCATGAGAAGTAGGAGGCTCGGGTAAATGAGGTCCAGCAAGAGCTCCAGGACTTCGTCAAAAAATTCGAGTCCTTGGAGCGTGACTCCAAGACGCAAGAGTTCGAGCTTGCGAAGGCCATCTAGGGCGCACAGGACGCCAAGGCCAAAGCCCAAAAGGCCCTCCAGGAGATCCAGGCAGCCAAGAAGATAGCGGTGGGTAAGGCATTCATTATGCAAAGCAAGCATGTGAAGGAGACTTTCCTTTTACTTACCCGAATTCGGAGCTCTCCAGGAGCGTTCGCAGATCTGCCGCGTAGCATATCGGATGCCGCGGATTTCTAGCGTGCTGAGAAAGGGAGCTCGACGGAGAAGCTATTCTGGTTCCAATATATTGGAGCCGAACATCCGATGTCCTTGAGCGACCAGCTGAAGCAACTGGTCGAAGTGCACAAGGCGGCCGAACTGGCCATGAAGGACCTGATAGTCCGGCTGTGGCCTGGCGAGCCCCTGCCCGGTAGCTACTTCGGCCTTATAAAGCGGATGGTAAATGCATGTCCGCGGCTTGAAGTCATTAAGCGGTCCGTCTACATTGAAGGTGCACGCAGGGCCTTTGCCCATGCGAAAGTGCACTGGGCTAAGATGGACGCCGAGAAGCTGGTGACGGAGGGGCCGCCGAAGGGCAAGGAGCATCGTCACCCCGAGAAGTATTATGAGGGTGTCCTGAAGGGTGCCCGCCTTATGGCGGATGAATGTGCTAAGGATGTAATATTTGAGTGAATGTACTCATGTCATCCTGTAATATGAAAAACGAGTTCATGTGCGCTATGTAATGCTTGTTGATTTAAAATATTACCTTCTGTGCGGCCGTTTATAAAATCTGAGAGTTGGCCAGTCGTCGGCTTCCACCCCCATGTAGCTAGTACCGGGGTGTTCGGGATAAATATAAACACTCTTTATCCAAATTTTTGGTCCTTTAAGGAGGTGTTCAGCGCAGCGAACAAGGTAATCGGACTATACAACTTTATCACTCTCACTTAGCCATAGAAGTCTACAATTTTAAATTTCCGCAAAGCCCCTAGTATTCGGAAAGCCGAACTTGGGGCGCTATGCATGCCTAAATCGGACAAGGCCGATTCCTCGCCCGAAGCGGAAAAATTCTTTAAGGATTTGGGACCTCTTGAACAGCGACCAGCTCTCGCCGCATCATGACAGTCAGTTTTTCGGCTTTCTCTACTGAGGTGCTCGTCCAGAAGAACCGGGACGCAATCGCAGTAGTTCTCCCTGCGCTACCTTAGCCGATATAGCGGAACGTAAGGTACCAAAACATAGGAGTCGGGCAAACCCAACTATTGACCCAAGACATGATTCGGAGCTGATGCATATAATGCTATAAGTTCGGGGTGCCGGACTGTCGAAAGTGTTCGGACTTTTCTTGCCGTGTTATGGGGTACACTGAATCCCCTGGCGAACTAAACATACCAAAGTTTACAGGTGCAATTTGTAATAAATAAGCGGTCAAGGAAAAAGATGAAGAAAATGTAATAATAAGCTGACGTTGTATATTTTTCCATTATTATTTAAACAATACGTCAAAGCGTATGTATACAAGTAGTGCGATAAGCAAAATAGTACTATTTAACATGTCCTGGCCAAGGGTAAGCTGCGTGTGGGTATATAAAACAGGTATAACGATCGTTAACAGAGACCACCTGGGTATTCCCTTGTACGTCAAAGCTTCTTACCTCTTTGGTTTTTCCCTCCCATGATGAGTCCAATAATCCGGCTATCTGAAAGGGCCTCCGGAAAGTTGGGTCCTGAAAGAGAGAAAATGATGAAGGAATATGGGTCTTGGGGCGGTTGAGCCGCATTGTGGACCGCGTCATAGTCGTGCCTCCGCCTGTGCCCATGGTGTTTTAGTGCGTAATTATGTATGCACGGCACAAATTTCGCCGCTTAACTGGGACTAGGACGGAGGCCGAATTGCTAGTCGAGCTTTGGATGTGCCGGATGATCCTGTTGCGGGGTACTCCGGACTTGCTTGACGGTGTCCGGGTTCTTCATCGCCGAATTGGCTGTTTGCCTAAGAAGGCTGTTATGTACTTCTGTCGTGAGGGCCGTAGTGTGCTCCTCCGTACGGAGCGAGCGCTCTGTGTTTCCATTAACTGCAATAACCCCGCGAGGTCCTGGCATCTTGAGCTTGAGGTATGCGTAGTGCGGTGCCGCATTGAATCGAGCGAATGCAGTTCGTCCTAGTAGGGAATGATAAACACTACGGAAGGGGACGATATGTAAGATTAACTCCTCGCTTCGGAAGTTGTCCGGAGATCCGAAGACTGCTTCCAGTGTGATTGAGCTCGTACAACAGGCCTCTACACCTGGTATTACACCTTTAAAGGTGGTTTTGGTGGGTTTGATCCTTGAGGGATCAATGCCCATTTTGCGCATTGTATCCTGATAAAGCAGGTTCAGGCTGCTGCCGCCGTCCATAAGGACTCGTGTGAGGTGGAATCCGTCAATGATTGGGTCAAGGATCAATGCGGCAGAACTGCCATGACGGATACTGGTAGGATGGTCCCTGCGATCGAAAGTGATCGGAAAAGAAGACCATGGGTTGAACTTTGGGGCGACTGGCTCCATCGCATAGACGTCCCATAGTGCACGTTTCCGTTCTTGCTTGGGAATATGGGTTGCGTATATCATATTCACCGTTTACACCTGGGAAGGGAATTTCTTCTGTCCTCCAGTGTTCGGCGGCCGGGGCTCCTCATCGTCATTGCTATGTAGGCCCTTTTCCTTGTATTCGGCATTCAACTTGCTGGCCTGTTTAAACACCCATCATTCTTTGTTGGTGTGGTTGGCTAGTTTATCGGGGGTGCCGTGAATTTGACATGAGCGATCGAGTATGCGGTCTAGACTAGATGAGCCCGAATTGTTTCTTTTGAATGGCTTTTTCCGTTGTCCAGACTTAGAGCCTCTGAATCCGGCGTTGACTGTCGTGTCTTCGGCGTTGTTGCCAATGTTCTGACGCTTGTGTCTATTGCGTCGTGGCTTGCCGTTGCTATCTCTGGCATCTGAATCGCCGGAGTTTTTTGGTGTGATGTTGCTACGAGCCAGCCAGCTGTCCTCGCCCGTTCAAAAGCGGGTCATGAGTGTCGTAAGGGCTGCCATGGACTTTGGCTTATCTTGGCCAAGGTATCAGGCGAGCCATGCGTCACAGATGTTATGCTTGAAAGTTGCTAAGTTTTCGGCATCCGGATAGTCGATAATTTGGTTCTTTTTAGTTAGGAACTGAGTCCAGAATTTCTGGGTTCACTCTCCGGGCAGTTGGGTTATGTGACTTAAGTCATCAGCATCTGGTGGTCACACGTAAGTGCCCTGGAAGTTGTCAAGGAATGCGTCTTATAGGTTCTCCCAACTCCTGATGGAGTTTGCCGGCAAGCTATTCGGCCAATGCCGAGCCGGTCCCTTGAGTTTTAGTGGGAGGTACGTGATGGCGTGTAGATCATCTCCGCGAGCCATGTGAATGTGTAGGAGAAAATCTTCAATCCATACCGCGGGGTCTGTTGTGCCATCATATGATTCAATGTTCACGGGTTTAAACCCTTCTAGGAATTCGTGATCCATTACTTCATCAGTGAAGCATAGGGGGTGTGCGGCGCCTCTATGCCGGGCTACATCTCGACGCAGTTCGAATGAATCTGGTCTATTGTATTTGGCCCGGCTGGACTTTTGTTTAGTGTATCCGGCGTGACGGTCATCGTCACGTGTTGTGGCGCGCCCCCTTGATCCGTAGATCGATCTTGACTGTCCTGCTTTGTTTTCCAATACGTCTCGCATGTCCTTTGTGTAGCCCCGATCCTTAATATTATTGTTTGATTGGCGACAGGGTGCGGTCTGGACTTCAGGCTTATACGCCGCTTTGTCTCGGCAATAGGGTGGTCAGTCAGCCGCATCATGCGTTGGTAGTGTGGGCTTTACCGCCTCCTCCTCGAGTTGACGTAGCAACCTGCGCTTTGGGTAACTTTTGGTAGGGAGCTCGAGTCCGTATTCCTCGGCAGCCAGGACCTCGGTCCATCTATCAGTTAGCAGATCTTGATCGGCTTGAAGCTGTTGCTGCAATTCTTCAGGCTTTTTGCAGTGGCTATAAGCCGGCATTTGAAGCGCTCCTGCTCGACGGGATCCTCGGGCACGGTGAATTCTTTGTCGCCAAGGCTCACTTCATCTTCGGAGAGAGGCATGTAATTATCATCCTCTGATTCTCCATCTGTTGCTTGTTCCTTGGGGCTAGCTTGCCCCTCTTCTTGCTCGGCCTGCTCAAAGCCTGGCTCGGCAGAATTGTTTTCGTCTTTGGCACCATCTGGATTGTTATCATCTCTTGTGCCGGTATCACTATTTTTGCTATGGCAGGGCTTGGAGCGGCGCCTATGATGCCGGTGCCTAGATTGCTTCTCCGGGGGATTATCTTCCGTTGCCTCATTGCCATTGCCTTCATTGGGGGTGTCCACCATATATATCATATGATGAGGTGGTTGTCCAGCGCCCTATAGGCGGTGGTTCCTGTTCTTCTCCTGCATCGTCGTCCATACCGTCGATGTCTTCGGAGTTGAAGTCAAGCACGTCGGTTAAGTCATCGACAGTGGCTATTAAGTGGGTGGTGGGTGGAGAACGAATTTCTTCGTCGTCTGCTTCCCACTCGAGCCGGACATAGTTCGGCCAAGAGTCCCCTGACAAAGAGAGAGACCTTAATGAGATTAGCACATCGGCCAAGGGCGAGTGCTGAAAGATATCCGCGGAGGTGAACTCCATGACCGGTGCCCAATGAGATTCGGTAGGCACGAGTGTACGCGGTTTGGATCCTGTAGCCGGAGACGAGTCCGAAGGTCCGATGGTACCGACCTCATAGGAGGTGGGATCAGTGTTCGGCTCCAAGCCCGATGAGTGTGCGGCCTCCGTGGCGGGGTCCATCCACCCGTCCTAGGATGGCGCAATCTGCTCCGGATGGATTCCTGGGGCAGCCGCAGGCGCAATCCCCTGAATACTGTCCAATGGCAGATCTAAGGCATGCTCGTCGAGACTGTTCGGTGCACCTGACATGGGCTAGAATCCATTGAAGATCAAGTCTCCACGGATGTCGACAGTGTAGTTCAAGCTTCCAAACCTGACCTGATGGCCAGGGGCGTAGCTATCGATCTGCTCTAGATGGCCAAGCGAATTAGCCCGCAGTACGAAGCCTCCGAATACGAAGATCGGTCCGGGAAGGAAAACCTCCACCTGGACTGCGTCGTTGTAGATGATTGAAGGAGCCATCAAGCCTTATCGTGATGACACAGTCGAACTCTCAATGAAAGCACCAATGTCGGTGTCAAAACCGGCGCATCTCGGGTAGGGGGTCCCAAACTGTGCATCTAAGGCTAGTGGTAACATGAGGCTGGGGACACGATGTTTACCCAGGTTCGGGCCCTCTCGATGGAGGTAATACCCTACTTCCTGCTTGATTGATCCTGATGATATGAGTATTACAAGAGTTGACCTACCACGAGATCGTAGAGGCTAAACCCTAGAAGCTAGCCTATGATTATGATTGTTGTTGTCCTACGGACTAAACCCTCTGGTTTATATAGACACCAGAGGGGGCTAGGGTTACACATAGTCGGTTACAGAGAAGGAGATCTACATATCTGAATCGCCAAGCTTGCCTTCCATGCAAAGGAGAGTCCCATTCGGACACGGGACGAAGTCTTGAATCTTGTATCTTCATAGTCCAACAGTCCAGCCAAAGTATATAGTCCGGCTGTCCGAGGACCCCTTAATCCCGGACTCCCTCAGGCGACGCCCCCTCCTGGTCCAATTCGGACCATCCAAGGGGGGGGCGCGGCCACCCTACGTCCATGCTCTCCTTTCCACTAAAGCCCATTAAGGCCCACTACTTTCCGGGGGGGTCCGGTAACCTCCCGGTAATCCAAAAAATGCCCAAAGCATTCCGAAACCTTTCCGGTGTCCGAACATAACCTTCCAATATATAAATCTTTATGTCTCGACCATTTAGAGACTCCTCCTCACATCCGTAATCTCATCCGGGACTCCAAGCAAACTTCAATCATCAAAAACACATAACTCATAATACAAATTGTCATCAAACATTAAGCGTGCGGACCCTACGGGTTCGAGAATAGTGTAGACATGATCAAGACACATCTCCGATCAATAACCAATAGCGGAACCTGGATTCTCATATTGGCTCCTACATATTCTACAAAGATCTTTATCGGTCAAATCGCATAACAACATACGTTGTTCCCTTTGTCGTCGGTATGTTACTTGCCTGAGATTCGATCGTCGGTATCATCATACCTAGTTCAATCTTGTTACCGGCAAGTCTCTTTACTCGTTCTGTAATGCTTCATCCCGCAACTAACTCATTAATCACATTGCTTGCAAGGCTTATAGTGATGAGCATTACCGACAGGGCCCAGAGATACCTCTTTGAAACACGGAGTAACAAATCCTAATCTCGATCTATGTTAACCCAACAAACACCTTCGGAGACACCTGTAGAGTATCTTTATAATCACCCAGTTACGTTGTGACAATTGATAGCACACAAGGTGTTCCTCTAGTATTCGGGAGTTGCATAATCTCATAGTCTGAGGAACATGTATAAGTCATGAAGAAAGCAATATCAATGAAACTATAACGATCATAATGCTAAGCTAACGGATGGGTCTTGTCCATCACATCATTCTCCTAATGATGTGATCCCGTTCATCAAATGACAACACATGTCTATGGTAGGAAACATAACCATCTTTGATTAACGAGCTAGTCAAGTAGAGGCATACTAGGGACACTTTGTTTTGTCTATGTATTCACACATGTATATATCAAGTTTCTGGTTAATACAATTCTAGCATGAATAATAAAGATTTATCATGGTATAAGGAAATATAAATAACAACTTTATTATTGCCTCTAGGGCATATTTCCTTCAGTCTCCCACTTGCACTAGAGTCAATAATCTAGTTCACATCGCCATGTGATTTAACACCAATAGTTCACATCTGTATGTGATTAACACCCATAGTTCACATCGCCATGTGACCAACACCCAAAGGGTTTAATAGAGTCAATAATCTAGTTCTCATTGCTATGTGATTAACACCCAGAGAGTACTAAGGTGTGATCATG
The DNA here is from genome assembly GCF_002162155.2 of Triticum dicoccoides. Taxonomy (NCBI): domain Eukaryota; kingdom Viridiplantae; phylum Streptophyta; class Magnoliopsida; order Poales; family Poaceae; genus Triticum; species Triticum dicoccoides. The sequence goes on along the minus strand of NC_041393.1, from coordinate 515,448,683 downwards.
TTTTGCTCGTGAGAGAAGTTTAGTCAACGGGTCTATCACATTCAGATCCGTATGTATTTTGCAAATATTCTATGTCTACAATGCTCTGCATGGAGCTACTCTAGATAATTGCTCCCACTTTCAATATGTATCCAGATTCAGACTTAGAGTCATCTGGATCGGTGTAAAAGCTTGCATTGATGTAAATCTTTATGACGAACTCTTTATCACCTCCATAACCGAGAAATACTTCCTTGGTCCTCTTAGGTAACTAATGATAACTTTGACTGCTATACAGTGATCCACTCCTGGATCACTATTGTACCCCCTTGCCAAACTCATAGCAAGGCACACAACTGGTCTGGTACATAGCATGGCATACTTTATAGAACCTATGACTGAGGCATAGGGAATGGCTTTCATTCTCTTTCTATCTTTTGCCATGGTCGGGCTTTGAGTCTTACTCAACTTTACACCTTGTAATACAGGCAAGAACTCCTTCTTTGACTGATCCATTTTGAACTCTTTCAAAATCTTGTCAAGGTATGTACTCATTGAAAAATCTTATCAAGTGTCTTGATCTATCTCTATAGACCTTGATGCCCAATATATAAGCAGCTTCACCGAGGTCTTTCTTTGAAAATCTCCTTTCAAACTTTCCTTTATGCTTTCCAGAAAATTCTACATTATTTCCAATCAACAATATGTCAATCACATATACTTATCAGAAAGGTTGTATTGCTCCCACTCACCTTTTGTAAATACAGGCTTCATCGCAAGTCTGTATAAATCTATATGCTTTGATCAACTCATCAAAGTGTATATTCCAACTCCGAGATGCTTTCACCAGTCCATAGATGGATCGCTGGAGTTTGCCACCTTGTTAGTACCTTAATTTAGGGTTGACAAAACCTTCTGGTTGCATTATATGCAAGTCTTCTTTAAGAAATATCCATTTAATGAATGCAGTATTGACATCCATTTGCCAGATTTCGTAAAATATGGCAACTACTAACATGATTCGGACGGATTTAAGCATCGCTACAGTTGAGAAAATCTCATTGTAGTCAATAGCTTGAACTTGTCGAAAACCTTTTGTGACAAGTCGAGCTTTGTAGATAGTAACACTACTATCAGCCTTCGTCTTCCTCTTGAAGATCCATTTATTTTCTATGGCTTGCCGACCATCGGGCAAGTCCACCATAGTCCACACTTTGTTCTCATACATGGATCCCATCTTAGATTTCATGGCCTCAAGCCATTTCGCGGAATCTGGGCTCATCATCGCTTCCTCATAGTTTGTAGGTTCATCATGGTCTAGTAACATGACTTCCAGAATAGGATTACCATACCACTCTGGTGCGGACCATACTCTGGTTGACCTACGAGGTTCGGTAGTAACTTGATCTGAAGTTTCATGATCATCATCATTAGCTTATTCACTAATTGGTGTAGGAATCACTGGAACTGATTTCTGTGATGAACTACTTTCCAATTTGGGAGAAGGTACAATTATCTCATCAAGTTCTACTTTCCTCCCACTCACTTCTTTTGAGAGAAACTCCTTCTCTAGAAAGGATCCATTCTTAGCAACGAATATCTTGCCTTCGGATCTGTAATAGAAGGTGTACCTGAGGGAGTCTCGGACTAGGGGGTGTCCGGATAGCCGAACTATCATCATCGGCCGGACTCCAAGACTATGAAAATACAAGATTGAAGACTTCGTCCCGTGTCCAGATGGGACTTTCCTTGGCGTGGAAGGCAAGCTTGGCGATACGGATATGTAGATCTCCTACCATTGTAACCGACTTTGTGTAACCCTAGCCCTCTCCGGTGTCTATATAAACCGGATGGCTTTAGTCCATAGGACGAACAACAATCATACCATAGGCTAGCTTCTAGGGTTTAGCCTCCTTGATCTCGTGGTAGATCCACTCTTGTAACACACATCATCAATATTAATCAAGCAGGACGTAGGGTTTTACCTCCATCAAGAGGGCCCGAACCTGGGTAAAACATCGTGTCCCTTGTCTCCTGTTACCATCCGCCTAGACGCACAGTTCAGGGCCCCCTACCCGAGATTCGCCGATTTTGACACCGACATTGGTGCTTTCATTGAGAGTTCCTCTGTGTCGTCACCGATAGGCTCGATGGCTTCTTCAATCATCATCAACAACGCAGTCCAGGGTGAGATCTTCCTCCCCGGACAGATCTTCGTATTCGGCGGCTTCGCACTGTGGGCCAATTCGCTTGGCCAGCTGGAGCAGATCGAAAGCTACGCCCCTGGCCGTCAGGTCAGATTTGGAAGTTTGAACTTCACGACTGACATCCGCGGGGACTTGATCCTCGATGGATTCGAGCCACAGCCGAGCGTGCCGCACTGTCACGACAAGCATGATTTAGCTCTGTAGCCGGACAGTACCCTGGAGGCCGCACCCGAAAGCGCTCCAATCTTTAATTCGGAGCCAGCTGCGCAGACGAGGACGGATGGCTAGACACCGCTTCGGGAGCTGCAACCTCTACGGCGATAGAGCCGAACACTAACCTTGTCCCTCATAAAGCTCGTGACTCCGAGGTGCCGGACTCCTCGCCGGACTCCGAACCTCCCGCGCCCCCTCCGATCGAATCCGATTGGGCGCCGATCATGGAGTTCACTGCAGCGGACATCTTTCAACACTCACCTTTCGGCGACGTCTTGAGTTCGCTAAAGTATCTCTCGTTATCAGGAGAGCCCTGGCCGGATTGCGGTCAGGACGGTTGGGATGCGGACGACAAAGAAATTCAAAGCCCGCCCACCACCCACTTGGTAGCCGCTGTCGACGATCTAACCGACATGCTAGACTACGACTCAGAAGACATCAACGGTATGGACAACGATGCCGAAGACGACCAAGAACCAGCGCCTACTGGGCACTGGACAGCCACCTCATCATATGACATATACATGGTGGGTATACCAAAATATAGGAATGGCGAAGGAACAGAGGAGGATGACCCCTCCAAAAAGCAGCCCAAGCGCCAGCGTCAGCGGCGCCGCTCTAAATCCCGCCACAGCAAGAATGAAGACTCCGGCACCGGAGATAACAATACACCGGACAGTGCCGAAGACAACCCACTCTAGCAATATGCAGCGCAGGAGGACGGAGAGGCCAGCCCTCACGAGAGAGCGGCAGAAGAAGAGGTAGAGGATTATATGCCTCCCTCCGGAGACGAAGCGAGCCTCGACGATGACGAATTCGTCGTGCCTGAGGATCCCGTCGAACAAGAGCGTTTTAAACGCAGGCTTATGGCCACAGTGAAAAGCCTCAAGAAAAAGCAGCAACAGCTTAGAGCTGATCAAGATCTGCTAGCCGACAGATGGACTGAAGTCCTCGCGGCCGAAGAGCATGAGCTCGAACACCCCTCCAAAAGCTACCCTAAACGCAAGCTGCTCCCCCGATTAGAGCAGGAGGCGTATGAACCCGCATCACCAGGAGACAATACGGCTGACCGACCACCCCGTGGTCGCGACAGAGAGGCCTCTAGGCCCTTCACTAGACCCGTACCTTGGCATCGCTCGAAAAGCACACGGCCACAGGGGAACGCTCCGGACTTGCGAGGTATATTGGAGGATAAGGCAAGACAATCAAGATCGATCTATGGATCGCGTAGGCGCCCCACGATACGTGACGACAACCGTCGCGCCGGACACAGTAAGTCCGGCCGGGCCGAACAAAATAGACCAAGCTCCCTTGAGCTCCATCGTGATATCGCCCAGTACAGAGGCGCCGCACACCCACTATGCTTCACAGATGAAGTAATGGATCATCAAATCCCCGAAGGGTTTAAACCCGTCAATATTGAATCCTACGATGGCACAACAGACCCCGCGGTTTGGATCGAAGACTATCTCCTTCACATCCACATGGCCCGCCGTGACGATCTCCACACCATCAAATACCTCCCCCTCAAGCTTAAAGGACCAGCACGGCATTGGCTTAACAGCTTGCCAGCAGAGTCAATTGGGAGTTGGGAAGACTTGGAAGCCACATTCCTCGATAACTTCCAAGGCACGTATGTGCGACCACCAGACGCCGATGACCTAAGCCACATAATTCAGCAGCCAGACGAATTGGCCAGACAATTCTGCACACGGTTCTTAACCAAGAAAAACCAAATCATCGACTGTCCGGATGCGGAGGCCCTCGCGGCCTTCAAGCATAATATCCGCGACGAGTGGCTTGCCCGGCACCTGGGACAGGAAAAGCCGAAATCCATGGCAGCCCTCACATCACTCATGACCCGCTTCTGCGCGGGTGAGGACAGCTGGCTAGCACGCAGCAACAACCTCAGCAAAAATTCTGGCAGTCCGGATTTCAAGGACCGAAATGGCAGGCCGCGTCATAACAAAAACAAACACCGCATTAACGGCGACAATAGTGAGGATACGGCAGTCAATGCCGGATTCAGAGGCTCTAAACCCGGTCAGCGGAAAAAGGCATTCAAAAGAACTACTCCGGGTCCGTCCAATTTGGACCGAATACTCGGCCGCTTGTGCCAGATACACGGCACCCCCAAAAAGCCAGCTAACCACACCAATAGGGATTGTTGGGTGTTCAAGCAGGCAGGCAAGTTAATTGCCGAAAACAATGACAAGGGGCTGCATAGCGATGACGAGGAAGAGACCCGACCGCCGAACAACAGAGGACAGAAGGGCTTCCCCCCACAGGTGCGGACGGTGAACATGATATACGCAATGCACATACCCAAAAGGGAGCGGAAGCGTGTGCTAAGGGATGTATACGCGATGGAGCCAGTTGCCCCGAAGTTCAATCCATGGTCCTCCTGCCCAATCACTTTTGACCGAAGGGACCACCCCACCCGCATCCGCCACAGCGGATTCGCCACATTGGTTTTAGACCCAATCGTCGACGGGTTTCACCTCACTAGAGTCCTAATGGACGGCGGCAGTAGCCTGAACCTGCTTTATCAGGATACAGTGCGCAAAATGGGCATAGACCCCTCAAGGATTAAACCAACCAAGACGACCTTTAAAGGCGTCATACCAGGTGTAGAAGCCAATTGTAGAGGCTCAATTACACTGGAAGTGGTCTTCGGATCGCCGGATAACTTCCGAAGTGAGGAGTTAATCTTCGACATAGTCCCGTTCCGCAGTGGCTATCACGCCCTGCTCGGACGTACCGCGTTCGCAAAGTTCAACGCGGTGCCGCACTACGCATACCTCAAGCTCAAGATGCCAGGCCCTCGAGGAGTCTTCACGGTCAACGGAAACACTGAACGTTCTCTCCGCACGGAGGAACATACAGCGGCTCTCGCGGCAGAAGTGCAATGCAGCCTCTTAAGGCAATTCTCGAGTCCGGCCGTTAAGCGGCCGGACACAGCTAAGCGCGCCCGGAGTAACATTCAACAAGACCATCTGGCACGTTCTGAGCATGCGTAGCAGTGCGGCCCCAACCCCAGCCCCTGTAAAACATCAAGACAGGTCCCTCGCGTACACCATTATGCTCTGAATATACCATGGGCATGGGGAGAGGGGCACGACCACGATAGGCCCAGACTGCGGCTCAACCACACCAGGGGCTCTCAAGTGTGTCGTTCTTTTTCTTTTCTTTTTTCTTTTTTACCCACAGGACTCCGTTCGTCAGAGGCCCTGTCCGGCAGCAGAACTGCCGAACTCACGATGCAACAGCCAGGGGAGGATAAAGGCTACAACGAATATCCAGGTGGTCTCCATTACGAGCATTAAATCTGTTTTACGCACCATTCGGCAGCCTACCCCTGGAGGGGGACATGTTTAACAGTCCCATTCCTTGCTTATCGCACCATTTGTGTCGTTCTGCACTTACAGCGGTCTTTCTTGAATAAACAATGCAGCACCTTCTTGCTTATAATTGCATTTCTTTTTTCTACATATGTTCATTTACGGCATGTTGCATCCGTACACTTTGGTACGGCTAAAATACACCAGGGGCTTATGTTTCCCGCATTATGGTGTGATAAGTCCGAACACTTTCACAAGTGCGGCACCCCGAACTTATAGCACTATATGCATCGGCTCCGAATCATGTCTTGGGTCAATAGTTGGGTTTGCCCGGCTCCCATGTTTTGGTACCTTACGTTCCGTTATATGGGCTAAGGTAGCACTGGGAGAACCACTGTGATTGCGCCCTAGTTGAGCTGGGTTAACGCCTCAGTGGAGAAAGCTAAAACTGACCGTCATGATGAGGCGAGAGCCGGTCGCTGTTCGAGAGGTTTTTTGCGAGTCCTTAAAGACTTATGTCGCTTAGAGCGAGGAACCGGATCCTGTCCGGCCCAGGCGTGGATAGCGCCCCAAATTCGGCCTTCCGAAGACTAGGGGCTTCGCCGAAGTTTAAAATTATAGAATTCTATGGCTAAGTGAGAGTGTTCAAGCATTATAAGTTCGGTTGCCTTGTTCGCTGTGTTGAGAACCTCCCTAGATGGACCCAAAAATGGGAACAAGAGTGCTCAAGTTTATCCCGAACACCCCAGCACTCGTGGCACGGGGGCTGAAGCCGATGACTTGCCATCTCTCAGATTTGATAAACAGCCGCACAGAAGGTAATATTTTAAATTAACAAGCGTTGCTTAGCGCATATGAACTAAGTTTTCAGTGCACAAGATAACAAAATGCGAGTCTACTCAAATATTACATCTTTGGAGCACTCACCCGCAATAGTGCGGGCGCCCTTCAGCACACTCTTATAATACATCTCGGGCGTGCGATGCTCCTTGCCCTCTGGTGGTGGGTCCGTCATGAGCTTCTGGGCATCCATCTTGCCCCAGTGCACCTTTGCGCGGGCAAGGGCCCGACGGGCACCCTCAATACAGGCGGAGTGCTTGATGACTTCAACCCACGGGCACGCATCCACCAGCCGCCGCACCAGGCCGAAGTAGCTCCCAGGCATGGCCTCCTTAGGCCACAGCAGAACTATGAGGCCCTTCATGGCCTGTTCGGCCGCCTTGTGGAGCTCGACCAGCTGCTTCAGCTGGTCGCTAAGGGGCACCGGATGTCCGGCCTCAGCATACTGAGACCAGAAGACCTTCTCCGTCGAGCTCCCCTCCTCGGCCCGGTAGAATGCGGCAGCATCGGACACGCTGCGAGGAAGATCTACGAACGCTCCTGGAGAGCTCCGAATTCGGGTAAGCAACAGGTAATTAACACTCACATGCTTACTTTGCATGAAAAATGCCTTACCCGCTGCTATTTTCTTCACCGCCTCAATCTCCTGGAGGGCCTTGTAGGCTTCGGCCTTAGCGGTTTTGGCACTCTCAAGGGCCGTTGCAAGCTCAGACTCTTGAGTCTTTGAGTCACGCTCCAGGCTCTCATGTTTTTTCACGAGATCCTGGAGCTCTTGCTGTACCTCCGCCACCCGCGCCTCCTGCTTCTCTCGCTCGGTGCGCTCCGCAGCCGCATTGCGTTCGGCCACGGCCACCGCCTCTTTCAGGGTCGCCACCTCGTTAGTGGCCCCTACAATACCCACGTTATCCTTGTCATTCTTTTTGCAACCAAAATCCTTTTTTGTAAGGTACAATTTTAATAAGGTGTTACTCACCTTCCTTGTCCTCGAGCTACTTCTTGGCACGGCCGAGCTCGTTCTCGGACCGCTCAAGGCTTTCCTTCAAATTATTGACCTTCGCAGTCAGTGCGGCAGAGGTCAGCAGCGCAGCCTGCAATCCCATATTGACATATTTTTTATGACTCCTGCGTATATCTTTTTAAGATCCTTAGTCCGGCTTTTCTTTCCGAACACCGAACCGAGCATCAGGGGCTACTGTCTATGCGGTACCTTTTTACATATATTGAAATTCTTACCTCAAAGCCTGTTAAAAGGCTGCTGCAGGCTTCGGTCAGCCCGCTCTTGGCGAGCTGAACCTTCTGAATCACCGCACTCATAACAGTGCGGTGTTCCTCTTCAATGGAGGCGCCATTGAGCGCCTCCAGCAAATTATCCGGCGCCTCCGGTTGGACGGAGGCAGCCGGCGTCACGGTCTTGCCCTTCTTACGAAGGGGTCGCACGCCGGACTCCGGAGCCACTGTGGGTTCCGGGGCCGAGTCCGGTGCAAAGTCCGGGAGGTTGTCCTGCGACACCTCCGGGGCCTCCCCCTCCTGGTGGGTCCTCTCCTGGGATCCCACCTCGGCATCGTCCGCATCACGGGGGGTGGAGGCAGTCGGAAGAGAATCCATATCCGACGCACCTAAGGACCTGCTCGACGAAGCGGGAAGATCATCCTTGGGCGGACTGCAGGGTTGTATGCGGCATTAGAAAGACATTATGTGGCGAAAAGAAAAAACCTTGAAGTTATTCGGGAGTCTGGATACTTACGATCTCGCCAGGGGCTTGGCCCTTGGAGGCCAGTCCTCGTTGTCGTCACTGGCGTTGGCGGAGCAGTCCGGGGGAAGAGTTTTTCCCTTCTTGGACCCTTCGGCCTCCCTTGTTGGGGAGGCCTTCCTTTTCTTCCCTCCCCCCGCTGGGGGAGAGGCTTTCTTCTTCTCCTCCTCGCCTTGGTGGGAGGAGTCGGCCTCGGATTCATCATCCGATAGCACCTGAAAACGGGAACTCTTCTGAGTCCCCGTGGCCTTCTTCTTGGCCTTCTTCTCCGGCACCACGTGGGGTGCCGGAGCCAGCAGCCCCGTTAGGCGGGCGTCCGCTGGGTCCTCTGGCAATGGGGCCGGACAGATAGTTCGTTCGGCCTTCGCCAGCCAGTCCTGTCAAAGGTAAAGGGAGTTTAGATCCCGCATAGAGTCAAACTATGGAAAACAAGTGGCAAAATCACTTACCTCGTCAGCTGGACGCTGCGAGCGGAATCCGCGATCTTCGGTAGCGGATGCGGGAGCCTCGGCGCCCTTGAACAGCACCTTCCAGACATCTTCGTACATAGTGTCGAAGAGCCCGCTAAGAGTCTGGTGCTGCGCCGGATCGAACTCCCACATGTTGAAGCCCCGTCGTTGGCACGGGAGAATCCGGCGGATGAGCATGACCTGGACTACGTTGACAAGCTTGAGCTTCTTGTCCACCAGCTTCTGGATACAGGCTTCGAGTCCAGTCAGCTCCTCCGAATCCCCCCAGATCCGGCCACTCTCTTTCCAGGAGGTGAGCCGTGTAGGGATGGCGGATCTGAATTCGGGGGCCACTGCCCAATCAGGGTCACGTGGCTTGGTGATGTAGAACCACCCCGATTGCCACCCCTTAATGGTTTCCACGAAAGTGCCCTCCAGCCACGTAACGTGGGACATCCTGCCCACCATGGCGCCTCCGCACTACGCTTGGCTGCCCTTCACAACCTTCGGCTTGACACTGAAGGTCTTGAGCCACAAGCCGAAGTGGGGCTGGATGCAGAGGAAGGCCTCGCACACGACGATAAACGCCAAGATGTTGAGGATGAAATTCGGGGCCAGATCATGGAAATCTAGGCCGTAGTAGAACATGGGCCCCAGACAAAGGGATGAAGTGGGAAGCCCAGTCCGCGGAGGAAATGGGGAAGAAATACTATCCTCTCATGGGGCCTGGGGGTGGGGACGAGCTCTCCCTCGTCGGGGAGCCGGTGCATGATGTCGCTGGACAAATATCCGGCATCGCGCAGCTTCTGGATCTGCCCCTCCGTGACGGAGGAGGCCATCCACTTGCCTCCCGCTCCGGACATAGTTGGAGAAGGTTGAGGTGAGAAGTGCGGACTTGGGCGCTGGAGCTCGAGTTCGCGAAGATGGATAAGCCAAGGAGGAAGAAGGCGCAGGTAAAAGGGTTGGATCTTTATCCCCTTATATGGGCGGACAAAAACATGTGTCCCCACCGGCCTGGTAAAACTCGCTTATCTCCCAAGCGTCACAATCAATGGCGCGGTTGGGTTACCCACGTCCGTATTGATGGGAATCCCGGAATAAGGGGAACACGATCTCTGCTTCGACAAGAAGTGCCAAGGAAACCGCTTCGCTAAACGCGCTGAGGTGGAACAATAAAAACAATTTGAGTAAAGGCTTGGTAGTGGTGTGAGGTCACGCCACAGAATACGTCAGCAGATTGATCTTGTGTAATATTATTCTCTCTACGATGGTACGTGGAATTTATTTTTGCAGAGCCGGACACTATCCTGGTGTTCACAATCTTCTATAAATTATTCGGAGGAAGAACCCACCTTGCAATGCCGAAGACAACATGCGCGCCGGACTCGTCGTCATTGAAGCCTGGTTCAGGGGCTACTGAGGGAGTCCCGGACTAGGGGGTGTCCGGATAGCCGAACTATCATCATCGGCCGGACTCCAAGACTATGAAAATACAAGATTGAAGACTTCGTCCCGTGTCCAGATGGGACTTTCCTTGGCGTGGAAGGCAAGCTTGGCGATACGGATATGTAGATCTCCTACCATTGTAACCGACTTTGTGTAACCCTAGCCCTCTCCGGTGTCTATATAAACCGGATGGCTTAGTCCATAGGACGAACAACAATCATACCATAGGCTAGCTTCTAGGGTTTAGCCTCCTTGATCTCGTGGTAGATCCACTCTTGTAACACACATCATCAATATTAATCAAGCGGGACGTAGGGTTTTACCTCCATCAAGAGGGCCCGAACCTGGGTAAAACATCGTGTCCCTTGTCTCCTATTACCATCCGCCTAGACGCACAGTTCGGGACCCCCAACCCGAGATCCGCCGGTTTTGACACCGACAGTACCCAACAGTTTCCTTTGGGTATCCTATGAAGACGCACTTATCCGATTTGGGTTCAAGCTTATCAGGTTGAATCCTTTTTCACATAAGCATCGCAGCCCCAAATTTTAAGAAACAACAGCTTAGGTTTGTTGCCAAACCACAGTTCATACGATGTCGTCTCAATGGATTTTGACGGTGCCCTGTTTAACGTGAATGCAACTGTCTCTAATGCATAATCCCAAAACGATAGTGGTAAATCGGTAAGAGACATCATAGATCGCACCATATCTAATAAAGTGCGATTACGACATTCAGACACACCATTACGCTATGGTGAAACTATTCCACATTGTTTTTAAATGAAGGACAAACTTGTAACTCAAATATTCACCTCGACGATCAGACCGTAGAAACTTTATTTTCTTGTTACAATGATTCTCCATTTTACTATGAAATTATTTGAACTCTTCAAATGTTTCAGACTTGTGTTTCATTAAGTAGATATACCCATATCATCTGTGAAGGTCAGAAAATAACGATACGCGCCACGAGCCTCAACACTCATTGGACCGCATGCATCGGTATGTATTATTTCCAATAAGTCATTAGCTCGTTCCATTGTTCTGGAGAATGGAGTTTTAGTCATCTTGCCCATGAGGCATGGTTCACAAACACCAAGTGATTCATAATCGAGTGATTCCAAAAGCCCATCGGCATGGAGTTTCTTCATGCGCTTTACACCAATATGACCTAAACGGCAGTGCCACAAGTATGTTGCACTATCATTATCAAGTTTGCATCTTTTGGCATCAAAATTATGAATATGTGTATCACTACGATCAAGATTCGATAAACCATCAACATTGGGTGTATGACCATAGAAGGTTTTATTCATGTAAATATAATAACAATTATTCTATGTCTTACATGAATAATCGTATTGCAATAAACATGATCTAATCATATTTATGCTCAATGCAAATACCAAATAACATTTATTTAGGTTCAACTCTAATCCCAAAAGTATAGGTAGTGTGTGATCATAATCATATCAATCATGGAACCACTTCCAACATACATCGTCACTTCACCCTCAACTAGTCTCTATTTATTCTGCAACTCCTGTTTCGAGTTACTAATATTAGCAACCGAACAAGTACCAAATACCCAGGGGCTACTATGAACACTAGTAAGGTACACGTCAATAACCTGTATATCAAATATACCTTTGTTCACTTTGCCATCCTTCTTATCCGCCAAATGTTTCGGGCAGTTCCGCTTGTAGTGACCATTTCCTTTGTAGTAGAAGCACTCAGTTTCAGGCTTGGGTCTAGCTTTGGGCTTCTTCCCGGGATTGACAACTTTCTTGCCATTCTTATTAAAGTTCCCTTTCTTTTCCTTTGCCCTTTTCTTGAACCTAGTGGTGTTGTCAATCATCAACACTTGATGCTCTTTCTTGATTTCTACCTTCGTCGATTTCAGCATCACGAAGAGATCGGGAATTGCTTTCGTCGTCCCTTGCATATTATAGTTCATCACGAAGTTCCAGCAACTTGGTGATGGTGACTAGAGAACTCTGTCAATCACTATCTTATCTGGAGGATTAACTCCCACTTGATTCAAGTGATTGTAGTACCCAGGCATTCTGAGCACATGCTCACTAGCTGAGCAATTCTCCTCCATCTTTTTAGGCGGAGTATTTTTCAGAGGTCTTATACCTCTTGACACGGGCATGAGCTTAAAATACCAATTTCAGCTCTTTGGAACATCTTATATGCTCCATGGCATTACAAAACATTTTTTGAAGTCCCGATTCTAAGCCGTAAATCATGGTGCACTAAACTATCAAGTAGTCGTCATATTGAGCTAGCCAAACATTCATAACGTCTACATCTGCTCTTGCAATAGGTTTTTCACCTAGCGGTGCATCAAGGACATAATGCTTCTGTGCAGCCATGAGGACAAACCTTAGATCACAGACCCAGTCTGCATCATTGCTACTATCATCTTTCAATTTAGTTTTCTCTAGGAACATATAAAAACATAGGGAAGCTACAACGCGGGCTATTGATCTACAACATAATTCGCAAAATACTATTAGGACTAAGTTCATGATAAATTAAAGTTCAATTAATCATATTACTTAAGAACTCCCACTTATATAGACATCCCTCTAGACATCTAAATGATCACGTGATCCATATCAACTAAACCATGTCCGATCATCACGTGAGATGGAGTAGTTTTCAATGGTGAACATCTCTATGTTGCTCATATCTACTATATGATTCACGTTCCACCTTTCAGTCTCAGTGTTCCGAGGCCATACCTGCATATGCTAAGCTCATCAAGTTTAACCCAAGTATTCTGCACGTGCAAAACTGGCTTGCACCCATTGTATGTGAACGTAGAGCTTATCACACCCGATCATCACGTGGTGTCTCGGTATGATGAATTGTAGCAACGGTGCATACTTAGGGAGAACACTTATACCTTGAAATTTAGTAAGGGATCATCTTATAATGCTACCGCCGTACTAAGCAAAATAAGATGCATAAAAAGATAAACATCACATGCAATCAAAATATGTGACATGGTATGGCCATCATCATCTTGTGCCTTTGATCTCCATCTCCAAAGCACCATCATGATCTCCATTATCACTGGCTTGACACCTTGATCTCCATCGTAGCATCGTTGTCGTCTCCCCAACTATTGCTTCTACGACTATCGCTACCGCTTAGTGATAAAGTAAAGCAATTACATGGCAATTGCATTTCATACAATAAAGCGACAACCATATGGCTCCTGCCAGTTGCCAATAACTCTATTACAAAACATGATCATCTCATACAACAATTTATATCTCATCATGTCTTGACCATATCATATCACAACAAGCCCTGCAAAAACAAGTTAGATGTCCTCTACTTTGTTGTTGCAAGTTTTACGTGGCTGCTACGGGCTTCTAGCAAGAACCGTTCTCACCTACGCATCAAAACCACAACGATTTTTTGTCAAGTGTGTTGTTTTAACCTTCAACATGGACCGGCCGTAGTCAAACTCAATTCAACTAAAGTTGGAGAAACAAATAACCGCCAGCCACCTATGTGCAAAAGCACGTCGGTAGAACTAGTCTCATGAACGCGGTCATGTAATGTCGGTCCGGGCCGGTTCATCCAACAATACCGCCGAATCAAAGTAATACATTGGTGGTAAGCAGTATGACTATTACCGCCCACAACTCTTTTTGTTCTACTCGTGCATAAAAACATCTACGCATAGACCTGGCTCGGATGCCACTGTTGGGGAACGTAGTAATTCAAAAAAATTCCTACGATCACGCAAGATCTATCTAGGAGATGCATAGCAACGAGACGGGGAGAGTGTGTCCATGTACCCTCGTAGACCAAAAGCGGAAGCGTTTAGTAACGCAGTTGATGTAGTCGAGCGTCTTCATGATCCAACTGATCCAAGTACCGAATGTACGGCACCTCCGTGTTCAGCACACGTTCAGCATGATGACGCCCTCGAGCTCTTGATCCAGTTGAGGATGAGGGAGAGTTCCATCGACACGACGACATGGCGACGGTGTTGATGATGTTACCAGTGCAGGGCTTCGCCTAAGCACTACAACGATACGACCTAGGTGTTAAACTGTGGAGGAGGGCACCGCACACGACTAAGAGATTGTCTGTCGTGCTTTGGGGTGCCCTCCTGCCCCCGTATATATAGGAGGGAGGAGGAGGAAGCCGACCAAGGAGGAGCGCGCCTATAGGGGGAGTCCAACTAGGATTCCCAATCCTAGTTGGAGTCCCCTTCCTTTTTCCTAGAGGGGGGAGGGGGGAAGATTAGGAGAGGGAGAAGGAAAGAGGGGGGGTGTCGGTGTCAAAACTGGCGGATCTCGGGTCCCAAACTATGCGTCTAAGGCTAATGGTAACAGGAGGCGGGGGACACGATGTTTACCCAGGTTCAGGCCCTCTCTATGGAGGTAATACCCTACTTCCTACTTGATTGATCTTGATGATACGAGTATTACAAGAGTTGATCTACCACGATATCGTAGAGGCTAAACCCTAGAATCTAGCCTATGATTATGATTGTTGTTCCTGTCCTACGGACTAAACCCTCCGGTTTATATAGACACCGGAGGGGGCTAGGGTTACACAGAGTCGGTAACAGAGAAGGGGATCTACATATCCAAATTGCCAAGCTTGCCTTCCACGCCAAGGAGAGTCCCACCCGGACACGGGACGAAGTCTTCTATCTTGTATCTTCATAGTCCAACAGTCCGGCCAATGTATATAGTCCGGCTATCCGAGGACCCACTAATCCAGGACTCCCTCAGTAGCCCCTGAACCAGGCTTCAATGACGATGAGTCCGGCGTGCAAACTGTCTTCGGCATTGCAAGGCGGGTTCCTTCTCCGAATACTCCAAAGTAGATCTTGAACACAAGAATTGTGTCCGGCTCTACAAAACAAATTCCACATACCACCGTAGAGAGTATAATATTCCGCGAGTCTAATATGCTGACAACTTCTTCATAGCATGACATCACGCTGCAGCCCGGTTATTATTCAAACCGTTTTTCCAACCTGCCACTACGCGTTTCAGGAGGCAGTTTCATTGGCACATCTTGTTGAAGCAGATATCGTGTCCCCTTATTACGGGATTCTCATCAATATGGGCGTGGGTAACCCCACCGCTCCATTAGTATGATTCCTTGGATTAGGCAAGTTCCAAACGTCTGCGCGGAGGACGCTTGACATTCATCCCCTTTATAAAGAGGTCAAGACATGTCCTTTTCTTTCCACGCTTGATCCTTCCCTTCTCCCACCTCGAGTTCCAATACCCAAGGCTCAGTCCAAGCGCTTCGGACCTCCAACCATGTCCGGATCCAGTCTTCAAGGCCGGTGGATGGCCTCTTCTGTCATAGAGGAGGACATCATGAAGCTTAGGGAGGCTAGGTACTTGACTGCCGAAATCCTTCACAAGCTTCCTGCTCATGGGCAGGTTATCCCTACTCCCAAACCCAATGAGAGTGTCGTATTCATCTCTCACTTCCTCTGAGGGCTAGCCTTCAGTCTTCATCCCTTTGTTAGAGGGCTCATGTTCTATTACGGGCTAGATTTCCATCATCTAGCTCCAGATTCCTTCCTTCACATCTCGACGTTCATCGTTGTGTGTGAGGCCTTCCTCCGCATTACCCCACACTTCGGATTATGGCTCAAGACCTTCAATGTGAAGTCGAAGATAATCGACGAGCGACACGCGGAGTGTGGAGGTTCTATAATAAGCAAAGGTGCCGATGTTTTATGGCCAAAGGGTTCCTTCCCAGAAGTTTCTGACCTATGGCAACGGGAGTGGTTTTATATCACATCACCCCGAGGTAGAAATTGGGCGGCCGCCCCTGCCTTCCGCTCCGCTCCTCTGCCACAGCTTGCATCATGGGTCAACAAGGGGCTGGACTGGGTATCGGTTGATGATGTGCGGACATTGCAAAGCCGCATTCAGGATCTCATCAAGAAGGACATCAGTCTTGTCAAAGTAATCCAAGTAATGCTAGTTTGTCGGGTCATGCCATGCCAGGGACAACCTCTCCGTATTTGGGAGTTCAATCCGGAAGGACTACGAACTATTCAGCACTTCTTCGGCATGACGCTCGAAGGGATGTATCAGTTATTCTTCGGATCACCAATAAAGTGTCCGGACACAACAGAGGATGCAGGCCTTGATTGCAACCATCCAAATACCCCGGTAAGTAATTCCACAACTGAACATGCTGTCATTATATTCATCACAACATTATTCTAAAAAACCATCCTCGGCCAGGGATGGATAAAAAAGGCAGAGAGGACCAAGTGTTTGGCCCCTCTTCCCGAAGATTCAGTGGATCATGTATTAACCAGGATGCTGGCTCATGCACCTTATCAAGTGCCATCAGGGAACGACAAGGAGAGGATTGGGAAAGACGAAAGCGGACTTCACGCTGGAGGTATGTTACGCACCGTATCTGGGGAAATTGAAACTCCCGTGTCAGAGGATGAACGGGTAGGAGAGTCTAGTATCCCCTCTCCCCACGGGAAGAAAAGGGCCGCCCCCGAAGACTTGAAAGCAGAGGTCTCCAAACGAGGGAAGAAACCCTTATCAGGGGGCCCTGCCCCGGAGGGCAACATTGCTACACAGCGCCCACAAGGGGGCCAGCCGTTAACCGAGCCATAAGTGAACAAAGGTGCTTTGTAAGCATACCCAGTTCTTTTCCTGAGAATAATGACTGAGACGTATGTTTTGCAGTTCGGCCTATAGCCTCCCTCAACAATTTTCGTCCTCGGGGGATCTTCTTCCAGAGATGATGGAGAGAGAAATGCCTCCTCCTACTTCCCCACCTCATAAGGCGAACAACCCTGAAGTGTCGTCCCGGAGGATCTCTCCCGATCCGCAAAGGCCAGAAGGTGACTCTTCGGCCACCCGAAGTCCGGGATGTTCGGCTCCTAGAGAGACCAACAGAAAAAGGCTCGAACTGTCTGATATATAGCCGGACACATTGACAGGTCTTCTGCGGCAAGCGCCTATCTCAGAGGCACATCTTACCTTAATGGGTACGGTGGGTGAGAGAATTTTGTCCGAAAAAAGCGGGTTGAATGAAGCTTTTACGAGCCTGCTAAGAGGCTTTGAGGTACGCAATGTGATTTTTTTGATTGTATCGTAAACGACAGGTGCACTGTGTATAGATAATAGCCCCTGAGACTCTAGTTGCCATCCTAACAGGGCGATCAGAGGATCAAAAATAGAAATAATCTCATGTAATGATTTTGCCAATTTTGTACACAGGCGGCTGCAGCCCCGACAGCTGCCCGGGCTCTGGAATTTGCCGAACTGAAATGGTAACTTGATTTGGTGGATGATGACATCACGCTCGTGAATAAACGGCTTGACGAGGCACAAGGTATGTATATTTCGACAGTAAGTGACTATAAATAAGAGTATGGTGCTGGGATTTATAGTATGTACTGACTGCAGATGGTGTTGCCGCCATCGAGACTCTTCGGGCTGAGCTTGCCCAGGCCAAGGAGCAAGCCAGGATAAGCAACGCGGCTGCCAAGAAGGTGGCGGGTGAATTGAAAGCCAAACAGGCTGCTCATCGCCAGAGTGAGGATAAAATAGCCAACCTGGCTCTTGAGCTAAAGGATGCCGCTGGCTGATATGAGCTTCTCAAAAGGGAAAACCAAGCGAGAACGGTTGAACTAGAGAAGGCCTTACAAGCGGCAAAGGAAACCCGATCTGAGATCAGAGCGGCTCGTGAGGAGCTCCGGCAAGCCAGCGAGATCGCGGCTGGGAAGCCCTTTTTATTGCGAACTAAATTCGGCGATCCAAAGTATGCCCCTCTTGATCAAATGTGGAGTTCTCCAGACGCATACTTGGACTTGTCAAAGAGTGCTGCCGATGCGACGCCATTTTTCCAAGACCAAGAAGATCATGAAGCGGAAAAACTGTTCTGGTCGTAGTTCAGCATGCCAAGGCGTCCGCTGCTGTTGAACGAGCAGATGGCCGAATGGTCCGAGCTCCATAGGTTATCCGGGCTTGCCATGAAGGCTGTCATGGACCGCCTGTGGCCGGAGGAACCAAGTCCGGATAGTTATTTTGGTTTGGTGCAACGATTTATTCGTGTTGTGCCGCCTATTGACGCTGTCAAGCGGTCGGCGTGCATAGAAGGTGCACGTATGGCCCTTGCCCGTGTTAAGACGTACTGGGCGAGGATGGAGGCCATCGATATTGCAACAAGGGGTACACCCGGGGGCCAGGACCTGCCAGAGCACTATTTCTAAGAAGTCTTAGAGGGTGCCCGCTTAATAGAGGCGCAGTGCTCAAAGAATGTCATGTTCGAATGACATGTATTCGAGTTGAAAAAACAATGCTTTTGATAATAAAGGATGTATTTATACTTTGGCCCGTAAAGTATTTTAGTGCCTCCTGTGCGGCCGTTTATGTATATATGTGTATAACCTGAAAGCTTGCAGTCGTCGGCTTCAACCCCCTCACGTGTAACGCGGGGGTGTTTGGCAAAGCACGTAATCACACTTGACCCAACGTCTTGGTCCATTAAGGAGGTGGTGGTGCGGCGAACGAGGCAATCAGACTATAGAGCTTTAACACTTTCACTTAGCCAAAGGAGTTTGACGGTGGGACTACGATATAGCCCCTGGTATGGCTGCGCTTATCCGAATATGGTGTGTTTACATACGTGACCGGAAAACCAGTCCTTCATTAATGCGGAGGAATCGCGAAGATTCCGCTGAGTCATCGAGTGGTTGACTAGTCTCTCGCTTTATCATGATAGTCAGTTTTCGGCTTTCTCTATTGAGGTGCTCATCCGGATGAACCAGGGCACAATCGCAGTAGTTCTCCCTGTGCCACCTTAGCCGATAGAACAAAACGTAAGGTAGAAAAACACGGGAGCCGAGCAAACCCAACTATTGACCAAAGACATGATTCGGAGTTGATGTATATAAGGCCAAACTCGCGACACCGAACACTCCCGAAGGTATTCGGACTTTATAACATATACTGGTCTGAATACAGCCCTCGATAATGAGCCCTGAATTTCAAGGTACGTGCAACAATCTGGCGTGACGAAAGAGCGCCTGTGGTGAGAGCATAGATCTCAAAAACACACCATTTGCTGCTTCTGTAACGTCTATTTTAGTACGGCGAATCATAAGCTCGCCAATAATACTGGTATCCCACTTGGTCATTTTAAGTGGCAAGAGGGTATGAGACAACAAGAGATAATAAAAAGGTTTACACAGGGTCTTAATCTAAAAATAAACCTTTGAACGGGGCCCTGCTGCACATCTGCGCCTTTGTCTCTGTTGTGCCGTATCCTTGAAGGGTATAGCATGGTGGTCATCTGTAAAAAAAAGAAGAAGGGGAAAAACCAGGTAAAAGAATCTGGTGTGACCATGACTAAAGTTGGTTTGTTTTAATAAACCGTGAAAATGCAATTTCTTGAGTCCGGATAGGGTCAAGCCAAACTATGGACTTTTTACATGCGGGCAGCCCCCCGCGCTACACAAGGAGTTTTGAGTGTATATTTATATATACACGGAGACATGTACAGTCTTCTTGTGGGCTGTTCTTATGGGGGCATAGCCGCTAATCAAGCTTAGGTTTATCTGAGCTGCTACACCTAGGTGTCCACCGAACACGTCTGGCTGTGTCCGCAGTCTTGAAGACCGATGAGTTGCTCGGGTTGGCAAGGCCACTCCGTGATTCGGCTGCTAGAGCCGCCACGTATTCTTCCATACGAAGAGAATGCTCCGTGTTTCCGCTGATTGTGATAACGCCACGTGGACCGGGCATTTGAGTTTGAGATAAGCGTAATGCGGGATTGCATTGAAACGGGCAAAGGCCATTCTTCCGAGTAGTGCATGATAGCCGCTTCGGAACGGAGCAATGTCAAAGAATAGTTCTTCGCTTCGAAAGTTGTCGGGAGAACCGAGTACAACCTCCAATGTTAAAGAGCCCGTGCAGCAGGCCTCTACGCCTGGTATTACTCCTTTAAAGGTAGTACTGCTTTGGTTGATTCTCGATGGGTCTATCCCCATCTTGCAGGCAGTGTCTTGATATATCAGATTGAGACTACTGCCGCCGTCCATGAGGACTCGGGTGAGGTGGTATCCGTCGATTATTGGGTTGAGCACCAAGGCAGCCGAACCCCAGTGACGGATACTAGTCGGATGATCCCTGTGATCGAAAGTGATCGGGCAGGATGACCATGGGTTGAATTTGGGGGCGACAGGTTCTACAGCATATACGTCTCAGAGTGCGTGTTTGCACTCCCTCTTTGGGATGTGGGTGACATAAATCATGTTCACTATTTTGACCTCCGGTGGAAATTTTTTCTGTCCCGTAGTGTTTGGCTGGCGAGATTCGTCCTCATCTTCCCTTAGCGGCTCCTTCCCTTTGTGTTTGGTGTTGAGCTTGCCGGCCTGCTTGAAGACCCGGCATTCTCTGTTGGTGTGATTCGCAGGTTTGTCGGGGGTGCCATGAATCTGACAGGACCTGTCTAGAATTTTTTTAGGCTGGACGGACCATCTCTGCTACCTTTAAATGGCTTTTTTCGTTGACCGGGTCTGGAGCCCCTGAATCCGGCTGTTACTGCTGTATTGTCTGGGCTATCTTCATTATTTCGATGTTTGTATTTATTGCGTCGTGGTTATCCATTGCCATCCTTGATTTTGGATGTGCTTGGATCGTTGGTGCTGCTACGGGCCAACCAACTATCCTCACCCACGCAAAAGCAGGACATAAGAGTTGTTAGGGCTGCCATTGTCCTTGGCTTTTCCTGGCCGAGGTGTCTGGCAAGCCATTCGTCCCGGACACTGTGTTTGAAAGTTTCTAGGGCTTCAGCATCTGGACAGTCGACGATTTGGTTTTTCTTGGTGAGAAATCTGTTCCAAAGCTTACAGGCTGACTCTCCGGGTTGTTGGGTTATGTAACTTAAATCGTCTGCATCTGGAGGTCGGACATAGGTCCCTTGAAAATTAGCCCTGAAAGCATCCTCGAGTTCCTCCCAGCTTCCAATGGAATTTTTGGGGAGGCTTTTCAACCAGTGTCGAGCTGGTCCTTTTAACTTGAGGGGCAGGTATTTGATGGTGTGGAGATCGTCTCCGCGAGCAATGTGGATGTGAAGAATAAAGTCCTCTATCCAGATTGCAGGGTCTGTCATTCCATCATATGCCTCGATGTTTACGGGTTTAAACCCCTCCGGAAATTCATGATCCAGCACCTCATCGATGAAGCACAGGGAGTGTGTGGCGCCCCTGTACTTGGTTGTGTCGTGGCATGGGTCCGACGGTTGTAGTGTTCGGTGTTGATTCCGAAATGGTAGTCGACCGATATAGTTGGTTTTGTGGCCATGATCCTGTATAGGAACACGTTCCCTAGATCCATAGATGGACCTGGTTATGCCAGCTCTTTTGTCCAGGTGCTCACGTAGATCGTGTTTCTGGTACTTGGCTGCGAACTCCCTTCCTTTATGGGGAGGGGGTGCTGATTTGTGTGCGGCTTTATTAGCCGCTTTGTCTCAGCCACAAGGTGGTCGGTCTGGCAGATCGACCGTATTGTTTTTCGGCGGAATGGGCGTGATAGCCTCATCGTCGAATTCGGGCAACAGCTTGAGTTTTAGATAGCTCTTTGTTTGGCGATTATCGCCATATCTTTCCTCAATGTCGAGTACTTCGTTCTATCTGTCGTTGAGCGTATCCTACGCGGCTTTGAGCCGTTGCTTTTGTTTCTTCAAGCTCCTCGTGGCGGCGATAAGTCTCTTTTGGAGGTGCTCTTGTTCCAAGTATTTTTCAGGGATGATGTATGCATCGTCCTCCAGACTGTTCTCTTCTTCGGAGACAGGTTGATAAGTGGTGTCTTTGGCATCATTGTGGTCAGATAGCGGCCCCGGACTGTGTTCACTGACTCTTTGCTCGTCCTGCTACATTGCAGGGTCTGCAAGGTCTTCATTGTCTTCGACACCGTCATCGGTGTTATTCTTTCTCGTGCCGATATCGATGTTTTTGCTATGGCGGGGTTTAGAGCGGCACCATTGATGTTGGCGCTTCGGCTGACTCTCGGGGGGATTATCCTCCCCTGGCTCCTTTTGGTCCTCGCCATTGTTTTCTTTAGGTGTGTCCACCATATATATGTCATACGATGAGGTGGCTATCCAACGCCCTGTGGGTGGTGGTTCCTGTTCTTCTCCGGCGTCGTCGTCCATACCGCTGATGTCTTCGGAGTCGAAATCAAGCATGTCGGTTAGGTCTTCGACAGTGGCTATTAAGTGGGTGGTGGGTGGGTAACGAATTTCCTCATCGTCTGCTTCCCACTCAAGCCGGACATAGTTCGGCCAAGAGTCCCCTGATAAGGAGAGAGATTTTAATGAGTTTAACACGTCGCCCAAGGGCGAGTGTTGAAAGATGTCCGCGGAGCTGAACTCCAAGATCGGCACCCAGTTGATTTTGGAACCTATGGGCGGAGACGAGTTCGAGGGTCCGATGATACAGACCTCACGAGAGGTTGAATCTGTGTTTTGCTCTAGCGCCATTGAGTGTGCGACTTCCATGGCGGGGTCCATCGTCCCGTCCTCGGATGGCACGATTTGCACTGGATCTAGGGCCAGGGAAGCTACAGGTGTTGTCTCCTGAACACAGTCCGATGGCGGATCTAGGTCATGCTCATCGTGGTTGTAGGGTGCATCTGTCATGGGTTCGAATCCGTCGAAGATCAAGTCTCCACGGATGTCAGCAGTGTAGTTCAGGCTTCCAAACCTGACCTGATGGCCAGGGGTGTAGCTGTCGATCTTCTCCAGATGGCCAAGCGAGTTGGCCCGTAGTGCGAAGCCGCCGAATATGAAGATCTGTCTGGGGAGGAAAATCTCACCCTGGATCGCGTCGTTGTAGATGATTGAAGGAGCCATCAAGCCCTATGGTGATGACACAGTGGAACTCTCAATGAAAGCACCAATGTCGGTGTCAAAACCGGCGGATCTCGGGTGGGGGGTCCCGAACTGTGCGTCTAAGGCTAATGGTAACAGGAGGCGGGGGACAGGATGTTTACCCAGGTTTGGGCCCTCACTATGGAGGTAATACCCTACTTCCTGCTTGATTGATCTTGATGATATGAGTATTACAAGAGTTGATCTACCACGAGATCGTAGAGGCTAAACCCTAGAAGCTAGCCAATGATTATGATTGTTGTTCCTATCCCACGGACTAAACCCTCTGGTTCATATAGACACCAGAGGGGGCTAGGGTTACACAGAGTCGGTTACACAGAAGGGGATCTACATATCTGAATTGCCAAGCTTGCCTTCCACACCAAGGAGAGTCCCACCCGAACACGGGACGAAGTCTTCTATCTTGTATCTTCATAGTCCAACAGTCCGGCCAATGTATATAGTTCGGCTACCCGAGGACCCCCTAATCCAGGACTCCCTCAGGGGAGGCCACCCCCTCCTAGTCCAATTCGGACCAGCCAAGGGGGGGCGCGACCACCCTGCGGCCCTCCTCTCCTTTCCACTAAATCCCATTAAGGCCCTGTACTTTCCCGCGGGGGGGGGGGGGTCCGGTAACCTCCCGGTACTCCGAAAAATGCCCGAACCATTCCGAAACCTTTTCGATGCCCGAACATAACCTTCCAATATATCAATCATTATGTCTCAGCCATTTTGAGACTCCTTATCACGTCCGTGATCTCATCCGGGACTCCGAACAAACTTCGGTCATCAAAAACACATAACTCATAATACAAATCGTCATCGAACGTTAAGCGTGCGGACCCTACGGGTTCGAGAACTATGTAGACATGATCGAGACACATTTCCGATCAATAACCAATAGCGGAACCCGGATGCTCATATTGTCTCCTACATATTCTACGAAGATCTTTATTGGTCAAACCGCATAACCACATATGTTGTTCCCTTTGTCATCGGTATGTTACTTGCTTGAGATTCGATCGTCGGTATCATCATACCTAGTTCAATCTCCTTACCGGCAAGTCTTTTTACTCGTTCTGTAATGCTTCATCCCACAACTAACTCATTAGCCACATTGCTTGCAAGGCTTATAGAGATGAGCATTACCAAGAGGGCCAAGAGATACCTCTTCGAAACACGGAGTGACAAATCCTAATCTCGATCTATGTCAACCCAACAAACACCTTCGGATTCACCTGTAGAGCATCTTTATAATCACCCAGTTATGTTGTGATGTTTGATAGCACACAAGGTGTTCCTCCGGTATTCGGGAGATGCATAATCTCATAGTTCGAGGAACATGTATAAGTCATGAAGAAAGTAGTAGCAATGAAACTATAACGATCATAATGCTAAGCTAACGAATGGGTCTTGTCCATCACATCATTCTCCTAATGATGTGATCCCGTTCATCAAATGACAACACATGTCTTTGGTTAGGAAACATAACCATCTTTAATTAACGAGCTAGTCAAGTAGAGGCATACTAGGGACACTTTGTTTTGTCTATGTATTCACACATGTATCAAGTTTCCGGTTAATACAATTCTAGCATGAATAATAAACATTTATCATGATATAAGGAAATATAGGGATAATTAGATTTATGCCCCTAGTTGTGTTCCACTTGTCTGTTTTACCCCTAATTCCCAAAAGTCACCGGTTCTGTCCAAGTCACTTTGCTCCTCTTATGCTTTTGCCCTTTGACCGTCAGTTTGGAAACTTCATAACTAATTCATAGTAAATCAGAAAAATGCAAATAAGATAGCAAAATGGTCAGAAAAACACCTATATGTCAGTGTCATTTGCATTCATGAAAAAAGTGTTGGAAAGTGCACATCCGAGTTTTAGCTCTTTTGATACCACCATCTATAGTAAACTCTAAAAAAATTCAAAAAAATTCAAAAAAAATATGGTGGCAAAGAACGACAAATGTTCCAAGTGCTTGCCAAGTTTTATTAGGGAACAACATTCATGGAAGTCATGGCAAAAAAAATCTATTTTGGAGTGTTGATTGTTTTTTTTTTGCCGCGGCACCCACGAATGTTATTCCCTGATGAAACTTGGCAGACACTTAAAACATTTGTCATTCTTTGCCACAATTTTTTTTATTTTTTTTATTTTTTTTAGATTTTACTATTCATGGTGGTAGCATAAGAGCTAAAACTTGGATGGGCACTTTCCAACACCTTTTTCATGAATGCAAATGACACTAACATATAGGTGATGTTTTTCTAAACATTTTGGTATCTTATTTGCATTTTTTTGATTTAGTATGAATTAGTTATGAAGTTTTCAAACTGATGGTCAAACGGTCAAAGGGCAAAAGTATAAGAGGAGCAAAGTGATTTGGACAGAACCTGTGACTTTTGGGAATTATAGGTAAAACAGACGAGTGGGACACAACTAGGGGCATAAATCTAATTATCCCGGAAATATAAATAACAACTTTATTATTGCCTCTATGGCATATTTCCTTCACAGTCCTCATTGTATTCTCTTTGAGCTAAAGTCACGCAGACCTCGCCCAATCACTCGTGGTAAGTCTTCAGGTGACTTCCAAACCTTCACAAACTTGGTCAGTCGACAATCCAAAATTCCTCTTGGATGCTTAGACCATGATGCCTAACCGTCTGGAGGATACACAGTCATCAATGATAACAAGCATCGGTTCCACACAGGAACAATCTCTTCAGTGATGCTCAATCGCTTTGGGTTGTAGGTGTTTGGGTTTTGGGTTTTTCCTCACTTGATGATTTTTGCTCAAAGTCCTCGGAGGATGGGATGCTCTCAATGACAAGTGTCAGTTCTCTCAGAGCAGCCAACCAGCTAGTGGTTGTAGGGGGCGGCTATTTATAGCCTAGGGAGCATCTCGACGTGATAAGACATAAATGTCCTTCAATGATATGACCGTTAGGTGGGTAGATATTTTGGGACAGCTAGTCCATAGCACAACAATGGTCGGATATTTGAGGTTCAAAATCCTTGGGGCTATCATGTTCCTCGCTGTGTAGGCAATCCGCATGGCGAATTCCTAACTCCTAAGTCAGAACAAATTCCTCAGAGACCAGAAGTTCTTCGTCTCTGTCACTTAAAGAAATTGGACTAAACTGATATGAGATTTCCAATGGCTTCACTCGAAAGGATTGGGTAGGTGTAGGATTTTGAGTTGAGCATCACTTGGAAATCACTTTCCTTAGTATTACCTCGACCCCCTTTAACAGTACGGTGTTTCCTATGACTCAAGAAAGAGAAAATGAAACTACGAAAACAAAAGTCTTCAAACTTCATAATCCTCGCATGAAAATCCAAGTATTCAAGGTCACACCAATTTCTTCACTTTCAAAACCAAAGTCTTCAGGTGAAGATATACATTTTTAGGGTTCGACTTTCATCGTAAAAATAAAACTCCTCATCGACTTATAGAGCCTGTATACACTCACAAACATATTAGTCCCTTATCCTATAAGCCTTCAATACACCAAAATCACTAAGGTGCACTACATGCACTTACAACTTCTCTCAAGATAGCAAATAATACGGTGGGTGGACAAATTACTGCCGAGCAATTGATATAAGAGCACATAATTATGACAATATCTAAGCCAATGATCATGAACATAGGCATCACGTCCGTGTCAAGTAGACCTAAACGATTCTGCATATACTACTATTACTCCACACATCGACCGCTATCCAGCATGCATCTAGAGTATTAAGTTCATAAAGAATGAAGTAACGCATTAAGTAAGATGACATGATGTCGAGGAATTAACTCAAGCAATATGATGAAAACCCATCTTTTTATCCTCGATGGCAACAATACAATACGTGCCTTGCTGCCCCTACTATCACTGGGAAAGGACACCGCAAGATTGAACCCAAAGCTAAGCACTTCTCCCATTCCAAGAAAAACCAATCTTGTAGGCCAAACTAAACCAGTGATTCAAAGAGAATTGCAAAGATATCAAATCATGCATAAAAGAATTCAGAGAAGATTCAAATAATATTCATAGAAAATTTGATCATAAAATCCACAATTCATTGGATCTTGGCAAACACACCGCAAAAGAGTATTACATCGAATAGATCTCCAAGAACATCGAGGAGGACATGGTATTGAGAATTAAAGAGAGAGAAGAAGCCATCTAGCTACTAGCTATGGACCCATAGGTCTGTGGTAAACTACTCACGCTTCATCGGAAGGGCAATGGTGTTGATGTAGAAGCCCTCCATGATCGAATCCCCCTCCGGCAGGACACCGTAAAAGGCCCCTAGATGGGATCTCATGGGTACGAAAGGTTGCGGCGGTGGAAAAGTGTTTTCGTGGCTCCCCTGATGGTTTTGGGGTATAAGAGTATATATGAGCGAATGAATTAGGTCAGGAGACCCACAAGGGGCCCATAACACAGGGGGCGTGTCCTACCCCCTGGGCGCGCCCTCCACCCTTGTGGCCACCTCGTGGCTCCTCCGACTTCATATCCAAGTCTCCTGGTTTGCTTCTGATCCAAGAAAGATCATCACGAAAGTTCGTTTGGACTCCGTTTGGCATTCCTTTTCTGTGAAACTCTAAAACAGGCAAAAAAACAGAAACTGGCACTGGGCTCTAGGTTAATAGGTTAGTCCCAAAAATAATATAAAATATCATATTAATGCATATAAAACATCCAAAACAGATAATATAATACCATGGAACAATCAAAAATTATATATACGTTGGAGACGTATCAATCATCCCCAAGGTTAATTCCTGCTCATCCTCGAGTAGGTAAATGATAAAAACAGAATTTTTGATGTGGAATGCTACCTAACATATTTATCCATGTAATTCTCTTTATTGTGGCATGAATGTTCAGATCCGAAAGATTCAAAAGAAAAGTTTAATATTGACATAAAAACAATAATACTTCGAGCATACTAACAAGGCAATTATGTCTTCTCAAAATAACATGGACAAAGAAAGCTTATCCCTACAAAATCATATAGTCTGGCTATGCTCCATCTTCATCACACAAAATATTCAAATCATGCGCAACCCCGGTTTCAGCCAAGCAATTGTTTCATACTTTAGTATTCTCAAACTTTTTCAACTTTCACGCAATACATGAGTGTGAGCCATGGACATAACACTATGGGTGGAATAGAATGGTGGTTGTGGAGAAGACAAAAAGAGGGAGATAGTCTCACATCAACTACGTGTATCAACGGGCTATAGAGATGCCCATCAGTAGATATCAATGTGAGTGAGTACGGATTGCCATGCAACAGATGCACTAGAGCTATAAGTTTATGAAAGCTCAAAAAGAAAAACTAAGTGGGTGTGCATCCAACTTGCTTGCTCACGAAGACCTAGGGCAATTTTGAGGAAGCCCATTATTGGAATATACAAGCCAAGTTCTATAATGAAAAAAATCCCACTAGTATATGAAAGTGACAAAATAAGAGACTCTCTGTGATGAAGATCATAGTGCTACTTTGAAGCACAAGTGTGGAAAAAGGATAGTAACATTGCCCCTTCTCTCTTTTTCTCTTTTTTTTTTCTTTTTTTCCTTTTTTTTCTTTGGCTTCTTTGGCCTCTTTTTTTTCCTCGCATGGGACAATGCTCTAATAATGATGATCATCACACTTCTATTTACTTAGAACTCAAAAAATTACAACTCGATACTTAGAACAAACATTTGACTCTATGTGAATGCCTCCGGCGGTGTACCGGGATGTGAAATGACTCAAGAGTGACATGTATGAAAGAATTATGAATGGTGGCTTTGCCACAAATACGATTTCAACTACATGATCATGCAAAGCAATATGACAATGATGAATCATGTCATAATAAACATAGCGGTGGAAAGTTGCATGGTGATATATCTCGGAATGGCTATGGAAATGCCAAAATAGGTAGGTATGGTGGTTGTTTTTAGGAAGGTATATGGTGGGTCTATGGTATCAACAAAATTTGTGCGGCACAAGAGAGGCTAGCAATGGTGGAAGGGTGAGAGTGCGTATAATCCATGGACTCAACATTAATCATAAAGAACTCACACATTTATGGAAAAAATCTATTAGTCATCGAAACCAAGCACTACGCGCATGCTCCTAGGGGAAGGGTTGGTAGGAGTTAACCATTGCACGAACCCGACCTCCACACAAAGGATGAAAATCAATAAATACCTCATACTCCAACTTCGTTACATAACAGTTCACCATACGTGCATGCTACGGGAATCACAAACCTCAACACAAGTATTTATCCAATTCACAATTACTCACTAGTATGACTCTAATATCACCATCTTTATATCTCAAAACAATCATAAGGAATCAAACTTCTCATAGTATTCAATGCACTTTATATGAAAGTTTTTATTATATCCCTCTTGGATGCCTATCATATTAGGACTAAATTTATAACCAAAGAAAATTACCATGCTATTCTAAAAGACTCTCAAAATGGTATAAGTGAAACATGAGAGTTCATCAATTTCTATAAAATAAGGCCACCGCCATGCTCTAAAAAGATAAAAGTCGAGTACTAGAGCAATATTGCCTAGCTCAAAAGATATAAGTGAAGTACATAGAGTATTCTAATAAATCACGATTCATGCATGTCTCTCTCAAAAGGTGCATACATCAAGGATGATTGTGGCAAACTAAAAATCAAAGACTCAAATAATACAAGACGCTCCAAGCAAAGAACATATCATGTGGTGAATAAAAATATAGCCTCAAGTAAAGTTAATGATAGACAAAGACGAAAGAGGGGATGCCTTCTGGGGCATCCCCAAGCTTAGGCTCTTGGTTGTCCTTGAATATTACCTTGGGTTGCCTTGGGAATCCCCAAGCTCAGGCTCTTGCCACTCCTTATCACATAGTCCATCAAATCCTTACCCAAAACTTGAAAAATTCACAACACAAAACTCAATAGAAAATCTTATAAGCTTTGTTTGTATAAGAAAATAAATCACCAGTTTTAGGTACTGTTGAAAACTCATTCTTTATTTATATTGGTGTAATATCTACTGTATTCTGACTTTTCGAGGTTCATACCCCCCCCCGATACTACCCATAGATTCATCAAAATAAGCAAACAACACATAGGAAACAGAATCTATCAAAAACAGAACAGTGTAGTAATCTATAACTCTCGAATACTTCTGTAACTCCAAAAATTCTGAAACATTAGGACAACCTGAGAAATTTGTGCACCAATCTAGAGTAAATAGAATCATATCAAAAGCACGTTTCAATAAAATCCTAGAAATTATTTAGTGGGCGCAAAAGTTTCTGTTTTTTAGCAGGATCAACACAACTATCACCGTAAGCTATCCTAAAGGTTTAACCTGGCACAAACACTAACTAAAACACAAAACCACATCTAACCAGAGGCTAGATGAATTATATAAAGCAAAATAGGAACAAAAATCAAAGAACAAAAATAAAATTGGGTTGCCTCCCAACAAGTTCTATTGTTTAACGCCCTTAGCTAGGCATTGATAATTTCAATGATGCTCACATAAAAGACTGAAGCACAAAGAGAGCATCATAAAACACGTGACAAACACATCTAAGTCTAACATACTTCCTATGCATAGGCATTTTATAAGCAAACAAATTATCGAGGCAAGCAAAATCTAGCATATGCAAGGAAGAAGAAAGAGATGATAGCAATCTCAACATGAAGAGAGGTAATTTAGTAACATGAAAATTTCTACAACCATATTTTCCTCTCTCATAATAATTACATGTAGGATCATAAGAAAAATCAACAATATAGCTATCACATAACATATTCTCAACACGATCCACATGCATGCGAAGTTGACACTCTTCCAAAATAGTGGGATTAACATTAACTAAAGTCATGACCTCTCCAAACCCACTTTTATCAAAAATTTCATAAGATTGAACATTCTCCAAATACGTGGAATCTAAAATTGACACTCTTCCAAACCCACTTTCAATATTATTGCAAACATTATTATCAATCTCATATTCAGCATGGGGCTTAAATAAATTTTGAAGATCAATAGAAAAATCACCCCAATCACGATCATTGCAATAAATAGTAGGCATAGCAAAACTAGCATCCCCAAGCTTAGGGTTTTGCACATTATTAGCACAGTTGACATCAATAAAATTTATAGTAAAATCAATGAAATCATGCTTTTTATTCAAGGAGCTATCATGAATCTCTTCATAAGTTTCTTCATCACAATTTTCAGATTCATGAATTTCAAGAAAAACTTCATAAAGATAATCTAGTGCACAAAACTCACTAGCAGTTGGTTCATCATAACTGGATCTCTTAAAAATATTAGCAAGTGGATGAGGATCCACAAACTTTTAGCAAGCGAAGATGCAAGCAGAAAGAAGGCACATGGTAACACAAGCGAACAAAAGATCAAATGGAAGAAGGGCGAAGAAAAGGGCGAATCTTTTCGAAAATCATTTTAGAAGTGGGGGAAAGGAAAATGAGAGGCGAAAGGAGAATAATGTAATGCAAGAGATGAGGGTTTATGATGGGTACTTGGTATGTCTTGACTTGGCGTAGATCTCCCCGGCACCGGCGCCAGAAATTCATCCTGCTATCTCTTGAGCTTGCGTTGGTTTTTCCCTTGAAGAGGAAAGGGTGATGCAGCAAAGTAGAGTGTAAGTATTTCCCTCAGTTTGAGAACCAAGGTATCAATCCAGGAGGAGACAACGCAAAAGTCACCAAATACCTGGACAAACAATCAAACAAACTTGCACCCAACGCGATAAAGGGGTTGTCAATCCCTTCACGGTTACTTGCAAAAGTGAGATCTGATGGAGATAGATAAACGATAAAGTAAATATTTTTGGTATTTTTGGTTTATAGATCGGAAAGCAAAAGATTGCAAAATAATAGATCAGAAACTAATATGATGGAAAAGAGAACTTATATGATGGAAAAGAGACCCGGGGCCATAGGTTTCACTAGTTGCTTCTCTCAAGATAGCAAATAATACGATGGGTGAACAAATTACTGCTGAGCAATTGATAGAAGAGCGCATAATTATGACGATAACTAAGGAAATGATCATGACATAGGCATCACGTCCATGTCAAGTAGACAGAAACGATTCTGCATCTACTACTATTACTCCACACATCGACCGCTATCCAGCATGCATCTAGAGTATTAAGTTCATAAATAACGGAGTAACACATTAAGTAAGATGACATGATGTAGAGGAATTAACTCAAGCAATATGATGAAAACCTCATCTTTTTATCCTTGATGGCAACAATACAATACGTGCCTTGCTGCCCCTACTATCACTGGGAAAGGACACTGCAAGATTGAACCCAAAGTTAAGCAATTCTTCCCTTGCAAGAAAAAACAATCTAGTAGGCCAAACTAAATCGATAATTCGAAGAGACTTGCAAAGATATCAAATCATGCATAAAAGAACTCAGAGAAGATTCAAATAATATTCATAGAAAATCTAATCATAAATGAACAATTCATCGGATCTCGGCAAACACACCGCAAAAGAGTATTACATCGAATAGATCTCCAAGACATTGAGGAGAACATGGTATTGAGAATCAAAGAGAGATAAGAATCCATCTAGCTACTAGCTATGGACTCGTAGGTCTGTGGTAAACTACTCACGCTTCATCGGAAGGGCAATGGTATTGATGTAGAAGCCCTCCGTGATCGAATCCCCCTCCGGCAGGACACCGGAAAAGGCCCCTAGATGGGATCTCACGGGTACAGAAGGTTGCGGCGGTGGAAAAGTGTTTTCATGGCTCCCCTTGACGGTTTTGGGGTATAAGAGTATATATGGGTGAAAGAATTAGGTCAGGAGACCCATAAGGGGCCCACAAGATAGGGGGCGCGCCCTCCATCCTTGTGGCCACTTTGTGGCTCCTCCGACTTCATATCCAAGTCTCCTGGTTTGCTTCTGGTCCAAGAAAGATCATCGCGAAAGTTTTATTCTGTTTGGACTCCGTTTGGTATTCCTTTTCTGCGAAACTCTAAACAGGCAAAAAACAGAAACTGGCAGTGGGCTCTAGATTAATAGGTTAGTCCAAAAATTAATATAAAATAGCATATTAATGCATATAAAACATCCAAAACAGATAACATAATAGCATGGAACAATCAAAAATTATAGATACGTTGGAGACGTATCAATTCTCATGTCTTCCATCAAATGGATTGATGTGCTAATCTCCAAAGAAAAACAAGTAGTTTTGCAGGAACTGAAACTTTCCACATTTTTACCCAAACTTTATCCTCCTCTTTTCTACTTGAGGGTCCTGCTCGCTCTTCCAAGCAATCCTCATGATGGTGCTTTGTGTCCACTATCATTTTGTAGGTTGACCTCCCACTAAAGTTTCAAGATTCCTCGAACATCCATGACCAATAGTCATCCACGTTTCTCAAGCATATAGGGATTTATAAAATTTATTTTAGGTCAGAGCGTAGAAAAACTTCATGGATGGTAGTTGTATTCCACTGGGCATTTGGTTTTGTCAGATTTGTTGGGGAACGTAGTAATTTCAAAAAAATTCCTACGCACACGCAAGATCATGGTGATGGCATAGCAACGAGAGGGGAGAGTATTATCTACGTACCCTCGTAGACCGTTGAGCGGAAGCATTATGACAACGCGGTTGATGTAGTCGTACGTCTTCACGAATCGACCGATCCAAGCATCGAACGTACGGCACCTCCGTGTTCAGCACACGTTCAGCTCGATGACGTTCCCCGGGCTCCAATCCAGCTAAGCATCGGGGATGAGTTCCGTCAGCACGACGGCATGGTGACGATGATGATGTTCTACCGGCGCAGGGCTTCGCCTAAACTCCGCGACGATATGACCGAGGTGGAATATGGTGGAGGGGGCACCGCCCACGGCTAAGGAACGATCCGTAGATCAACTTGTGTGTTCATGGGGTGCCCCCTGCCCCCGTATATAAAGGAGTGGAGGAGGGGAGGGCCGGCATTCTCTATGGCGCGCCCTAGGGAAGTCCTACTCCCACCGGGAGTAGGATTCCCTCTTTCCTAGTCCAACTAGGAGTCCTTCCATGTAGTAGGAGTAGGAGACAAGGAAGGGGAAGAGAGAAGGGAAGGAAGGAGGGGGTGCGGCCCCTCCCCCTAGTCCAATTCGGACTAGGCCTTGGGGGGCGGGCGGCCTGCCCTAGGCAGCCCCTCTCTCTTTCCCGTATGGCCCAATAAGGCCCAATACTTCTCCCGGCGAATTCCCGTAACTCTCTGGTACTCCGAAAAATACCCGAATCACTCGGAACCTTTCCGAACTCCGAATATAGTCGTCCAATATATCGATCTTTACGTCTCGACCATTTCGAGACTCCTCATCATGTCCCCGATCTCATCCGGGACTCCGAACTCCTTCGGTACATCAAAACTCATAAACTCATAATGTAACTGTCATCGTAACGTTAAGCGTGCGGACCCTACGGGTTCGAGAACTATGTATACATGACCTAGAACTATTCTCGGTCAATAACCAATAGCGGAACCTGGATGCCCATATTGGTTCCTACATATTCTACGAAGATCTTTATCGGTCAAACCACATAACAACATACGTTGTTC
This sequence comes from Triticum dicoccoides, assembly GCF_002162155.2. Classification (NCBI taxonomy): domain Eukaryota; kingdom Viridiplantae; phylum Streptophyta; class Magnoliopsida; order Poales; family Poaceae; genus Triticum; species Triticum dicoccoides. The sequence continues at coordinate 515,413,915 of NC_041393.1, read as the reverse complement.
CCTTTGTCATCGGTATGTTACTTGCCCGAGATTCGATCGTCCGTATCCAATACCTAGTTCAATCTCGTTACCGGCAAGTCTCTTTACTCGTTCCGTAATACATCATCTCATAACTAACTCATTAGTTACAATGCTTGCAAGGCTTAGGTGATGATTATTACCGAGAGGGCCCAGAGATACCTCTCCGACAATCGGAGTGACAAAACCTAATCTCGAATTACGCCAACCCAAAATGTACCTTCGGAGACACCTGTAGAGCACCTTTATAATCACCCAGTTACGTTGTGACGTTTGGTAGCACACAAAGTGTTCCTCCGGTAAACGGGAGTTGCATAATATCATAGTCATTGGAACATGTATAAGTCATGAAGAAAGCAATAGCAACATACTAAACGATCAAGTGCTAAGCTAACGGAATGGGTCAAGTCAATCACATCATTCTCCTAATGATGTGATCCCATTAATCAAATGACAACACATGTCTATGATTAGGAAACATAACCATCTTTGATCAATGAGCTAGTTCAAGTAGAGGCATACTAGTGACACTATGTTTGTCTATGTATTCACACATGTATCATGTTTCCGGTTAATACAATTCTAGCATGAATAATAAACATTTATCATGAAATAAGGAAATAAATAATAACTTTATTATTGCCTCTAGGGCATATTTCCTTCAGTCTCCCACTTGCACTAGAGTCAATAATCTAGATCACATCACCATGTGATTAACATTGATAGTTCACATCATCGTGTGATTAACACCCATAGTTCACATCGCCATGTGACCAACACCCAAAGGTTTACTAGATTCAGTAATCTAGTTCACATCGCTATGTGATTAATACCCAAAGAGTACTAAGGTATGATCATGTTTTGCTTGTGAGAGAATCTTAGTCAAGGGTCTTTCACATTCAGATCCGTTATGTATTTTGCAATTTTCTATGTCTACAATGCTCTGCACGGAGCTACTCTAGCTAATTGCTCCCACTTTCAATATGTATCTAGATCGAGACTTAGAGTCATCCAGATCGGTGTCAAAACTTGCATCGACGTAACCCTTTACGACGAACCTTTTGTCACTTCCATAATCGAGAAACATATCCTTATTCCACTATGGATAATTTTGACTGTTGTCCAGTGATCTACTCCTAGATCACTATTGTACTCCCTTGCCAAACTCAGTGTAGGGTATACAATAGATCTGGTACACAGCATGGCATACTTTATAGAACCTATGGCCAAGGCATAGGGAATGACTTTCATTCTCTTTATATCTTCTGCCGTGGTCGGGTTTTGAGTCTTACTCAATTTCACACCTTGTAACACAGGCAAGAACTCTTTCTTTGATTGTTCCATTTTGAACTACTTCAAAATCTTGTCAAGGTATGTACTCATTGAAAAAACTTATCAAGCGTCTTGATCTATCTCTATAGATCTTGATGCTCAATATGTAAGCAGCATCACCGAGGTCTTTCTTTGAAAAACTCCTTTCAAACACTCCTTTATGCTTTGCAGAATAATTCTACATTATTTCCGATCTACAATATGTCATTCACATATACTTATCAGAAATGTTGTAGTGCTCCCACTCACTTTCTAGTAAATACAGGCTTCACTGCAAGTCTGTATAAAACTATATGCTTTGATCAACTTATCAAAGCGTATATTCCAACTCCGAGATGCTTGCACCAGTCCATAGATGGATCGCTGGAGCTTGCACATTTTGTTAACACCTTTAGGATTAACAAAACCTTCTGGTTGCATCATATACAACTCTTCTTTAAGAAATCCATTAAGGATTGCAGTTTTGTTATCCATTTGCCAGATTTCATAAAATGCGGCAATTGCTAACATGATTCTGACAGACTTAAGCATCGCTACAGTTGAGAAAATCTCATTGTAGTCAACACCTTGAACTTGTCAAAAACCTTTTTTGACAAGTCGAGCTTTGTAGATAGTAACACTACTATCAACGTCCGTCTTCCTCTTGAAGATCCATTTATACAATATGGCTTGCCGATCATCGGGCAACTCCACCAAAGTCCACACTTTGTTCTCATACATGGATCCCATCTCAGATTTCATGGCCTCAAGCCATTTTGCGGAATCTGGGCTCATCATCGCTTCCTCATAGTTCGTAGGTTCACCATGGTCTAGTAACATGACCTCCAGAATGGGATTACCGTACCACTCTGGTGCGGATCTCACTCTGGTTGACCTACGAGGTTCGGTAGTAACTTGATCTGAAGTTACATGATCATCATCCTTATCTTCCTTACTAATTGGTGTAGTAGTCACAGGAATAGATTTATGTGATGAACTACTTTCCAATAAGGGAGAAGGTACAATTACCTTATCAAGTTCTACTTTCCTCCCACTCACTTCTTTCGAGAGAAACTCCTTCTCTAGAAAGGATCCGTTTTTAGCAACGAATATCTTGCCTTCGGATCTGTGATAGAAGGTGTACCCAACAGTTTCCTTTGGGTATTCTATGAAGACGCACTTCTCCGATTTGGGTTTGAGCTTATCAGGATGAAACTTTTTTCACATAAGCATCACAGCCCCAAACTTTTAAGAAACGACAACTTGGGTTTCTTGCTAAACCACAGTTCATATGGTGTCGTCTCAACGGATTTAGATGGTGCCCTTTTAACGTGAATGCAGCTGTCTCTAATGCATAATCCCAAAACGATATTGGTAAATCGGTAAGAAACATCATAGATTGCACCATATCAAGTAAAGTACGATTACGACGTTCGGACACACCATTACGCTGTGGTGTTCCGGGTGGCGTGAGCTGTGAAACTATTCCACATTGTTTTAATTGAAGACCAAACTCGTAACTCAAATATTTGTCTCCGCGATCAGATCGCAGAAACTTTATTTTCTTGTTACGATGATTTTTCCACTTCACTCTGAAATTCTTTGAACCTTTCAACTATTTCAAACTTATGTTTCATCAAGTAGATATACCCATATCTGCTCAAATCATCTTGTGAAGGTCAGAAAATAACGATACTTGCCACGAGCATCAACACTCATTGGATCGCATACATCGGTATGTATTATTTCCAATAAGTCAATAGCTTGTTCCATTGTTCCGGAGAATGGAGTTTTAGTCATCTTGCCCAAAAGGCACGGTTCGCAAGCATCAAATGATTCATAACTGAGTGATTCCGAAAATCCATCTTTTATGGAGTTTCTTCATGCGCTTTACACCAATATGACCTAAATGGCAGTGCCACAAATAAGTTGCACTATCATTATTAACTTTACATCTTTTGGTTTCAATATTATGAATATGTGTATCACACGATCGAGATCCAATGAACCATTTTCATTGGGTGTGTAACCATATAAGGTTTTATTCATGTAAACAGAACAACAGTTTATTCTCTTACTTAAATGAATAACTGTATTGCAATAAACACGATCAAATCATATTCATGCTCAACGCAAACACCAAATAACATTTATTTAGGTTCAACACTAATCCCGAAAGTATAGGGAGTGTGCGATGATGATCATATCAATCTTGAAACTACTTTCAACACACGTCGTCACTTCACCCTTAACTAGTTTCTGTTTATTCTGCAACTCCTGTTTCGAGTTACTACTCTTAGCAACTGAACCAGTACCAAGTACCAAGGGGTTGCTATAAACACTATTAAAGTACACATCAATAACATGTATATCAAATATACCTTTGTTCACTTTGCCATCCTTCTTATCCGCCAAATACTTGGGGTAGTTCCACTTCCAGTGACCAGTCCTTTTGCAGTAGAATCACTTAGTCTTAGGCTTAGGTCCAGACTTGGGCTTCTTCACTTGAGCAGCAACTTGCTTGCTGTTCTTCTTGAAGATCCCCTTCTTCCCTTTGCCCTTTTTCTTGAAACTAGTGATCTTGTCCATCATCAACACTTTGATGTTTTTCTTTGATTTCTACCTTCGCCGATTTTTGCATCGCGAAGAGCTTGGGAATTGTTTTCGTCATCCCTTGCATACTATAGTTCATCACGAAGTTCTAGTAACTTAGTGATGGTGACTAGAGAATTCTGTCAATCACTATCTTATCTGGAAGATTAACTCCCACTTGATTCAAGCAATTGAAGTACCCAGACAATCTGAGCACATGCTCACTAGTTGAGCGATTCTCCTCCATCTTTTAGCCATAGAACTTGTTGGAGACTTCATATCTCTCAACTCGGGTATTTGCTTGAAATATTAACTTCAACATCTGGAACATCTCATATGGTCCATGACGTTCAAAACGTCTTTGAAGTCCCGATTCTAAGCCGTTAAGCATGGTGCACTAAACTATCAAGTAGTCATCATATTGAGCTAGCCAAACGTTCATAACGTCTGCATCTGCTCCTGCAATAGGTTTGTCACCTACCGGTGCATCAAGGACATAATTCTTCTGCGCAGCAATGAGGATAAACCTCAGATCACGGATCCAATCCGCATCATTGCTACTAACATTTTTCAACACAATTTTCTCTAGGAACATATCAAAATAAACATATGAAAGCAACAACGCAAGCTATTGATCTACAACATAATTTGCAAAATACTACCAGGACTAAGTTCATGATAAATTTAAGTTCAATTAATCATATTACTTAAGAACTCCCACTTAGACAGACATCTCTCTAGTCATCTAAGTGATCACGTGATCCAAATCAACTAAACCATGTCCGATCATCACGTGAGATGGAGTAGTTTTCAATGGTGAACATCAATATGTTGATCATATCTACTATATGATTCACGCTCGACCTTTCGGTCTCCGTGTTCCGAGGCCATATCTGTATATGCTAGGCTCGTCAAGTTTAACCTGAGTATTCTGCGTGTGCAACTGTTTTGCACCCGTTGTATTTGAACGTAGAGCCTATCACACCCGATCATCACGTGGTGTCTCAGCACGAAGACCTTTCGCAACAGTGCATACTCAGGGAGAACACTTCTTGATAATTAGTGAGAGATCATCTTAAAATGCTACCGTCAATCAAAGCAAGATAAGATGCATAAAGGATAAACATCACATGCAATCAATATAAGTGATATGATATGGCCATCATCATCTTGTGCTTGTGATCTCCATCTTCGAAGCACCATCGTGATCACCATCGTCACCGGCACGACACCTTGATCTCCATCATAGCATCGTTGTTGTTACGCCATCTATTGCTTCTACGACTATCGCTACTGCTTAGTGATAAAGTAAAGCAATTATAGGGCGTTTGCATTTCATACAATAAAGCGACAACCATATGGCTCCTGCCAGTTGCCGATAACTTCGGTTACAAAACATGATCATCTCATACAATAAAATATAGCATCACGTCTTGACCATATCACATCACAACATGCCCTGCAAAAATAAGTTAGACGTCCTCTACTTTGTTGTTGCAAAATTTTACGTGGCTGCTACGGGCTTAGCAAGAACCGTTCTTACCTACGCATCAAAACCACAATGATAGTTTGTCAAGTTGGTACTGTTTTAACCTTCGCAAGGACCGGGCGTAGCCACACTCGGTTCAACTAAAGTGAGAGAGACAGACACCCGCCAGCCACCTTTAAGCACGAGTGCTCGTAACGGTGAAACCAGTCTGGCGTAAGCGTACGCGTAATGTCGGTCCGGGCCGCTTCATCTCACAATACCGCCGAACCAAAGTATGACATGCTGGTAAGCAGTATGACTTGTATCGCCCACAACTCACTTGTGTTCTACTCGTGCATATAAAATCAACGCATAAAACCTATGCTCAGATACCACTATTGGGGAACGTAGTAATTTCAAAAAAAAAATCTTACGCACACGCAAGATCATGGTGATGGCATAGCAACTAGAGGGGAGAGTATTATCTACGTACCCTCGTAGACCGTTAAGCGGAAGCGTTATGAAAACGCGGTTGATGTAGTCGTACATCTTCACGAATCGACCGATCCAAGCACCGAACGTACGGCACCTCCGTGTTCAGCACACGTTCAGCTCGATGATGTTCCCCGGGCTCCAATCCAGCTAAGCGTCGGGATGAGTTCCGTCAGCACGACGGCGTGGTGACGATGATGATGTTCTACCGGCGCAGGGCTTCGCCTAAACTCCGCGACGATATGACCGAGGTAGAATATGGTGGAGGGGGGCACCGCACACGGCTAAGGAACGATCCGTAGATCAATTTGTGTGTTCATGGGGTGCCCCCTGCCCCCGTATATAAAGGAGTGGAGGAGGGGAGGGCCGGCCCTCTCTATGGTGCGCCCTAGGGGAGTCCTACTCCCACCGGGAGTAGGATTCCCTCTTTCCTAGTCCAACTAGGAGTCCTTCCATGTAGTAGGAGTAGGAGACAAGGAAGGGGAAGAGAGAAGGGAAGGAAGGAGGGGGTGCGGCCCCTCCCCCTAGTCCAATTCGGACTAGGCCTTGGGGGGCGCACGGCCTGCCCTAGGCAGCCCCTCTCTCTTTCCCGTATGGCCCAATAAGGCCCAATACTTCTCCCGGCGAATTCCCGTAACTCTCCGGTACTCCGAAAAATACCCGAATCACTTGGAACCTTTCCGAACTCCGAATATAGTCGTCCAATATATCGATCTTTACGTCTCGACCATTTCGAGACTCCTCGTCATGTCCCCGATCTCATTCGGGACTCCGAACTCCTTCGGTACATCAAAACTCATAAACTCATAATATAACTGTCATCGTAACGTTAAGCGTGCGGACCCTACGGGTTCGAGAACTATGTAGACATGACCTAGAACTATTCTCGGTCAATAACCAATAGCGGAACCTGGATGCCCATATTGGTTCCTACATATTCTACGAAGATCTTTATCGGTCAAACCGCATAACAACATACGTTGTTCCCTTTGTCATCGGTATGTTACTTGCCCGAGATTCGATCTTCGGTATCCAATACCTAGTTCAATATCGTTACCGGCAAGTCTCTTTACTCGTTCCGTAATACATCATCTCATAACTAACTCATTAGTTACAATGCTTGGAAGGCTTAGGTGATGATTATTACCGAGAGATCCCAGAGATACCTCTCCGACAATCGGAGTGACAAAACCTAATCTCGAATTACGCCAACCCAACATGTACCTTCGGAGACACCTGTAGAGCACCTTTATAATCACCCAGTTACGTTGTGATGTTTGGTAGCACACAAAGTGTTCCTCCGGTAAACGGGAGTTGCATAATCTCATAGTCATAGAAACATGTATAAGTCATGAAGAAAGCAATAGCAACATACTAAACGATCAAGTGCTAAGCTAACGGAATGGGTCAAGTCAATCACATCATTCTCCTAATGATGTGATCCCATTAATCAAATGGCAACACATGTCTATGGTTAGGAAACATAACCATCTTTGATCAATGAGCTAGTTCAAGTAGAGGCATACTAGTGACACTATGTTTGTCTATGTATTCACACATGTATCATGTTTCCGGTTAATACAATTCTAGCATGAATAATAAACATTTATCATGAAATAAGGAAATAAATAATAACTTTATTATTGCCTCTAGGGCATATTTCCTTCAAGATTTCGGTTTCCGGCAGACCCTTGAGGTTCGAACTCTGGGGTGCGCGCGAAGATCTCTCCTCTACCAACTCACGTCTCAAAGCCTCGCGAAGAATCTAGGCTAGCAAGATGAACACACAAGGGACACGAGATTTATACTGGTTCAGGCCACCATTATGGTGTAATACCCTACTCTAGTGTGTGGTGTGGTGGATTGCCTTAGGGGCTGATGATGAACAGTACAAAGGTAGAACAGCCTCGCAAGGGATGTTCTTGTGGTGGTGGTGTCCCTTTGGAGGGGTCGATTCCATATGCCTCTCGGCTATGGTGGCTAGCCCTATATATAGAGTGAGAGGCCCTGGTCCTCTTCCCAAATATTGAGCGGGAAGGGCGCCAACAATTGGCCATTTTGAAGGGGAACATCTAGTACACTTATCCTGACTAAAGTTGGTCTTTGGCTGCCAAAGACTCTGACGATGACGCCGTCTTGGGCTCCAGGTGACCTCCATCCTGCCGCTCTGCTGGTCTTGGTCTTGTTGCACCGAAATGGTAGCCTTTGCCTGATGCCTTGGCATGTGCTTGCTCCCTTTGCACCAAAGGGGAAACAAGGACACTGCGCAGGCCGGCGCCCGCCTGGCGCTCGCCTGGCCTCGATCGTCATGGCTTGCGTCATGGGCACCTCGCGAGGTACCCCCTGATACGTCTCCAACGTATCTATAATTTTTGATTGTTCCATGCTATTATATTACCTGTTTTGGATGTTTATGGGCTTTATTTTACACATTTATATCATTTTTGGGACTAACCTACTAACCGGAGGCCCAGCCCGTATTGCAGTTTTTTTGCCTATTTCGGTATTTCGAAGAAAAGGAATATCAAACGGAGTCCAAATGGAATGAAACCTTCGGGAGCGTGATTTTTGGAACGAACGTGATCCAGAGAGCTTGGAGTGCAAGTCAAGAAGCAGCCGAGGCCTCCACGAGATAGGATGCCCCCCCTATAGGGCGCGCCCCCCTGTCTTGTGGGCCCATCAGGTGGCCACCGACGTACTTCTTCCTCTTATATATACCTACATACCCCGAAAACATCCAAGAGGCACCCGAAACACAATTTCCACCACCATAACCTTCTGTATCCGCGAGATCCCATCTTGGAGCCGTCACCGGCGTTCTGCCGGAGGGGGAATCCACCATGGAGGGCTTCTACATCAACATCCTTGCCCCTCCTATGAGTTGCGAGTAGTTTACCACAGACCTACGGGTCCATAGTTATTAGCTAGATGGCTTCTTCTCTCTTTTTGGATCTCAATACAATGTTCTCCCCCTCTCTTGCGGAGATCTATTTGATGTAATCTCTTTTTGTGGTGTGTTTGTCGAGATCCGATGAATTGTGGGTTTATGATCAGATTTATCTATGGATAATAATTGAATCTTCTCTGAATTCTTTTATATGATTGAGTTATCTTTGCAAGTCTCTTCGAAGTATCGGTTTGGTTTGGCCTACTAGATTGATCTTTCTTGCCATGGGAGAAGTGCTTAGCTTTGGGTTCAATCTTGCGGTGTTCTTACCCAGTGACAGAAAGGGTTGCAAGACACATATTGTATTGTTGCCATCGAGGATAAAATGATGGGGTTTATATCATATTGCTTGAGTTTATCCCTCTACATCATGTCATCTTGCTTAATGCGTTACTCTATTCTTATGAACTTAATACTCTAGATGCATGCTGGATAGCGGTCGACGTGTGGAGTAATAGTAGTAGATGTAGGCAGGAGTCGGTCTACTTGTTATGGACGTGATGCCTATATACATGATCATGCCTAGATAACATCATAATTATTCACTTTTCTATCAATTGCTCGACAGTAATTTGTTCACCCACCGTAATACTTATGCTCTTGAGAGAAGCCTCTAGTGAAACCTATGGCCCCAGGTCTATCTCTTATCATATTTGCTTACAATCTACTTTTATTTGCATCTTTATTTTCTGCATCTATATTATAAAATACCAAAAATATATTTATCTTATCATACTATCTCTATCGGATCTCACTTTCGCAAGTGGCCGTGAAGGGATTGACAACCCCTTTGTCGTGTTGGTTGCGAGTTCTTTATTTGTTTGTGTAGGTTCGTGGGACTTGTTAAGAAGCCTCCTACTGGATTGATACCTTGGTTCTCAAAAACTGAGGGAAATACTTACGCTACTATTGCTGCATCACCCTCTCCTCTTCGAGGAAAACCAACGCAAGCTCAAGACGTAGCAAGAAAGATTTCTGGCGCCGTTGTCGGGGAGGTCTTCGCTCAAGTCAAGACATACCAAGTACCCATCACAAACTCATCTCCCTTGCATTTATATTATTTGCCATTTGCCTCTCGTTTTCCTCTCCCCCACTTCACCCTTGCCGTTTTATTCGCCCTCTCTTTTCCGTTTGTCATTTTCTGTTTGCTTGTTTGATGGATTACTTGTTGCCATAGCGCAAGATAATACCAAATTGTGTGATTTCTCGAACACCAATAATAATGATTTCCTTAGTACTTCGATTGCTCCTCTTAATGATGTTGAGTCTTGTGAAATCAATGCTGCTTTGCTGAATCTTGTTATGAAAGATCAATTTGCCGGCCTTCTTAGTGAAGATGCCGCTACTCATCTAAACAACTTTGTTGATTTGTATGATATGCAAAAGAAGAAAGATACGGATAACAATATTGTCAAATTGAAGTTATTTCCGTTTTCACTTAGAGATCGTGCTAAAGTTTGGTTTTCGTCTTTGCCTAAAAATAGTATTGATTCTTGGAACAAGTGCAAAGATGCTTTTATCTCTAAATATTTTCCTCCCGCTAAGATCATCACTCTGAGGAACGATATTATGAGTTTTAAACAACTTGATCATGAGCATGTTGCCCAATCTTGGTAAAGAATGAAATTGATGCTTCGCAATTGCCCTACTCATGGTTTGAATTTATGGATGATCATACAAATTTTTATGCCGGTTTGAACTTTGCTTCTAGAAATCTCTTAGATTTTGCCGCGGGAGGCACGTTTATGGAAATCACATTAGAGATGCTACAAAACTTCTTGATAATATTATGGCTAATTATTCTCAATGGCACACCGAAAGATCTTCTAGTAAAAAAGTGCATGCTATAGAAGAAATTAATGTTTTGAGTGGAAAGATGGATGAACTTATGAAATTTTTTGCTACTAAAAACACTCCTCTTGATCCCAATGATATGCCTTTATCTTCCTTGATTGAGAATAATAATGAATCTATGGATGTGAATTTTGTTGGTAGGAATAGTTTTGGAAACAATGCTTATAGAGGAAACTTTAATGCTAGACCATTCCCTAGTAATTCCTCTAATAATTATGGAAATTCCTACAATAATTCTTATGGTAATTTCAATAAGATTCCCTCTGATTTTGAGAATAGTGTGAAAGATTTTATGATTTCTCAAAAGAGTTTTAATGTTTTGCTTGAAGAAAAATTGCTCAAAGTTGATGATTTGGCTAGGAACGTTGATAGACTTTCGCTTGAGGTTGATTCTCTTAAAAAACTTAGATCTTCTCCTCCTAAGCATGATATCAATGAGTCTCTCAAAGTAATGAGAATTTCCATTGATGAGTCTAAGGAAAGAACCGCTAGATTGCGTGCTAAAAAAGATAGCTTTATAAAAGCGTGTTCTTCTAGTTTCCATGAAAATAATGATGAGGATCTTAAAGTTATTGATGTGTCTCCTATTAGATCTATGTTTTGCAATATAAATCTTGATAATTATGGGACTGATGATGAAACAACTCTGCCTAGAAGGCATCCCAAGAACTCGGAGTCTTTAGATTTTGATACTGAATTTAGTAAAAGTGGGATTGGAGAGGTCACGACTTTAAATAGTATTGAACCTACTATCTCGGATTTCAAGGAATTTGATTATGATAATTGTCCTTTAAAAGGTTGGATTTCCTTGTTGCAATCAGTTGTTAATTCTCCACATGCTTATAGTCAAAATAAAGCTTTTACCAAACTTATCGTTGATGCCTTGATGCAATCTTTTGATGAAAAACTTAATTTGGAAGTTTCTATACCTAGAAAACTTAATGATGAGTGGGAACCTACTATAAAGATTAAAATTAAAGATCATGAGTGTTTTGCTTTGTATGATTTGGGTGCTAGTGTTTCCACGATTCCAAAAACTTTATGTGATATTCTAGGTTTCCATGATCTTGATGATTGCTCTTTAAATTTGCACCTTGCAGATTCCACCATTAAAAAGCCAATGGGAAGGATAAATGATGTTCTAATTGTTGCAAATAGAAATTTGGTGCCCGTTGATTTTATCGTTCTCGATATAGATTGCAATCTTTCTTGCCCTATTATTCTTGGTAGATGTTTCCTTAGAACGATTGGTGCGATTATTGATATGAAGGAAGGGAATATTAGATTCCAATTTCCTTTAAAGAAAGGCATGGAGCACTTTCCAAGAAATAAATTCAAATTACCTTATGAATCTATCATGCGGGCTACTTATGAATCAAGTGCCAAAGATGGCACTCGTTAGATCTATCTTCGCTTTTATGCCTAGCTAGGGGCGTTAAACGATAGCGCTAGTTGGGAGGCAACCCAATTTTCTTTATATTCTTTGTTTTTGTTCCTGTTTAGTGTTAAATTTTGTTTCTACTTTATGTTTAGATGTGTTTTCAGCTTTTAATTAGTGTTTGTGCCAAGTAGAACCTATAGGATAAACTATGATGATAGTTGATTTGATTCTGCTGAAAAACAGAAACTTTGTGCTCACGATAAAAACTTCAATAAATCACAGAAACGAGCTTTTGCATTGATTCTTTTTACTGATGATAAATAAACAAATTATCCAGTACGTACTATTTTTGTAGGATTTTTGGAGTTCCATAAGTTTGTGTTAGTTACATATTGCTACAGACTGTTCTGTTTTTGACAGATTCTGTTTTTCGTGTGTTGTTTGCTTATTTTGATGCATCTATAGCTAGTAAAATAGTTTATAAACCATAGAGAAGTTGGAATACAGTAGGTTTAACACCAAAATAAATAAAGAATGAGTTCATTACAGTACCTTATGTGGTGGTTTTGTTTTCTTTCACTAACGGAGCTTATAAGATTTCCTCTTGAGTTTTGTGTTGTGAAGTTTTCAAGTTTTGGGTAAAGCTTTTATGGACTATGGAATAAAGGGTGGCAAGAGCCTAAGCTTGGGGATGCCCAAGGCACCCCAAGATATTCAAGGATAGCCAAAATCCTAAGCTTGGGGATGCCCCGGGAAGGCATCCCCTCTTTCGTCTCCGTTCATTGGTAACTTTACTTGGAGCTATATTTTTATTCGCCACATGATATGTGTTTTGCTTAGAGCGTCGTGTATTGTATTAGTCTTTGCTTTTTAGTTTACCATAATCATACTTGCTGTACACACCATTTTGGAGAAGCCTATTTTATTAGAATTTGCTAGAATACTCTATGTGCTTCACTTATATCTTTTGAGTTTGATAGTTTTTGCTCTAGTGCTTCACTTATATCTTTTAGAGCACGGTGGTGTCTTAATTTTGGAGAAATTGCTAGTCTCTCATGCTTCACTTATATTATTTTGAGAGTCTTTTAGAACAGCATGGTATTTGCTATGGTTACAAATTTGGTCCTAGAATGATGAGCATCCAAGTTGGGTATAATAAAAACTATCATAGAAAATGAATTGGATGCTAGGATCAATTTGATGCTTGAGAATTGTTTTGAGATATAAAGGTAGTAATGTTAGGGTCATGCTAGTGGATAATTATGAAATTGAGAAATACTTTTGTTGAAGTTGGCAAGTCCCATAGCATGCACGTATGGTAAAAGTTGTGTGACAAACTTGTTGCATGAGGTGCTCTTTTGAGTGTCTTCCTTATGAGTGGCAGTCGGGGACGAGCGATGGAATTTTTTCCTACCAATCTATCCCTCTTGGGGCATGCGTAGTAGTACTTTGCTTCGAGGGCGAAGTAGATTTTTGCAATAAGTATATGAGTTCTTTATGACTAATGTGAGTCCATGGATATACGCACACTCATGCTTCCACTTAGCTAACCTCTATTTTACCATGCAATTTTCGCCGGTAGCATAAACCTATTATTTACCTTCCTCAAAACAGCCACCATACCTACCTATTATGGCATTTCCATAGCCATTCCGAGATATATTGCCATGCAACTTTCCACCGTTTCGTTTATTATGACAGGTTTCATCATTGTCATATTGCTTTTTGCATGATCATGTAGTTGACATCGTATTTGTGGCAAGGCCACCTTCATAATTTTCATACATGTCACTCTTGATTCATTGCATATCCCGGTACACCGCCGGAGGCATTCATATAGATTCATATTTTGTTCTAGCTTTGAGTTGTAATTCTTGAGTTGTAAATCCATAAAAGTGTGATGATCTTCATTATTAGAGCATTGGCCCAGTGAGGAAAGGATGATGAAGACTATCCCCCACAAGTCGGGATGGGACTTCGGACTTTATAAAAATAAAAGAGGCCAAAGAAGCCCACAAAAGAAAAAAAGAGAAAGAAAAAAAGAGAAAGAAAAAAAGGAAAGGAAAAAATAGAAAAAGAAAAAAATAAAAAGAGAGAAAAAGAGAGAAGGGATAATTGCTACTATCTCTTTTTCCACACTTGTGCTTCAAAATAGCACCATGATCTTCATAATAGAGAGTCTCATACGTTGTCACTTTCATATACTAGTGGGAATTTTTCATTATAGAACTTGGCTTGTATATTCCAATGATGGGCTTCCTCAAAATGCCCTAGGTCTTCGTGAGCAAGTAAGTTGGATGCACACCCACTTAGTTTATTTTGTTGAGCTTTCATATATTTATAGCTCTAGTGCATCCGTTGCATGGCAATCCCTACTCACTCACATTGATATCTATTGATGGGCATCTCCATAGCCCGTTGATATGCCTAGTTGATGTGAGACTATCCTCTCCCACTTTTTGTCCTCACAACCACCATATTAGACCACCATAGTGCTATGTCCATGGCTTGCGCTCATGTATTGCATAAGAGTTGAAAAGCTAAAGCGCGTTAAAAAGTATGAACCAATTGCTCGGCTCGTCATCGGGGTTGTACATGATGGGAGTATTTTGTGTAATGGAAATGAAGCATGGCCTAACTATATGATTTTGTAGGGATAAGCTTTCTTTGGCTATGTTATTTTGATAGGACATGACTATTTGTTAGTATGCTTTGAAGCATTATTATTTTTATGTTTTATAAGCTTTTATCTTGAATCATTTGGATCTGAACATTCAGGCCACATTAAAGAAAATTACATTGAGAATTATGCTAGGTAGCATTCCACATCAAAAATTTCTTTTTTATCATTTACCTACTCGTGGACGAGCAGGAATTAAGCTTGGGGATGCTTGATACGTCTCCAACGTATCTATAATTTTTTATTGTTCCATGCTACTATATTACCTGTTTTGGATGTTTATGGGCTTTATTTTACACATTTATATCATTTTTGGGACTAACCTACTAACCGGAGGCCCAACCCATATTGCTGTTTTTTTGCCTATTTCAGTATTTCGAAGAAAAGGAATATCAAACGGAGTCCAAACGGAATGAAACCTTTGGGAGCATGATTTTTGGAACGAACGTGATCCAGAGAGCTTGGAGTGCAAGTCAAGAAGCAGCCGAGGCCTCCACGAGATAGGAGGGCGCCCCCCTGTAGGGCGCGCCCCCCTGTCTCGTGGGCCCCTCGGGCGGCCACCGACGTACTTCTTCCTCCTATATATACCTACGTACCTCGAAAACATCCAGGAGGCACCCGAAACACAATTTCCACCACTGTAACCTTCTATATCCGCGAGATCCCATCTTGGAGCCGTCGCCAGCGTTCTGCTGGAGGGGGAATCCACCATGGAGGGCTTCTACATCAACATCCTTGCCCCTCCTATGAGTTGTGAGTAGTTTACCACAGACCTATGGGTCCATAGTTATTAGCTAGATGGCTTCTTCTCTCTTTTTGGATCTCAATACAATGTTCTCCCCCTCTCTTGTGGAGATCTATTTGATGTAATCTCTTTTTGCGGTGTGTTTGTCGAGATCCAATGAATTGTGGGTTTATGATTAGATTTATCTATGGATAATAATTGAATCTTCTCTGAATTTTTTTATATGATTGAGTTATCTTTGCAAGTCTCTTCGAAGTATCGGTTTGGTTTGGCCTACTAGATTGATCTTTCTTGCCATGGGAGAAGTGCTTAGCTTTGGGTTCAATCTTGCGGTGTTCTTACCCAGTGACAGAAAGGGTTGCAAGACACGTGTTGTATTGTTGCCATCGAGGATAGAAAGATGGGGTTTATATCATATTACTTGAGTTTATCCCTCTACATCATGTCATCTTGCTTAATGCGTTACTCTGTTCTTATGAACTTAATACTCTAGATGCATGCTGGATAGCGGTCGATGTGTGGAGTAATAATAGTAGATGCAGGCAGGAGTCGGTATACTTGTTATGGACGTGATGCCTATATACATGATCATGCCTAGATAACGTCATAATTATTCGCTTTTCTATCAATTGCTCGACAGTAATTTATTCACCCACCGTAATACTTATGCTCTTGAGAGAAGCCTCTAGTGAAACCTATGGCCCCCGGGTGTATCTCTTATCATATTTGCTTCCAATCTACTTTTATTTGCATCTTTATTTTCTGCATCTATATTATAAAATACCAAAAATATATTTATCTTATCATACTATCTCTATCAGATCTCACTTATGCAAGTGGCTGTGAAGGGATTGACAACCCCTTTGTCGCGTTGGTTCTGAGTTCTTTATTTGTTTGTGTAGGTTCGTGGGACTTGTTGAGAAGCCTCCTACTGGATTGATACCTTGGTTCTCAAAAACTGAGGGAAACACTTACGCTACTATTGATGCATCACCCTCTCCTCTTCGAGGAAAACCAACGCAAGCTCAAGACGTAGCACCCCCTGCCTTGATCTCTCCGCCTCCTCGCGAGCCTGCCTGACGAGGCTGCTCCTGAGGAAGCTTCCCGTTGTCCGCCCCGCGAGGCTTGGCCCCTCGCGAGGGTCTTGAGCTTGAGCTAACGAAGGTGGGACGCACTGGGCCGCTGCTTGAGCCACGCCGCAGGCCGCAGGCAGGCAAGTCTGGGGACCCCCGTTCCCAGAACACCGACAGTAGCCCCCGGGCCCAAGGCACGCCCGGACTTGGCTTAGCAGAGAAGCGAAGGGCCAAGTGTGAAGCGCCACGGGCCCCAACAACCTACGGCCTTGGGCGCCGCCTGGCGGTTGATTGGGCGTGGGCGCCTCCGCTTCCCCACGACGCCTCGGCAACCGTCCGACGTGACTAGTCCTGTATGCAAAATGGGTCATGATTACCTATGATCATGGAGGCCGACGGTTGGCCTCCTCCGGCTATAAGTACGGAACGGCGCGAGCCCTTCCAGCCCATCTCTCCTTGCTCCGCTTCTCCTTCTTCACTCTTCCTCCAACTCGTCGACAATGGCATTGATCCGCCGGTTCTCGGCCGAAGAGAAAGGGAAGGCCCCCGAGAGGGGCTCGTCCCACTCCCGCTGAAGAAGCGGCCGGTCCCCTGCCGCTGAGATGAGGGTGCTCGGCAGGAGGTGTCGAGGCCTTGGTACGAGCGGCCTCCTCCCGGATTTCCTTTACCCTTGTACGCCCAGGCTGAGGGCCCTGGGGAAGAGGGCGCCGAGCAGCGGTACCTGCGTCACCGGCGTCGCCGACGAATCACGGCGGTGCGCATCGTCCCCCCTGGAGTCCATGCTGCGAACTCCTCCCGCGAGCTCGTGCTTCACGCCGCGATGCCTCCAAGCTCCTGGATCCGCCTTCCTGCTTCCTTCGCCTTCGAGATACCGCCGAGGGGGCCTCGGGAGCTTTGGCTGCAGCATGCCGACTGCCGCACCCCCGCGACCGAAGCGGAGGTCGAAGTTGTCACGCTTGGCAAGGTCTTCATGACCCGAGGCTGGGGCAAGATCGCCAGGGTCTGCCGAACACAGGGCACCCTCGTGATCCACCTGGAGTACGATGGCGCCTCCCTGATGTTCTTCAAGGTCTTCGATAAGGAAGGACACCGGCTGGAGTGCTGCCCCAGAGACAGCAGCAGGAGCCCTCGAGCGGCGAGGACCAGGCCTGCCGCCCGCCTTTCCAGCAGCTCCTCTGGTGGCAGCGGGCGTTCCGGAGGGTCCAGCGACTCCCCCGAACTCCTCCTGACTCCGGAGACGAGCGACGACAGCTACGAGCCCCCAAGCTCACATCGCGCTCGGAGCAGAGCCGGTGCGCCCGGCAGTCGGCGCGGCTGATCTGGATGGGGTTGGCGCTGGCCCCACGCGGCCCACTATTGATGATGGCGTCTGCTGCTGCGGCTCCTGTAGTTAGGGCTCTTTAGGGTTTGCGTCTTTTGTTTCCTACGGGGATCAAGGAAGTACCCCGTGGGGGTATGTAAAGTGTTTGTAATCCCTTTTGTTAATATGATTCTTATCGCAATGCAGTGTGAGATGCTTGTCTTGTCCCGGTTCGGTTCCTCCTTTCCAACCCCACGAGGGCCTGATGCTCTGCGCCGACAGGTCCCAGTCCCCAGGCAGGCTTCAGCGGTTGCTGGTATGCCAGGTCGTGATGTCGTGGTCAAGGCCAGGAGGTGAGCGGCCCAAGTTCCAGTAAGAGCCCCCGAGGCGCGATGCTCAGGAGGTCCCCCTTGGCGCTCAAGCAGCCGTCGCTCGGTGAGAAAGGAGCACAACGTCGTCGTTACAGGGCCGCACTAGGTGCATAGTCGGTGTCGCGTTAGCTAGTAATTCCGTAGAGGGCAACTTATCTTAGGAGTTTGGAGCCATTTCTCAGTGCGGCGCTAAGCCTGCACGTCCGTAGCTGGGGGGGCTTCCCGATGAGGTCCTTGCGAGCTCCTTCCTTCTCCCCCGCACTCCCCTTCGTGCTCTACGTCCTCGGGTCCCGGCCCTCGAGCGAGCTCAGCCGTCACTGGTATGCCAGGTCGTGATGCCGTGGACAAGGCCAGGAGGTGAGGGCTGGAGAGCCAGTAAGAGCCCGTGAGTCGCGATGCTCAGGTGCCCCCCTTTAACACACAAGCGGTTCGTGCGGGTGAGAGAGGAAGAGAGGCCACGAAGGCCTCGTCCGACGCTGTCCCTTAGATAGACCCTGCGAACTCATCACGAGGAAAACGAGAATTGCCATCACAATTGCCAGCCAGCCACTAGTTGCTCTAGGGGAGTGATGAGGGCACCGAGGGCCTGGTGAGGTGGCGCCTTGCGGGGCTGCCGCGGCCAGAGCTCTGCCACTCAGATTTGTCTGCGTTGAAGGGACGGACCCATGCACAAGCGTCGTTCCAGGGGGAGCAGCTCCACAGGTTGGTGTCAATTCATCGAGCGATCAAGTCAGGCAGGTTAAGCATGGAATAGTAAATCAGCTCGGACGAATGCGAGAGGGATATATGCCACCGGGTCAGGCCCGAGCGGCTTGGGGATAATGCAGTCCGAGGGGCGCCCCCAACAAGGTAACCTAAAGACATGAACAAAAGAGATACATGCCACAGGGACGGACCCACGCGGCCTGGGAATGATGCAGCCCTGGGGGCGCTCCCAGCTGAAATGGAACTTGAAAGATGTCACCTGATACCGTTCGAGATGAAGGAATGCTGAAGTAGCGGACGACGTGTGGTGAGGAAGCCGATCCTCACGACCCCCAGGGCCCAGAGCCTCGGGAGGATCCGGGGGCGCAGACGGCTCCTCGAGGACCATCTCCATCTTTGTCAGGACTGCACCATGCCTGACCTCCTGAGCCTCCAGGATGCTCCTCAATAGGCGCTGATGAGCGGCGACCATGTTCGGCAGGCCGAGAGGCATGCGAACATAGCTGTGGGGTGCATCCTCACAACATCCCACGCGCGAGGGCCAGAGGCGCTCCTAAGACGCGGCTCGGTTGAGCCCTGGCACGACGATGCAGACGCGCAACCCACCATCCTCACCTGGATGGGGGGCTACAGCAGGTAAGCGGCGGCTGCCGCACATGACTCTTGACTCTTGCAGCTCCTGAGTGTCTCTTGCAATGAACTCCTGAGGGTTCGGCCCTCCTTGCCTCACACCTTCCTGAGGGAAATGTGCTTTGAAGCATGCCTCCATGTGGTGCCCGAGCACCTCCCTCGTGACCTTGGCAAAGTCGGTGGCCCTCTAGGAGAGAGCCCCCGAGCCCTGCCCGAGGAGGGCGCCGGGCGTGCCTTCCTATGTGACAGAGGGAGGCGCCCCTTGAACGGACGCGGATCCTGATGCGACGCCCCTGGAGGTGCTTGCCTCCTAATGGTTTGGACTAGGTGATGTCTTCTTCTTCTTAGGGACTGCCTCGGGAAGGCTCCCGCTCCTGTGATTTGGGTCTTCGACTGCCGCGGCCTGGAAGCCATGCTCGAGAGAACAAACTGCATCCGTCTCCTCACAGGGGATTGTGACGACTCCACCGCTTCTTGGCATCTTAAGGACATTGTAGCCATGGTGAGTCACTGCCATGAACTTGGCCAGGGCCGGATACCCGAGGATGGCATTATATGGCAGGCGGATGTGGGAGACGTCGAAGTCAATAAGATCAGTACGGTAGTTTTTGCGCTATCCGAAGGTGACAGGGAGGAGACCTGCCCTATCGGGGTGGTAGAACCATCAGTGACTCCTGAGAAAGGCTTGGTTGGCTGAAGCTGATCATACGGCACTTGGAGATTGTTGAATGTCTCAACAGACAGAACGTTGAGCCCTACTCCACCATCGATGAGGGTTCTAGTGACCTGCACGTTGCTGATGACTGGGGAACAGAGCATTGGGAGAACACCAGCCGTTGCTGCACACTTGAGTTGATCCGCTGTACTGAACGTGATGGCACACGTGGACCACCTGAGAGAGCGTGAGGCCTCGGTCTTTGGGAGGACTACATTCACCTCGCAAGCAAACTGCTTGAAGATGCGCTGAGAGGCCGGGGCCTGAGCTCCACCCAGGATGCAAGCGATTGCGCGTGGCTCCTGGAAGCCCCCAGCCCCCTCGTCCTGATGTTGGTCTTCATTCCTCCTTGGCGGTGGCGGCACAGGAGAGAGGCCTGCATTGCCTTGCGGGCGATCCTCGCGAGGCTGATCCCTCCAACCCCCTCGTGAGGCTGGTCCTGCCACCGGTCCTCGCGAGGTCGGTCACGCCACCCTTGGCGAGGTCCACGGTCTTCCCATCGTCCTCCACCTCTTCCTTCTCCTCGGCCATAGCCCCGATCGCTGCGCTCGGGGCGTCGGCCGATACGTTCATCTCGCACGGCTCTGAGCTCCTCGCATTCGTTGGTGTTGTGGGTGTGGAGGTCGTGGTACATGCAGTACCGGCTGCCCTTGGATGACTCCGGCTGATCCCTGCCTCGCTTGGTATCTGGCTCAGCTGCAAACACAACTTCCCCTTTGCGCTTCACGTCCTTGACCTTGGGCTTCTTCTCTTCCGGATCAGCAGCTGGAAGCTCGAGGAGGAAGAGGCGCCCTTCCTCAGCCCTGGCGCACTTGGTCGCCAAGTTGAACAGCTCCAGAGAGGTGCACAGATCCTCATGGATCGCTAGCTCTTCCTTCATCTTGACGTCACGAACGCCATCAGAGAAGGCTGAGATGATGGCTTCCTCAGTCACCCTGGGGATCTTGAGGCGGGCGTTGTTGAAGTGCTGGATGTACTTTTGCAGGGTCTCTCCTGGCTGTTGCTTGATGCGGCGTAGGTCACTCATGTCCGGGGGGCGGTCACGAGTGCCCTGGAAGTTGGCGATGAAGCGAGTGCGCATCTCGTCCCAAGAGGAGATCGTGCTGGGAGGCAGGTTTAGGAGCCAAGTGCGGGCCCCATCCTTGAGCGCCATGGGAAACCAGTTCACCATGACTTTTTCGTCCCTGTTGGCCGCCTCGATGCCCAGCTTGTAGAGCTAGAGGAACTCCGCGGGGTCGGCAGTGCCGTCATAACGAGGAGGCAGATTTGGCTTGAACTTGCCCGACCAGGCCACGCTGCGCAGCTCGGCGGTGAAGGCGCGGCGGCCTGCAGTGGCCACAGGGGGCCTTTGGTGACGAAGGGCTTGATCTTGGAGGTCTCCGCGCGCTGCCGCCAGGAGCACGCGGTGTCTTGGCGTGCAGGAGCATGAGCGCGGTCATGACGTGCTGGCGGAGGGAGCATGCGAGCGCCTTCTTGAGGACGAGGGATCTCTTGGCAGCTCTTTTCTTGCTGCGTGGGCGCTGGACGCTACGGGTCTCGTCCAGGGGCCGCGCGCCTTAGGGCCAGGGCGTCGTCTTGAGGAGGAGGTGGCGGAGGCGCCTCCGGGTCCGCGTTGCCCGCATAGGACGGAGGGCGATGCAGCGAGAGGGACGCCGCAGGTGAACCCCCTGCGGTGCTGACGAGTTCGGTGATGCGAGCAAGCCACTCATCGTAGAGGTCGTCGACGGGGCGGTAGTGCAAGAGCTCACGCGCGAGGAGCAACGCGGCGTGCACGTCCGCGGGAGCGCGACGAGCGTGCGACGATGAGCCTGCTGGAGTCAGCGACGGGGTAGCGGTGTGGCCCTCTCGCCCCCCGAGGGATGCAGTGACGATGCATGCTGCTTGTTCCCCGCTGGGCTGGTGGCGGCGTGGGCGGTAGGCGACGGGGAACGACGGGGAGGCCCGCTGACGGGGGCCGTCTGGGCGACATGGGCCGCGAGAGCGGCCTGACGCTCGACGCGGGCTCGGCGAGCGTCAGACATGGATGCGACGGATGACGAAACGCAAGACGGCGGAAGACACGATTCCGGCGCACCCCTACCTGGCACGCCAAATGTCGAATTTCGGGTTCCGGCAGACCCTTGATGTTCGAACTCTGGGGTGCGCGCAAAGATCTCTCCTCTACCAACTCACGTCTCGAAGCCTCACGAAGAATCTAGGCTAGCAAGATGAACACACAAGGGACACGAGATTTATACTGGTCCAGGCTATCATTGTGGTGTAATACCCTACTCCAGTGTGTAGTGTGGTGGATTGCCTCAGGGGCTGATGATGAACAGTACAAAGGTAGAACAGCCTCGCGAGGGATGTTCTTGTGATGGTGTTGTCCCTTTGGAGGGGTCGATTCCATATGCCTCTCGGCTATGGTGGCCAGCCCTATATATAGAGTGAGAGGCCCTTGTCCTCTTCCCAAATATTGAGCGGGAAGGGCGCCAACAATTGGCCATTTTGAAGGGGAACATCTAGTATACTTATCCTGACTAAAGTTGGTCTTCGGTTGCCAAAGACTCTGACGATGACGCCGTCTTGGGCTCCACGATGACCTCCATCCTGCCGCTCTGCTGATCTTGGTCTTGTTGCACCGAAATGGTAGCCTTTACCTGATGCCTTGGTCTGTGCTTGCTCCCTTTGCACCAAAGAGGAAACAAGGACACTGCGCAGGCCGGCGCCTGCCTGGTCTCGATCGTCATGGCTTGCGTCATGGGCACCTTGCGAGGCACCCCCTGCCTTGATCTCTCCATCTCCTCGTGAGCCTGCCTGATGAGGCTGCTCCTGAGGAGGCATCCCGTCGTCCGCCCCGCAAGGCTTGGCCTCTCGAGAGGGTCTTGAGTTTGAGCTAATAAAAGGTAGACCGCACTGGGCCGCTACTTGCGCCATGCCGCAGGCCGCAGGCCGGCAAGTCTGGGGACCCCCGTTCCCAGAACGCCGACAGATTTATCTATAAAATCAGAGACCAGATGAGGTGGATCTGCCACTCTCAAAACTAGTGGTCTCATCGACTCCGACCTTGCAATCCAGTTTGTACACCAGATCTTCGTGGTTGTGCCATTGCCTATTCACCTAACCAGTCCTTGTTTCATAATCAGGGCTCCTGTTACACACGATTCTGGTAACTGGCACCCATGCTCGATCCCCCGTCGCCAGCAAATAGGCCGACCCATTTATTAATCGGATTTTGTTATGGGAAGCTTCTCAGCGGGTAGAATCTTCCGAGCCAGTTTTATCTTTTCTTATTTCTGGTTTTTTGGACGAGGCCTTTTGTTTGATTTTCCATTTTTTGGTTCTTTTTTATTTTAATGTGTAAAATTTTTTAAAAATTTTAAAACTTTTTAAAATTCCTTAACTTTTCCAAAATCTGTGAACTTTTTCCAATTTCACAAAATTTGTTTTCAATTTTTTGTGCACCCTTTTTGGTTCAAATTTTGTGAACCTTTTCAACTTTATAGATTTTTTCTAAACTTTGTAAACTTTTATACAATTTTTGACGAACACTTTAGTAATAAAATTCATGATTTTTTTCCAAATTCGGCGATTTCTTTTCAACATTAGAACTATTGTAAAATTTTATGAACTTTAATAAAACTAAAGAATTAACTTTGCAAATTTTTCAATTACTGAACTTTTTCCAAATTTTGACTTTTTCAATTTTTATGATTTTTTATTTTTCAATGGTGAATGGTCAATTGGGATTTTAAACATTTTTTCAAAACTATCTGGCCTTTGTGTTGGCATGCTAAAAATGCATGTTTTCTACTTTATAAAACTTTTGAATGTATTTAATTACTAGTTCACAAAAAATCATTTCATTTCAAAACAAATTTAATTAATAATTAATTAAAATTTCTTGTTCGCATAAAAATGTTCAAATGTATTTCTAAATGTTTCTGATGATTTTAAGAAATATTCTAGTTTTTTTAAAGGGTCCATGTATTTTAAGACGTTTTTTACATATTTTAAAAATATGCATGGATGCCCGAGAAATTTTTATATGTATGGATAATAATGGTTTTGTGTATTTTAAAAAAGTGTTCATGTATTTCGAGGAAGTGTTCATATTCTTTAAAATATTCTTGGACATAAAAAAATTTGCAAGAAAGGAATCACATTTATCAAAACAAATATTTATATATCTCAGAAAAGATCTTCATACGATCTTTTACAAATATCCTTGTACACTAAAAATAATCTTTTCTTACAAGAAAATTATTCACATGTACCAAAAGAAAATGTTCATGTATTTCGTAAAAAAAATGTATGTTAAAAAATCATATATCTCGGAGACACATTCATATTTTGAAAATATATTGGGAGCTAAAAAGATAAATATCTAGAACTCGAAAGGTTAAGAAATAAACAAAGACATAGAAAAAAGGGGGGAAATAAAAGGTAAAGAGATAAGAAATAAGAATGAAAATATATTAAAGTAAAGAGATAAGAACATGGGAAATGAAACATCACAACGAGAGCCTTTCATATTGGTTTCCCATAAAATAAGAAAGATATACCAAGGAAGTAATACGAATAACAAATTTGGCGTCGAGAAGATGATGTACCCACAAAATGTGAATCCTTTTGATGTCCCTGTTGGAGAGGCTTGGACACGATGTCTCATCGTTTACAAAGTCATATCATTCTTGTCCTTGTGATGGCCACGAATTCCAGGCTCAACAACTAAAGGTAGACCTTAAGGCGATCCATAGCTTTAACAAATTTCTCGAGTCAAATAACATGCTTGTTAGCTCCCCAACAACCCCTATCGTCTCGGAGTCCTAAAAATTCTAAGAGTAACAAGACCAATGAAGGACTCGAAGTGGGATCAAAGTTTGGTTCAGTTGGACCATAGATCACGTCCCAATATCACCTCTCCTCACAAAGTTTCATGTTTTGAGGCTTGGGGATACGTTTTAAGATCAACAATGGTTAGGAAACTCATATCCAAATGGTACGGTCACTTTGGGGACGAAGCAATATTTATGGGAACTCCTAGAAATTCGCTTATTATCCTGTTTCTACACGAGCCCACGACCTTTAGGTTAAGTTGGGAGCTCATGGCATGCTTCAAGGTGTACGACGATGATCTCAGTCGACACAAAGATAAACTGGGTCTAGGGCATTTCAGGGGTGACCAGAGGTTAAGTGGATTGCTCGGAGCTCGGCCCAGGTCCTCTGAGATACCTTTGGAGCACAAATACATGACTACCAACAACTTTCTCGAGGCCTCCTTTGGTGGTGTTTCTCAAAGTAAAAAATATTCTTGGGATGTATTTTAGGCATTGATCTCCACCCCTCCGAATAATATGTTCTCTATATGACACAAATAATAAAGTAATGATTGCATGAATTTAAACGTTGTTATCTTCTTTTCCCATTTCTTATGGGAGGTCTCCAACCACCTTTCTTTTACTTCATATATGGATTAAATTGCACATCTGAGCAAAATATTAGTCTCATAATCACCAATTATTAACACTCATTTAGGGGCAAAGATGTTTGTTCACCGCCATCTAGCATAGTTTGCATCACTCGAGACAATCTAATAAGCTTACTACCAGTTGTGTACGTCCAATCGAAATACCATGGTATAAAAGCACAATGCAAAGCAATAGCTTCTGCCATTGATGCTTCACCACATCAAATACCCCAATGACTTGGCTACTTGCTGCCACCACCATGTACTCCTTGCTTGATGCTGTCGTTGCTTGCCGTGCTCACCTCTCCTGATGTATTTAATTTCAAGCAGTATGATTTATTGGGTGTCTAGAAGACCTGGTAGATTGTAGTAAAATGACCTATATATTGGTTTCAGAACATAGCGAGACTAAGTCCTAATATACTTGGCTACTTTATCTTTTTGCCTCAGTTCTGAGTATGGAAAAAAAATTGTGTTGCATGTTTGCTCACTCCTTCCCCTCTCTCTCTCTCTCTCTCCCTCTCTCTCCCCCTTGATCACTGTACATGTGATGAGGTGGACATTGCGAGCGAGCGCCCTTCTTTGCACCCTATTGTGTTTGATTTGAAGCGGTAATAAATTCTTTGAACCCTGTCATGTTGACTGGCATAGAAAATCTTGTCACCATGGAGCTTCGAAAACCCGGTCTTGGGTTTAATCCAACCACGCCATTTGATCTTAGCTCCTTTCTCCTAAACTTTAGCCGAGTTACAAACAATGCAATTAATCCAGATTGTACTATAAAGAACTGAATGCCTGTCGATTAGCTAGTTGTGCACACACTCAGAGATGCCCATTTGGATTCAAGTCCTAGACTACATTTTTTATTATAGTTTTTTTAAACAAGGCAAAAGATTTGACATTTCATTGATTAAGAAGAAGGTTTAGACAGGCCATGAAGTGGCAAGAAATAAAATCTACTCTTGCGGCATTACAACACTCAAATGCTTGGCGCCCGCCAACGCCCAAAGCGACAACTCCTCTTTTATCTTACTAATGACGACTGTCGTAGGTGCGGCCGTGTTGCGGAAAACTCTAGCATTGTGCTCCGTCCAAATTTCCCAGGAGATTAGCATCATTAGTGAGGCGAGCGTCTTGGGGGATTCAGAACGAAGATATATGTTTCCATTCCACCATTCCCACACCGAGCCCCTCGCTGACCAAGTAGTAGCCTGAGTGTGATCCATGCCAAGCCAGCGAAGAATATCGTTCCACACACGAAGGGTGTAGCGACATTGGAACAGTAAGTGGGATGTCGTCTCTGGGCTTTGCTTGCAAAGCGGGCATAGCCCGCAATTGGGCCACCCATGTTGGGCAAGGCGGTCCGATGTCCAGATTCTATCTTGAAGTACAAGCCATGCGAAAAATTTGCACCGCGAAGGAGCCCACACCTTCCACACCGATAGGACCATGGCTGACGTAGTTAGGCCCTCAAACTGCACCTTGTAAGCCGAGGAAGCTGAGTACGATCCGTCCTTGGTGAACTTCCAAATAATGGAATCCTCCACGTCCTCATCCAGAGTGACCGAGTCAATCTTCTCCCAAAGTGTGATGAACTGGTGGACATGGTCTACTGTGAGACCGTCGGAGAAGTCAATATGAGAGATCCAAGTGTTGTTTGTTAAAGCCTGTTTGACCGAGCAGTTTTTCCTTCGGGAGAGGTCGAAAATGCCAGGCGCTAGGTCCCGTGGGCGCATGCCATCAAGCGAGGAGGAGTTCCGGAACTTAGCCACATGCCCATTGCCAACCGTGACGGAAGTGGCAGCTGCAAAAAAGTACCTGTCTTCATCAGTGCATGGCGTACCCATACCAATCCACGGTATTGTGGGCTCTTCCCACTCGAACCAGAGCCATCGAAGCCTAAGAGCCTTAGCAAACTTGTCCAAGTTGAGCACACCTAAGCCACCGTGCTTCTTAGGCTTGCAAACAAGGTCCCAATTGACCTTGCATTTCCCACCAGAAACCTTGTCGGTGCCCGCCCAAAGATAGGCGCGACGGATAGAATCAATCTTCCTAAGGAAGCTGGGATGTTGAGCGGCGTGAGGTGGTAAATGGCAATGGCAGTGAGAACAACTTTGACAAGGACGGCCCGACCAGCGGTAGCGACATGTCTTCCTTGCCACGGAGGGAGTTTGCCAGCCACCTTATCCTCAAGGTGCTGAAAGTGGATCCTCTTGAGGCGCTTGACCGATAGCGGTAGTCCAAGATATCTCATTAGAAAGGACGTGCGGACAGCCGGAAAAGCATGAAGAATGTCTTGAAGATCGACACTTTCACAACGAATCGGGACGACAAGGCTTTTAGCACAGTTAGTGACTAAACCGGTAACCTCTCCAAAGGAAGCCAGGACAGAAGCAAAAAACTGGATGTCCTCCTTGATGGGCTTGACAAAGATGGCTGCATCATCAGCATAAAGAGAGGCACGGATGATCGTTGCCCTACCACAGAGAGGATGGAGATGCCCTTGAGATGTAGCCTTGTTTAGGAGATGGTGCAGGGGGTCAATTGCCAGCACGAACAGTAACGGGGAGAGCGGGTCACCTTGCCTAAGACCGCGGCCATGCTTCAGAGGGTCACCCAAAATTCCGTTGATCAAGACCCTTGAGGAGGATGTGGAAAGGAGTGCCGAAACCCAGTCACGGAATCTGCTTGGGAAGCCCAAGTGCCTTAGAAGATCCAAGAGGAAATCCCACCGCACGGAGTCAAAAGCTTTCTTGATGTCAAGTTTGAATAGTAGCGTCGGCGTCTTGTTGCGGTGGAATTTCCTTGCCAAGCTTCTCACATACGTGAAATTAACATGGATGCTCCTCTTCTTGATGAAGGCACTTTGAGCATTAGAGACAAGGTTCTGCATGTGTGGTGCAAGTCTGGAGGCACTTTGATGAAGGCATTTTTTTATTATAGTTGATGCCAGGTGGTTGTCCATGGCTGCTTCCGTTTCTATTGATATTGTGCTACAGTGCAAAGGCCGTGAGTTCCTTCTGCTAACAGATCGGAGGGTTTGTGTGCGTGTGTTTACATTTTTTAGGGTTGTGTGTGTTTTTTCTTGAGAGAAAGTTCTTTTTAGGTTTTTCTTGAGAGAAGTGTGAGTGTGACCTAGGTTGGCCCACTGGACCCGATACATGGGTGAATATGCAGCCTTGCCATCCACGACCCTGCTGCTTTTTTGGTTGGCTGATCCCTCTCGGCCCGCATGCACTTTGCTCAAGTCTTTCGTTGGGCCACATGACGGACGTCGGGGAAACGGTGGCCCATCCATCACACCACTCCCATCATGACGCGTGTGCTGCTGCTCAGAGCGTTGGCCATCCTCGTGCTGTTCGCGGCCGGCGCGGCGGCTCACGACGGCGCTCTTGCCCGCCCGGGACGGTCGCCGGCCACAACGAGACCAACCAAAGGTGGAGCGAGCTCGTCGCCGTCCTCCACGCGCGTCCATGGGCCATGGCATGGCACGCCGTGGGCGCGCGCGCTTGTGACGTCGACGTCCGCCCTCGCTCTACGCGACGTAGCACAGCGGAATCGTCTGGTCCCCCGGGCATGACGCCCGCCGTGGCAGGCGTACGTAGCAGCCAGCTACAGCTCTGGCACTGGCTGGGCCTGGGCCATGGCCCCGTGGAGGCGTGGATCGTCTCCGCCCACTGCGCCCTGCGCTGACAGAAACAAATCATAGCGCGAGCACAGGTGTGCGAGCTCAGCTCAGGTGGACCAAACACCATGCTTTTTCCTGCATCAGGGAGGGCGTCCGCGCATGGGCCTGATGGTTCAGGTCCTAGGTAGGATATCTATCTATCTACCTCTCCAGACTTCAGGTAGGCAAGGTAGGACACCAAGCTTTCTGAAAGTGTGTCACCATAATGTTGCTATCTCCATTTCATAATGATGTGTTTTTTGTTTTGCATGAAGGCGTGGGACCAAAATATCCTGAAATTAACAGAACTTGGGTTCATGTGCACGCCCCTGGTCTCTTGATTGGCATACATACTTCCTCCCGTCATTTTTGTCTGCGTATAAGTTTTGTCTAGAGTCAAAGCATCTCTACTTTGATCAAACTTATAGAAAAAATTATCAACATTTACAATGCCAAATCAATATTGTTAGATTCATCATGAAATGTACTTTCATGAAAAATATATTCAGTTTAGCAAATGTTAATACTTTTTAATATATATTTGGTCAAACTTTGCAAAGTTTGACTTGATCCAAATCTAATACTCGGAGTAAAAAGGACAGGAGGAAGTATTAATTAAGCAGTGATGACACTAATCCTGTAAAACAAAATGCTAGAAGTCAGTGCAGTCTCCTTCCCCTCATTTTCACGAGGGTGATGCGGCCGACTCACACTGGAAAGGTAGTAAATCTTTAGGTAGGTAAGGTTGGTGTGTCAAGAAAATGTAACAAGCAAACAAACAAAACAACCCAACTTCTCACTCAAAACGTCTAGCTAGGTAGTAGAAAAATTACAAGCACGCCTCTATAGGAGGCCTCGGATAAACAATCCAACAAGCACAAGAACTCGGAGGCCACATCCACATAGGCTGAAGTTGAAAACAAATTCTGGAAATCAGATCTGCCAGACTGCCACAATTGATCTTCAAATCTCCATGTTCTTGGATGCAGCTACACCACAGGTTCTTCATCCCCGAGCTTACCCGTGGGTTATGATTGTACCGTGCTGGCCCGTCACGATAACTTTGGGGACACGCATACCGAATCCGCGCCTCAATTTCTCGACGCTGCAATTATATATATATATATATATATATATATATAT
Organism: Triticum dicoccoides; assembly: GCF_002162155.2. Lineage (NCBI taxonomy): Eukaryota > Viridiplantae > Streptophyta > Magnoliopsida > Poales > Poaceae > Triticum > Triticum dicoccoides. Next base: position 515,383,374 of record NC_041393.1, on the reverse strand, counting down.
ATATATATATATATATATATATATATATATATAAAGGAAATGTTAGAAGAGTGATATACACTACAACTGGCAGAGGCTATTCGCCGAAAGATACAGGCGTGGTCCACGGCAGAGAAACCGCACCAACTGAACAAACACCCTAACTGTTCCCGAACATGGGAGTTGTTTCCGCATTGACCACGACACATGCTAGTTTGAGAATTCCTTGAAAACCATGTCTTCCCAAGAGCAATCTAAATTTCAATATACTGCCTAGTCGGGATCACCCAATGGTGATATGAGCAATCATAACTTCATAACTAACACTATTTCAGTCACATGGGTAGTCAATCAATGCAGCTCGTGAGAACAGGCTGTCTGAAAGTTATGTTTGTGCATGGCTTTGGGTCTGCCTCAAGGCACTTGTAAAGATCAGGCTCTGCTGACCACACCTGGCACTTCATGGATCTGAGACCAACGATGTCGCGTTTCTAAACGCTGCTACTGGTTTAGCACCGAGCACTATATTAAGAAGCAAAAACATATCATCACTAAGTATTATGACCTGCAATTCTAGCGTGACTTCAGCAGCTCAAGAAGCTCTACATATTTATCCGTCTTATGGCAAACAATACTAAGCACGGTGCACTATGCACTAACGTATTTGCTTTAAGCTTAGGAACTCATAATATATGATTGCTTAGCAATAGATTTCATTTGACCTTATATTTTCTTCACCAAAAACAAATTATCCTCAGTTATAGTTATAGCAGTACAGGAAGAGGTGTCACAGCAAGATTATAGGAGTATTGCACTAACTGCACTTGTAGGAAAACTTATTCAAACAGGGAACTTCTTTAACAAAAAAAAAATTAGAGACGAACTTGAGCCACTAAGCAAAATAATCTCAGGTACTTTGCATTAATAGAATTTAAGATGATTAACAAGATACTTACGTTGGTGCAAGCTTGCCAAGGCCATAAAGCTCTTCGCCAGATGCTTCATCCGTAACTTTCCCAGAATTTTCAACTATGTAAGATCTTTCAGGGGAATCAGAGAGTCCTCGAGATACAAGTAAATCCAAATCCTTCTGGTGGAGTTCTCTTCCGTTAATATATATGCCAGTGTTTCCACCACCACAATTCTTGGGCATAGGGTAATTAAACTCTGGAATATAAGGCTGCAAGAGAAAAATCTACTTAGAAATGTAATCAGCGCTATGCAGAATACTGAATTGCACAAAATCCACAAGCTCTTACGGGTATCATGCCAAGGCAGGGCTGACCGACAACACCCCAGAACCCAGCACGGTAGTCATACCTAAGTAAGAGAATATTAGACACATTTGAGTAGTTCATATAAGGATGACTTCTAAGTACATAGGGCATATTAATTCAAATTAACTAAAGTACTCTCTCCGTAAACTAATATAAGAACGTTTAGATTACTAAAATAGTGATCTAAATGCTCTTATATTAGTTTACGGAGGAAGTATTTATTTTCTAGGTTAGTGAAGCTTAACTGCCTGAAATGTAAAATCCATGAAGCTAAACCAAAAACAGAATATGCCTTGAGGAATTTACCAGTAATCACCAGGATATATTGGCCCAGCTAGCTTCTCAGCCTTCCTGACCGCACGGTCTGGGATAGGGAAACCATTTACAAAAACCCTTGCTCTTCCATTGCGTGTTCCATTGTTCATTTTGAAGCTCTTTTTTATAAGATTGGTGAAAAATGAATCACCCACCTTTGTCGCCCTAGTGTGGCCAGGATCTTGTGGTACATTTAATATATCTTGTGTGTAATCAGGATCATCAAACTCGTTATCTGTCGAGTGCGTCTCGTCTGCTACACATACATCTTTGATTGAGTTCTGCTTGCAAGTTTCAGTTAACAGTACAACCTTTTCATGTTCAGAACGGGTACTTCTGCTTCCTATTCCAGAACCTTCAGATGGTGAGAATCCACAGTTATCACGACGTGGTAAACTCGGTGTGCGGGAAATCACATTGTCTTCAGCAGGAAGATCCCTGGATTGAGGACTATCCTCAGAATTAGTCCCCAGAGGGGTACGTTTGCTGTCTGTTTCGCTTGAATTTGAGTGTTTATCCTTTTCCTGAGATTGCTGGCTTGCTACAGAAAAAGCATATGGTGGAAGCAACCTATCATCAGCAGTAGCACGCAAGTTGTCTGCCATGTTATCACCAATGCCATTTTGCGGTGCAGGAGATAAATGTGCATTTGGCGCAAGTTCTGATACATCAAGCCTGGTTCCATCAAGCTTGATTACAATTGTGTGTGAGCATGATCCACACCGCAATTTATACTCCTTTCCCAACAAGGAGCGTTTGTTTGGTAGCTGCAGTACTTCATAGCAGTTGTAACATATGGTGAAAGGAGCACCACCGGCAATTGGCTCACAAGTTTGTGCAGGCTTCTTGCTTACGTTGGCCCTCAGGTTATGCTGCTGCAAGGAAGGATTGGCACCTCTTGAATTGTACCTTTGCTGACCAAGCAAGGGACCATCCACAGGATAGGCCCCGTAACTGTTCACAAGATACGGTGCCCTCTGGTCACTGAAACCCAGGGGGGTTCCCTGTACAGGCAAGAACTCCCGGTGGTAGCAATGTGAGCAAGAACAGGCAGCCTGGTGGTAGAATCCTTCGTGGTGGCAAGAGAGGAGAGGGTCAGGATCATGTTGTCCAAAGAAATAGTTATCGAAATTTCTCCATGGGTAAGGGCCAGCAGGATAGCTAGAGGTTCTTGCATGTGGAATAGGCTCCACATATCCATGAAGGTTTTGCTGTGCAGGCAATGGACCATAGACATGTGGAACGCTAGGATTCCGCATATTCATGGATGAAGAGTGATGAGTACCCTTCCGATGCAATTGAGATGGATCATGCCTAAATTGACTTGACCGTTCATGAATATTATTGTATGAACTTGAGGCATCTGCTGCTCTATTGACTGTAGCACTTGTATCCGGCCCATTCACCTCACACGATTGCTGCACCTGGTCTCTCAACTCATCAAGCATCCTCAACAGCTCGGCCCGATCTTTCTCAAGATCCCTGACTCTGCTTGGACCGTCCAAGTCTGTATCATTGGCATGCTCCCGGTTGGAATATGTGTTCCTCGACTTCAAATGGTGGTCAGCAGGGCCTTCTCCTCGACATGCATTGGGTGGAACACTGTCTATTGGTGACCTTGACCTTATGTCAGATACACCTCTTGCTCTTACAGGATGTGCAGTCTCTCCATTTTCCACATTACGAAAGCGCATGTACTTGGCCTCCCTGACATCATCTCTCGTGTTAGCTTTGACACTGGAGGTGCTTGTCTCTCTTGCAATCCGACTATTATCACGGCTGTAAACTGATCTACTGTGCAAAGGTGGCATTCTGTTGGGTACTGATTTATATTCAATGCTAGCTCCAGCCATTGTTGCTTCAGATGTCTCTGGCACAGTCTCCAGTACTTCCAGGTATTTCATATTTCCATTATCAGAGGTATCCAAAGCTTGAGCCGAGTTTTTCCTCTTCGCTGCAAAATTTCAGGAGAGTAATGGTGTCATTTCCAGATTCATACTACCACTCCATGGTAGAGATTAATTGGGCGTATCATTAATAAAGAACACCAAGTCATACTATGACAGCCAATTAATAAAGAACAAAGATCTCAGAAGGATGTGCAAAACACAACTACATCTCCTAGACTGGCACCAATGACATCGCCTTCGCCTCCTATTGGCCCCCAGAGTAACCTAAGCAAAGCACAACCGAAGACTAAAATGCAAGTAGATCCTAAACTAATAGCCAGCAGGCTGCAGACAGAGTATACGTTGGATATAAAATTATAATTATTGTCATCGTCAATTAATTTAATACATATGCGGGTCAAAATCAACGTATCTTCTTCCCCTTAACCCTAATATGATACTGCAAATTACACCCAAGGGAAAAACCAAGGCTTCCTACACCGGCCACAGTCATTTTTCGGCAAGAAGTGGTCATAAGTAGAGATTTCAGCTTTAGTCGTTTTACACGAGATTGTTTTTTTCCATGCTTTGCCTTGCAAAAAACAGCAAGCAAAATGAGACCTGGTCCTCCAAATCAAAACATGAGGGTCGTGGGCTCGTGGCATCCTTTCTAAGAAAGAAGGTGCACAAGTTTCAGGAAATTACATATGAACTCAGACATTTGAAGGCTAAATTCCAAAAAGTAACATAAAGGGGTAGGGTAAATTAGCCTGAAATGAAAATGAACCTTCCCTTTAAAATTCAAAACTAACCCTATATATAGGGGTAAAAATTTCAGCGATGGCAAAAAAATGGAAGACGGATGTGTCCCCACACAAAAAGGCAAAAGCCCTTCCCAAATTTGCCGCGGAAGGTGAGGACTGGTTCAAGAATCAAACTATTCCTCGCAGCAGTCGTCAGTGTCACCACCAAGGCAAAATGACAAAAATGCATGGATTGACTGGTTATTGTTTCCGTGGAGTGCTAATTAATCAATTCCCCACTCCACCCTGTCTGAAGGCAGTGGAAGAAAAGAAAGAGGAATATCCAAGGCCAATCAGGAGCAATCGACGAGCAAACAGAGGGAAACAACAGCCTGGAAATCCGACATTTCCGTCGTGCCTTGGCCCGTGACAAACGAAGACCGCGCCGCGAGGCAGTAAATGGAGTAGCGAGGTGAAGAAGGGGGGAAGGGAAGAGGAGGAGAGGTGCGCACCTTGGAGGGTGGCGCCGCACCCGCCGCAAACGTAGACGGAGTAGGCGGGCAGCTCCGGCAGGAACTTGTCGCACTTGGGGCAGCGCACCACCCTTATCCTTGCCGCTGCCGCCGCCGCAGCCCCCGCCTCGTCCCCTTCCATTCCTGACATCCCTCGTCGTCCGAGAAACGGGTCCTTCCTCCACCCCTTTGCCTCCTCCTCGGTCTCCCGGTCACAGGCGCCGCCGCATTAACGACGAGACCGAGAGTCGCCCGACAGACACCAAGGAGCACCGGACTTGTGCTGGCGCACAGACAGACAAACAGACAAACACCGCGAGAGCAGAGCGAAGAACCCCCTCCGGTAACCCCGGCCGCCGCGCCCCGGGCAGCAGACGGAGCAGGAGAAGCAGCCGGCTGATCCGGGGAACGGAGGAAGGCTTCGGGCGGGGAACGGTAGAGGAGAAAGGGCGGGCGGGCTGGTTGAGGTGGTCGGGAGGAAAAATGGAAGTGCGGAGAGGGAGGGAGGTGGAGGTGGAGGGGGGTCGGGTGGTTGCTCAAATTAAATTGTGATCCGTCACGAGTCGGCTCTTTTCTTTCCCTCTGTCTGACTCCAACGCTTCGGCTCTGGCTGGCTGCGCTGGCTCGGCCCAGCTGGGGCCTGACTTTCGCACTCTCCGACGCGGCGCAGAGCACAGTGGTGTGCTGCTGCTGGTGGTGGCCAGGAATTTATGCCACTATAGAGCAGCGAGATCGACGCCGCGTGTGCCTGTTTTGACTATTTTCTCCGTAAGAAAGAAATGTGCCCGAGAAAGGGTGAGCCGCTCAACCACACGCCACTGGAAAATATGCTTAGAGCAATTTCAATGGGGCGACCCAAACAGACGGCGCATTTGTCCGTTTTTTGTCCGTTTGGGTCGGCCGTCCGTCCGCCATCTGTTCAGTTTTGTATTTTGGTCGGCAATGCGCCCAACGCGCCGATCCATTTCATGTTCGCATTTAACTTTTAAATAAAAAAGGCCCGCGGTCGATCATGCTAGCGTTCATGTCTCATGCCGGCACCATGCCAGCGCCGGCATACAATATCGGCCTTAGAAAGCACCACAGTTTATGCTGGCGCATTCGCCAGCCGGCCGGCACACATGCCAGCACACAAAAAATGGTGGGACTTTAGTTCAACCACGCCATCGCAGCTCCTGTGGTCATGCCGGCACACCTGCCGGCATACAAAAAAGATGGTCCCTCGACGCCATAGATCACTTGTCGTTAAACTTGAGCATGTCGGCCTGCATCTTCTCGAACCACGGCCTCTTCCTTGGCGACAAGGCGTTGAGATCCACCTTCATGATCTCCACCCCGGTCATCATGCTTGCAAGAGCCACTTCTTTCGCCTTTGTCTTGGCGTTGACGGCCTCGATCTCTAGCATCTTGGCTTGCTTCTCTGTCTCGAGCTCGAACATCTTGGCTTGCTTCTCGGTAGGGGTGGCAATTTTATCCATGGATCTGGATACCCATGGATACCCGACCCGGTTGGGCAAGGGTATGGAGCACATTTCTGCCCATGGGTCCATGGATATGGATACCCACGAACAGCTGGGTTGGGCACGATTATAGTTTGTGCTCTATGGATATCCAATGGATACTCGTATAACATGTGGGGTCATATGCCAGTGACAGTAGAAAGAACGAATCAATGGGAAATGGCAGGCAATATACAATTGGTGCCATAAGTTATATGCTACAAAATCAACCTCCGGTATGTCATACTTAGAGACTCGTCGTATTACTTGTTGCCTACATATGCATGTAGCTTATGTTGACATTTGTGAGTGAATGATGTTGAGTTAATTTGATCTTTGGGAAGGCTTTATGCTGAATTTTCTATGTCCATGGAGCTCCAATGGGTATGTGGGTATCCAGCGGGTTTGGGCATGGGCACAAGTTGTGCCCATGGATAATTTGGTGGATGGGCAGAGGGTAGGAAGATGGGTCATGGGTTGGATTTGGACCAGCTCCACCCGCCCCAAACCCGACCCATTGCCATCCCTACTTCTTGGCGTCAAGATCAAGCCTCCTCCTTTGGATCTCCATGAAAGCATTCATTTGCTCCGCCTTGAAACGCCGGCGCTCCTCCTCTCTTGAGTCCTTCTTATTCATCATGACGTCCACGCTTGCGATCAAGGCGTTGGTGGCCGCATCTCGCTTGTCCTCCTTCTTGAAGTTGGTCTCCCCCCGCGGCCGTGCCGGCTCGCCCTCCCCAACATCCTCCACGGCGCCCTTCCCCCACATACCTTGAGCGCGGCATATTGTGCCTTGAACTTCTCTTCGTCCTTGATGACCCGATAGCAATGGAAGAGGTTGAAGCACTTGTCATTGTGTTGAACCTTGAATGCCTCCAAAGCTTGAAATGCCTACAAAATGTTTCCATGCAAAATGAAGACGTAAAAGGATGATCTTGATGGAACAAAAGAGGGCGGCTTGCTTGCTATCATACCATGTCTTGCACGCCGATGCCGCTCACGGGGCGGGCCTTGACACTCTCAAGGGTGGCGAAAAACTTGTTGCACTCTTTTTGGATCACCCTCCACCGCTTGGAAATGGAGACCCACCCGCGTGTGCTCACAAATTGGTAAGGTGGAAACTTCTTGCGCTCATGAAACTCGCAGTGCACACGAGTCCAAAAGGTTGAATGCTTTTGCTCGGCGCCCGTCTTTGGGTCTTGTCCAATGTCTCGCCAACACTCGCAAAGAAGTTTGTCCTCGGAAGCTGTGTACGCTTTCGTGCGCTTGCTCTTGCGCTTTGACTTAGGACCGGCGGTTTGGTTGGCGAGCTCGTCCTCGAACAAAGGTTCCACTTCGATGTCGCACTCATCCTCTTCCTCTAGCCCATAGTCGTCCGGGAACTCGTGGTCGAGGGGAAAGCCGTCCAGGTCGATGCCGACCTGATCACGCATGAAGGCCGTCTGATTGGGATCATAGCCAGTGGCCGGTGTGAACGCCCCGCGGCCGTCCCGGCTTTGCGTCTCCTCGGGATCGTAGTCAGCGCCCGGCGCACCACCCTCGAAGATGAGGTGTTGCATGTAGTCCTCGTCGACGGCGGACGGCATTTCCTCGAACAGGTTACAGGCGTTCGGGAGACCGCCGGCCGGCGCCTGTCGCGCGCGTTTCCTCGTGCCGCCGGACGACGAGCCACCAACCACCGGGGTGGCGTTGAGGTCGATGGGCGCGGGCGTGGAAGGCGCGACCGGGTTGCAAGCCGATGCGCGGGGTGAGCACTCCCCAGAGAGGCGGGAGGCCTGCGGGTAGACGTGGAAGCCGGGGACCGGGTTGCAAGCCGATGCGCGGGGTGAGTCGGGCATCACCATACGAGGAAACGCCGACGAGCCGGTGCTGGCCGCGGCGACAACGGCTTGGACGAGTCCGTGCTGGCTAGGGTTTACCCCAAGCATGTAGAGCGCCTCCCTCGTTGCCGCGGCGACGCAGGCGTTGGTGAACTCCTGCTGCGCGGCAGCGACAGCGGCGGCCTGCGCAGCGGCCTCATCCCTCGCGTCCGCGGCGTGCCTCCGGCCCTTCCTCTTGGCCGACTCCCTTGCCCGCTGTTCAGGCGGCGGTCTTGCGCGGGGCACGAGGCTTGCCTTTCCCGTAGGGGGCGACGGCGCCGGACGAGGCGAGGGAGGCGAGGCCGGCGGCGGCGTCGAGGTCGAGGTCGATGGCGTCCTTCATGGCTGGTTGGGGAGCGGGGGCGCGCGCGGACGGGAGCGTTTTGGGGGAAAATTGAGGGGAAATAGTGGTGGCTGCCACCGACAGGCGGGCCCGAGGAAAGGAGTAGGCGCGCACGCGTCCATCTCTTGTCCGCGCCGATGCAAATCCGACTCAAAATTGGGCCTGGAATGGATCGCCCGTGGACGAAAAACGGACGCGCGTCTGTTTGAATCGGCGCGTTAGGCCGTCACTTTTGTCCACGCCGATCCAAATGAACGCGGACGGACGAAATAGGTCGCCTCATTAGAGTTGCTCTTATCCCCCATCCGCCTACTAGTATGTTCTTTTCACTTAGTGGTGTCGCTTTATTATGTTTGGAGATCTTGTCAGCGGCTCGGGACAACGTCCACGTACGTACAACCGGGTTGACGGAAGTGCCTGGCAGACGCACATCATGAACAGGTCGCGCCGCTTAAATTGTCAACCGGGCCGATGGAGTGGCAAGCACGCAGATGAATAGGTCGCCTCCGTGATCCGCAGAGCACCCCAATAAAAAAAACACTGAATTATTAACATTTTCTTAATTGTCGATCCTTCATTTGGGTTATTTTTTACCTAGTTGCAGTTTATGGGAAATCCCACTCAATTAGTTTTGCTATATTTCTAATTCATTTTTAAAACTACGAAATATTACCCTTTTTCGAGGAAAACTTTTAACCTATTCATCAACTATCAAAATAGTACAACACCAGAAGTAAAAACTAATCCAGGTTACAAAATATTACTTTACAGAGGTAACAGTCATTACATCCTCCCTTTCAAAATAATTGAAATTCTAAATTTGTCCTAAGTCAAACTCTATAGAAAATTATGCTAGGATCTATAGCACCAAATACACATAGTACAGACTAATTTGATGTTGTAGATGTTAACATATTTTTCTATAGACTTGGTCAAACTTTAACACATTTGACTTGAAGCACACCCAAAACTTCAATTATTTTGAAATGGGTGTAGTAAAACCTAGCTAGCAGATTCGTTAAGATAGTGTTTGGTAAATTCTAACTTTGTATTATGATAAAATAGATATATTATATAGGGATAGAGTCTATAAATTAACAACAACACCACCACCATCACCAACAACAACAACAAACAAGCAAACAATGTTTAGCACTTATAGCAACTAGATAATACCCCGCACATTTGTTAGGTGGATTGTTTGCTATATATTTTGATGAAGCTGAAACATGAGTATTTAATTATTGTTTATATGTAATATATTTACGGAATAAAAGTAGTGTAATAGTTTTTACATGCATGGTTGCATGTTTGGATCATTATCCATAGCATGTTAATATGGCCATTTTGACATGCATGAGTACATGTTCCCATGCCCCAACTTTAAAAAATGAATCAATTTTAGGTTTGTCAAAATATTATAATTTTTTGTGCAAATGTTCACAAGACATATGTTTACTACCGATAAAAAATTCAGACCAAAATTCAAAATAAAGAAAATTATACAAAAGATATAAATCCAGCATGGATAGTGTTAAAGAAGACAAAAAAATTGACACTATTCATGCCAGATTTTCCTTTTAAAATCTTTTAATAGATTTTGATTTTTGTTAAAGTTGTACATACATGATATTTTGAAATGGGAGCATTCTAGTGTCGGTATCGTCCTTGTTGTTTGGCTCTTTTTTAACCCCTGCTCCTTGATATTCTCGAACTCCGTTGGAATGGTAGGCAAATTTGTGATTAATTCTAGTAAATAATTCATGACTAGAACAGTAATTAGCATGCAACAGTCTAAAATGCTAGATGAACATCAAAACATGCACAACAACATTGCACATGTAACATCGACAATAATTACACACATGAACATATCATGCACACGTAATGTTCGTTTGCAGCCGTAGCTGCCACTGGAGTGATGTTATTAACGATGATTTTGGTGAAGATCGAACGAACAAATGAAATTGGAGATGTCGGTATGCGATGCCGCGAGGCTTGGATGGAAGACGAAACTTGAGTAGTTGCATGGAGAGCTTCCAAAAACCTAATTCGTCCTCTGCTAGTGCATGATCACAAGGAAAAATTGTTTCGGGGCCTGCTCTACCGCATTTCGGTGCACATCGCTATTCGGGTGGAGTAGACTACGGTTGTCATGGAATTAACACGTCAGATGTCCTAGTGTGAGGACTTAGTCGTGAGGCCAACGTAACTATGTGGTAGCTTGAGAGGGGTTGGGCGGAATCGAGAGACGCAACAAAAGACAAGGATTTAGACAGCTTCGGACCCCGGGAAACATCATCCTGTAACAACCCTACATGTTGTTTGTGGCTAGGTCTCATTATCATCATGAGGGAGTCGCCGTAAACCGGCTCTCCCAGTTATGTCTAGCCCTAAGATTATTCTCTCCCCCCTCTTGGGGTGCCCTGCCCCTCCTTATATAAGTTGAAGGGGCGGGTTACATGTAGAGTCCATCTCGGACTAAGACTTAAACTATCCTGACTTCTCTTCATGGGCTTCTTAACATCTTGGGCTTTTTAACGTCTCGGGCTTGTTAACCCCACGTGACTCTGTCTGCCGGGTTATGACTGTGTGTCGGGTTATGATTGTCTGCCGGTTTATGATCTGACTTACCATCTGGTTTAACATTTGCCCGGTTATCATCTGACTTAACACCTGTCGGGTTTGTTGGAAATATGCCCTAGAGGCAATAATAAAAGCATTATTATTATATTTCTTTGTTCATGATAATTGTCTTTATTCATGCTATAATTGTGTTATCCGGAAATCGTAATACATGTGTGAATAACAGACACCAACATGTCCCTAGTAAGCCTCTAGTTGACTAGCTCGTTGATCAATAGATAGTCATGGTTTCCTGGCTATGGACATTAGATGTCATTGATAACGGGATCACATCATTAGGATAATGATGTGATGGACAAGACCCAATCCTAAACATAGCACAAGATCGTATAGTTCGTTTGCTAGAGTTTTGCAATGTCAAAGTATCTCTTCCTTTGACCATGAGATCGTATAACTCCTGGATACCGTAGGAGTGCTTTGGGTGTATCAAACGTCACAACATAACTGGGTGACTATAAAGGTGCACTACAGGTATCTCCGAAAGTATCTATTGTTTTATATGGATCGAGACTGGGATTTGTCACTCCGTATGACGGAGAGATATCACTGGGCCCACTCAAGTAATGCATCATCATAATGAGTTCAAAGTGACCAAGTGTTTGGTCACGGGATCATGCATTACGGTACGAGTAAAGTGACTTGCCGGTAACAAGATTGAACGAGGTATTGGGATACCGACGATCGAATCTCGGGCAAGTAACATATCGATTGACAAAGGGAATTGCATACGGGGTTGATTAAATCCTCGACATCGTGGTTCATCCGATGAGATCATCGTGGAGCATGTGGGAGCCAACATGGGTATCCAGATCCCGCTGTTGGTTATTGACCGGAGAGCGATCTCGGTCATGTCTACATGTCTCCCGAACCCGTAGGGTCTACACACTTAAGGTTCAGTTACGCTAGGGTTGTAGGGTTATGTATATGCAGTAACCCGAATGTTGTTCGGAGTCCCGGATGAGATCCCGGACGTCACGAGGAGTTCCGGAATGGTCCGGAGGTAAAGATTTATATATGGAAAGTCCTGTTTCGGGCATCGGGACAAGTTTCGGGGTTATCGGTATTGTACCGGGACCACCGGAGGGGTCCCGGGGGCCCACCGGGTGGGGCCACCCATCCCCGGGGGCCACATGGGCTGTAGGGGGTGCGCCTTGGCCTGCTTGGGCCAAGGGCACCAGCCCCACATAGGCCCATGCGCCTAGGGTTCAAGGGGGCAAGAGTCCTAGGAGGGTAAGGCACCTCCTAGGTGCCTTGGGGGGGAGGGAAACCCCCCTTGGCCGCCGCACCCCTAGGAGATTGGATCTCCTAGGGCCGGCCACCCCCCTTGGCACCCCTATATATAGTGGGGGAGAGGAGGGACTTCATACCTTGAGTCCTTGGCCTTTGGTTGCCTCCTTCTCCCTCCCCAACACCTCCTCCATCTCCTTATTGCTTAGCGAAGCTCTGCCGGAGTACTGCAGCTCCATCAACACCACGCCGTCGTGCTGCTGCTGGTGCCATCTCCCTCAACCTCTCCTCCCTCCCTTGCTGGATCAAGAAGGAGGAGACGTGGCTGTTCCGTACGTGTGTTGAACGCGGAGGTGCCGTCCGTCCGGTGCTAGGATCTCCGGTGATTCGAATCACGTCGTGTTCGACTACATCATCCCCGTTCTTTGAACGCTTCCGCTCGCGATCTACAAGGTACGTAGATGCATCCAATGACTCGTTGCTAGATGAACTCCTAGATGATCTTGGTGAAACGAGTAGGAAAATTTTTGTTTTCTGCAACGTTACCCAACAGTGGCATCATGAGCTAGGTCTATGCGTAGTTCTTCTTGCACGAGTAGAACACAATTGGTTGTGGGCGTAGATTTGTCAACTTTCTTGCCGCTACTAGTCTTATCTTGCTTCAGCGGTATTGTGGGATGAAGCGGCCCGGACCAACCTTACACGTACGCTTACGTGAGACCGGTTCCACCGACTAACATGCACAAGTTGCATAAGGTGGCTGGCGGGTGTCTGTCTCTCCTACTTTAGTTGAAGCAGATTCGATGAAAAGGGTCCTTATGAAGGGTAAATAGAAGTTGACAAATCACGTTGTGGTTTCACGTAGGTAAGAAAACGTTCTTGCTAGAACCCTACTTCAGCCACGTAAAACTTGCAAACAACAATTAGAGGACGTCTAACTTGTTTTTGCAGCAAGTGCTTTGTGATATGATATGGCCAAAGTTGTGATGAATGATGAATGATCTATATGTCATGTATGAGATGTTCATGCTATTGTAATAGGAATCACGACTTGCATGTCGATGAGTATGACAACCGGCAGGAGCCATAGGAGTTGTCTTTATTTTTTGTATGACCTGCGTGTCATTAAAGAACGCCATGTAAACTACTTTACTTTATTACTAAACGCGTTAGTCATAGAAGTAGAAGTAGTCGTTGGCGTGACAACTTCATGAAGACACGATGATGGAGATCATGATGATGGAGATCATGGTGTCGTGCCGGTGACAAGATGATCATGGAGCCCTGAAGATGAAGATCAAAGGAGCTATATGATATTGGCCATATCATGTCACTACTTTATATAATTGCATGCGATGTTTATTATGTTTTATGCATCTTGTTTACTTAGAACGACGGTAGTAAATAAGATGATCCCTTACAAAAATTTCAAGAAGTGTTCTCCCCTAACTGTGCACCGTTGCTACAGTTCGTCGTTTCGAAGCACCACGTGATGATCGGGTGTGATAGATTCTTACGTTCACATACAACGGGTGTAAGACAGTTTTACACAGCGAAAACACTTAGGGTTAACTTGACGAGCCTAGCATGTACAGACATGGCCTCGGAACACGGAGACCGAAAGGTCGAACACGAGTTGTATGGAAGATACGATCTACATGAGAATGTTCACCGACGATGACTAGTCCGTCTCACGTGATGATCGGACACGGCCTAGTCGACTCGGATCGTGTAACACTTAGATGACCAAAGGGATGTCAAATCTGAGTGGGAGTTCATTATAATTTGATTAGATGAACTTAATTATCATGAACTTAGTCTAAATTTTTACAATATGTCTTGTAGATCAAATGGCCAACGTAGTCCTCAACTTCAACGCGTTCCTAGAGAAAACCAAGATGAAAGACGATGGCAGCAACTATACGGACTGGGTCCGGAACCTGAGGATCATCCTCATAGCTGCCAAGAAAGATTATGTCCTACAAGCACCGCTAGGTGATGCACCTGTTCTCCCTGCGGAACAAGACGTTATGAACGCTTGGCAGGCACGTTCCGATGACTACTCCCTCGTTCAGTGCGGCATGCTTTACAGCCTAGAGCCGGGGCTCCAAAAGCGTTTTGAGAGACATGGAGCATATGAGATGTTCGAAGAGCTGAAAATGGTTTTCCAAGCTCATGCCCGGGTTGAGAGATATGAAGTCTCCGACAAATTCTTCAGCTGTAAGATGGAGGAAAACAGTTCTGTCAGTGAGCACATACTCACTATGTCTGGGTTGCATAACCGCTTGACTCAGCTGGGAGTTAATCTCCCGGATGATGCGGTCATTGACAGAATCCTCCAGTCGCTTCCACCAAGCTACAAGAGCTTTGTGATGAACTTCAATATGCAGGGGATGGAAAAGACCATTCCTGAAGTATTTGCTATGCTGAAATCAGCAGAGGTAGAAGTCAGAAAGGAACATCAAGTGTTGATGATCAATAAAAACACTAAGTTCAAGAAGGGCAAGGGTAAAAAGAACTTCAAGAAGGACGGCAAGGTAGTTGCCGCGCCCAGCAAGCAAGCTGCCGGGAAGAAGCCAAAGAATGGACCCAAGCCCGAGACTGAGTGTTTTTATTGCAAGGAAAGTGGTCACTGGAAGCGGAACTGCCCCAAATACTTAGCAGACAAGAAGGCCGGCAAAACCAAATGTATATTTGATATACATGTAATTGATGTGTACCTTACCAGTAATCGTAGTAACTCCTGGGTATTTGATACCGGTGCCGTTGCTCATATTTGTAACACACAACAGGAGCTGCGGAATAAACGGAGACTGGCGAAGGACGAGGTGACGATGCGCGTCGGGAATGGTTCCAAGGTCGATGTGATCGCCGTCGGCATGCTACCTCTACATTTACCTACGGGATTAGTTTTGAACCTCAATAATTGTTATTTTGTGCCAAGTTTGAGCATGAACATTGTATCAGGATCTCGTTTAATTCGAGATGGCTACTCATTTAAATCCGAGAATAATGGTTGTTCTATTTATATGAGAGATATGTTTTATGGTCATGCTCCGATGGTGAATGGTTTATTCTTTATGAATCTCGAGCGTAATGCTACACATATTCATAATGTAAGTACCAAAAGATGTAAGATTGATAGTGATAGTCCCACATACTTGTGGCACTGCCGCCTCGGTCACATAGGTGTCAAACGCATGAAGAAGCTCCATGCTGATGGACTTTTAGAGTCTCTTGATTACGAATCATTTGACACGTGCGAACCATGTTTCATGGGAAAAAAAGACCAAGACTCCATTCTCAGGAACAATGGAGAGAGCAACCAACTTATTGGAAATCATACATACTGATGTGTGCGGTCCAATGAGTGTTGAGGCTCGCGGTGGCTATCGTTATGTTCTCACCCTCACTGATGACTTGAGTAGATATGGGTATGTCTACTTAATGAAACACAAGTCTGAGACCTTTGAAAAGTTCAAGGAATTTCAGAGTGAAGTTGAGAATCAACGTGACAGGAAAATCAAGTTTCTACGATCAGATCGTGGAGGAGAATACTTGAGTCACGAGTTTGGTACACACTTAAGAAAATGTGGAATAGTTTCACAACTCACGCCGCCTGGGACACCTCAGCGTAATGGTGTGTCCGAACGTCGTAATCGCACTCTATTAGATATGGTGCGATCTATGATGTCTCTTGCCGATTTACCACTATCTTTTTGGGGCTATGCTTTAGAGACTGCCGCATTCACTTTAAATAGGGCCCCGTCGAAATCCGTTGAGACGACACCGTATGAATTATGGTTTGGGAAGAAACCTAAGCTGTCATTTCTAAAAGTTTGGGGATGCGATGCTTATGTCAGGAAACTTCAACCTGAAAAGCTCGAACCCAAATCGGAAAAATGCGTCTTCATAGGATACCCTAAAGAAACTGTTGGGTATATCTTCTACCTCAGATCCGAAGGCAAGATCTTTGTTGCCAAGAATGGGTCCTTTCTGGAGAAAGAGTTTCTCTCGAAAGAAGTAAGTGGGAGGAAAGTAAAGCTTGATGAAGTATTACCTCTTGAACCGGAAAATGGCGCAACTCAAGAAAATGTTCCTGAGGTGCCTGCACCGACTAGAGAGGAAGTTAATGATAATGATCAAGATACTTCTGATCAAGCTCCTACTGAAATTCGAAGGTCCACGAGGACACGTTCCGCACCAGAGTGGTACGGCAACCCTGTCTTGGAAATCATGTTGTTAGACAACGGTGAACCTTCGAACTATGAAGAAGCAATGGCGGGTCCGGATTCCGACAAATGGCTAGAAGCCATGAAATCCGAGATAGGATCCATGTATGAAAACGAAGTATGGACTTTGACTGACTTGCCCGTAGAACGGCGAGCCATAGAAAATAAATGGATCTTTAAGAAGAAGACAGACGCGGATGGTAATGTGACCATCTATAAAGCTCGGCTTGTCGCTAAGGGTTATCGACAAGTTCAAGGGATTGACAATGATGAGACTTTCTCACCGGTAGCGAAGCTGAAGTCCGTCTGAATCATGTTAGCAATTGCCGCATTTTATGATTATGAAATTTGGCAAATGGACGTCAAAACGGCATTCCTTAATGGTTTCCTTAAGGAAGAATTGTATATGATGCAGCCGGAAGGTTTTGTCGATCCTAAAAATGCTGACAAGGTGTGCAAGCTCCAACGCTCGATTTATGGGCTGGTGCAAGCATCTCGGAGTTGGAACATTCGTTTTGATGAGATGATCAAAGCGTTTGGGTTTACACAGACTTATGGAGAAGCCTGTGTTTACAAGAAAGTGAGTGGGAGCTCTATAGCATTTCTCATACTATATGTAGATGACATACTTTTGATGGGAAATGATATAGAACTTTTGGACAGCATTAAGGCCTACTTGAATAAGAGTTTTTCAATGAAGGACCTTGGAGAAGCTGCTTATATATTAGGCATCAAGATCTATAGGGATAGATCAAGACGCCTCATAGGTCTTTCACAAAGCACATATCTTGATAAGATTTTGAAGAAGTTCAAAATGGATCAGTGCAAGAAAGGGTTCTTGCCTGTTTTGCAAGGTGTGAAATTGAGCTCAGCTCAATGTCCGACCACGGCAGCAGAGATAGAAGAGATGAGTGTCATCCCCTATGCCTCAGCCATAGGTTCTATTATGTATGCCATGCTGTGTACCAGACCTGATGTAAACCTTGCCGTAAGTTTGGTAGGAAGGTACCAAAGTAATCCCGGCAAGGAACACTGGACAGCGGTCAAGAATATCCTGAAGTACCTGAAAAGGACTAAGGAAATGTTTCTCATTTATGGAGGTGACGAAGAGCTCGTCGTAAAAGGTTACGTCGACGCTAGCTTCGACACAGATCTGGATGACTCTAAGTCACAAACCGGATACGTGTATATTTTGAATGGTGGGGCAGTAAGCTGGTGCAGTTGCAAGCAGAGCGTCGTGGCGGGATCTACATGTGAAGCGGAGTACATGGCAGCCTCGGAGGCAGCACATGAAGCAATATGGGTGAAGGAGTTCATCACCGACCTAGGAGTCATACCCAATGCGTCGGGGCCAATCAAGCTCTTCTGTGACAACACTGGAGCTATTGCACTTGCCAAGGAACCCAGGTTTCACAAGAAGACAAGGCACATCAAGCGTCGCTTCAACTCCATCCGTGAAAATGTTCAAGATGGAGACATAGAGATTTGTAAAGTACATACGGACCTGAATGTAGCAGATCCGTTGACTAAACCTCTCCCAAGAGCAAAACATGATCAACACCAGAATTCCATGGGTGTTCGATTCATCACAATGTAACTAGATTATTGACTCTAGTGCAAGTGGGAGACTGTTGGAAATATGCCCTAGAGGCAATAATAAAAGCATTATTATTATATTTCTTTGTTCATGATAATTGTCTTTATTCATGCTATAATTGTGTTATCCGGAAATCGTAATACATGTGTGAATAACAGACACCAACATGTCCCTAGTAAGCCTCTAGTTGACTAGCTCGTTGATCAATAGATAGTCATGGTTTCCTGGCTATGGACATTAGATGTCATTGATAACGGGATCACATCATTAGGATAATGATGTGATGGACAAGACCCAATCCTAAACATAGCACAAGATCGTATAGTTCATTTGCTAGAGTTTTGCAATGTCAAAGTATCTCTTCCTTTGACCATGAGATCGTATAACTCCTGGATACCGTAGGAGTGCTTTGGGTGTATCAAACGTCACAACGTAACTGGGTGACTATAAAGGTGCACTACAGGTATCTCCGAAAGTATCTATTGTTTTATATGGATCGAGACTGGGATTTGTCACTCCGTATGACGGAGAGATATCACTGGGCCCACTCAAGTAATGCATCATCATAATGAGCTCAAAGTGACCAAGTGTTTGGTCACGGGATCATGCATTACGGTACGAGTAAAGTGACTTGCCGGTAACAAGATTGAACGAGGTATTGGGATACCGACGATCGAATCTCGGGCAAGTAACATATCGATTGACAAAGGGAATTGCATACGGGGTTGATTAAATCCTCGACATCGTGGTTCATCCGATGAGATCATCGTGGAGCATGTGGGAGCCAACATGGGTATCCAGATCCCGCTGTTGGTTATTGACCGAAGAGCGATCTCGGTCATGTCTACATGTCTCCCGAACCCGTAGGGTCTACACACTTAAGGTTCAGTTACGCTAGGGTTGTAGGGTTATGTATATGCAGTAACCCGAATGTTGTTCGGAGTCCCGGATGAGATCCCGGACGTCACGAGGAGTTCCGGAATGGTCCGGAGGTAAAGATTTATATATGGAAAGTCCTGTTTCGGGCATCGGGACAAGTTTCGGGGTTATCGGTATTGTACCGGGACCACCGGAGGGGTCCCGGGGGCCCACCGGGTGGGGCCACCCATCCCCGGGGGCCACATGGGCTGTAGGGGGTGCGCCTTGGCCTGCTTGGGCCAAGGGCACCAGCCCCACATAGGCCCATGCGCCTAGGGTTCAAGGGGGCAAGAGTCCTAGGAGGGTAAGGCACCTCCTAGGTGCCTTGGGGGGGGAGGGAAACCCCCCTTGGCCGCCGCACCCCTAGGAGATTGGATCTCCTAGGGCCGGCCACCCCCCTTGGCACCCCTATATATAGTGGGGGAGAGGAGGGACTTCATACCTTGAGTCCTTGGCCTTTGGTTGCCTCCTTCTCCCTCCCCAACACCTCCTCCATCTCCTTATTGCTTAGCGAAGCTCTGCCGGAGTACTGCAGCTCCATCAACACCACGCCGTCGTGCTGCTGCTGGTGCCATCTCCCTCAACCTCTCCTCCCTCCCTTGCTGGATCAAGAAGGAGGAGACGTGGCTGTTCCGTACGTGTGTTGAACGCGGAGGTGCCGTCCGTTCGGTGCTAGGATCTCCGGTGATTCGAATCACGTCGTGTTCGACTACATCATCCCCGTTCTTTGAACGCTTCCGCTCGCGATCTACAAGGTACGTAGATGCATCCAATGACTCGTTGCTAGATGAACTCCTAGATGATCTTGGTGAAACGAGTAGGAAAATTTTTGTTTTCTGCAACGTTACCCAACAGGGTTATCATCTGACTTAACACCTGCCGGGTTATCATCTGACTTAACACCTGTCGGGTTATCATCTGACTTAACACCTGCCTTAACCGTCGGCCAGTTTATCACATGCCGGTTTACCAAGTCCCAACCGGGTTATAACTTTGGCCGGGTCATACCGCGGGGTATATCCCGGACATTAGCCTCTAGTTTAATTTGGATTTATCCATGTTAAACTGATCCTGATCATCCTTAAGTCCTTGTCATTTCCTTCTTCTAGAAAATCCGGGTCAATAGACCAGCTTCATAATCAATTTGCTGACATTGGTTTGTCACAGAGAAATATTGTGAAGAATAATTCATTTGACTCAGCTCCCAATGCTTAACAAAAATATTGGTCCTTGAAATACTCATCTGATCTCCAGCCGGCTTAAGGATGTAGAACTTGCCGGTTTATAAATATTGATGGCACCGGGTCATAATTGTAGTTAACATCAAGCTTGAAAATATACCTCTTATATGCCTATCATTTGTAGCCCCCAAGTCTTAAGGAGGGAATGTAGTAACAGCTTAAGACTTGCTTCAATATGAATGTCGTCAGCTTGAAGAAATCCAGGTTGTTCATCTCAACCATTAGTCATAAACTGAGTAATGCACATATGTAGCCCCCAAGTGCCGGGTTGTCATGCTTGCAGCAACATGGGACTTGTAATCGCCTTATGCTCATAAAAACTTCAACCAGTGTAGCCCCCAAGGGTCGGGTCATTATGCAATAATGAGTAGGGACTTTACAGATATGATCATATAAACTTTAAGCAGCAACGTGTTGCCCCAAGGGCCGGCTCATTAAAATAATATTGAGCTGAGACTTTATATATACTTCTTTGAAAAGAACATCATATGATGTAACCCCCATCATGGGGCTTGAACCCATGTCCACAAGGTTAAAAGCTTTGTGCTTTACCAAGTGAGCAGTGGATCCTTCAATATAATGGATTTAAGACTTATATACCTTGAATTGTTGACAGGAGCAATTGGTAGCCCCCAAGGGCCGGCTCATTATGATATAATGAATTGGGTCTTTAATAAGGCCAGTAAAATGACTTTGCATTAGCCCCCAAGTGTCATGGTGCATGCTTGCAGCGACATGAGACTTACATATTTGATGTAATCTCAACTTGAATAATGTAGCCCCCAAGTGCCAGGTCGTAAGCCTGTAGTGTTTCGGGAATATTCCTTCCATTGTAAATCATATACATCGATAAAATAATATCTATTGCGCTAAAGCGACTTTGAAAACCTCAATCATAATACTGGTTATTGATAACCATAATAAAAATCCATCCATGTAGGCTATTTAAAGATTTAAATAATATAACCCGGTTTGAAAACTGATACCTGCCATATAAACCGGTATATCCGTGCACATATGATGCATGCTATGATGATGTAATGATGATGCAATATATGATGATGTATGTGTATGATCAAGAGGGTTTAAGCTATGGTTCAGATACGACCAGAGCCTTCAAGTAGTCATAATTGTGGCATTGCGCCGATCAAGAGGTGTAGCTATGGTTCGAATACGACCAAGCCCCCAAGTGATTTCCCTGGTGCCCTTATGCTTATCAAGAGGTGTAACTATGGTTCAAACCCATAGCCCCCAAGTGATTTCCCTGGTGCCCTTACGCCTATCAAGAGGTGTAGCTATGGTTCGGATACGACCAAGCCCCCACTACAAAAAAAGACACATCCCTGACATTTTGGGCCGAACGAAAAAAAATTCTGTCATACTTATGACACTTTTATGACGATAATTGTGACAAAACATGGTATCATCATAGATGTGGTGGGCTCCTACTTCTATGGCAAAAATCATGATAGAAAATGGGATTTTCATCCTGGGCGGGCCGGAGACGCAGCTGCATGACATTCTTTGGGTCGTCCATGACGGAAAAAACCGTGGTAGAAGCGAGGGCGAGGAAAATTTTGGCGAGTTCCCGGTTACGGTGGGTGGTCGGGGGACGAGTGATGCGCGTTTCTCTCGTACACGTACACACGTGTGTGCGAGGCGTTGGCTCTAACTGAACCCGAGCGAGGCGTTGGGCTCTAACTGAACCCGAGCGATTGCACTACACGCTATGCGTTACTGAACCCGAGCGATTGAGCGATTCCTTCGCTACTGCTGCTAACTAAAGTCGATCCACCAGTATGTACGTACACGTTCGCGACCAGAATGACAACGCTACGTACGCTTCGACCAGGTGGGTCCCAACTGTCAGGTACTTCCTTGCGTGCGTAGATGTAGATGGTGGGTCTTAGCAGTCAGGGGGGTGAATCGTGTTTTTTTGCCCGGGCGCACTTCCTTGCGTGCGAAGATGTAGCTGGTGGGTCCCAGCAATTAGGGGGCGAATCATTTTTTTCGTGAAATACGGTGGCTCATCCGGTGGGTCCCCGCTGTCAGGTGGAGGAATAATTATTTTGCGCGTAATAAGGAGGCACTTCCTTGCGGCCGCCATGGACCCAGCTGTCGGCCTCTCCACGTACAGTACTCCGATGGAAGTCGTTCCTTGACCACGTTGACCACGCCGCACGGAGAGCACCAGGGCGGTGGACGACGGCGAGGCCTAGGAAGGGAACGACGCGGAGCCGGGGAATACGCGGCAGTGGAAGCCCATGCAAAAAGGAGTACGAGGGTTCACTGGTTCGGCTGCGGTGTGAGGCTGCTGTCACCGCAGAATAACAACGGGTGTGGGTGAGTAGAGGGATGGCCTGGCCAGCGGTGGGAGTAGTAGGGGGTGGTGAGGCCTCCGCGGCATCACAGCTGGCCACGGGAGGCAGGAGCACGCGGCACGACCGGCGCTGGTTTGGGCGGCTGGAGCAAGAAGACCAGAGGCTGAAGAAGCACTACGGCTGTTGGATGAACATCGTACGGTAACAAGAGCTAGAATCGTTCATATTGACTAAGTTGACAAAGCCCTCCATCCCCGTCAACTTGGTAGGTGATGTCTACTACACAACCTTCTTCTTGTAGACGTTGTTGGGCCTCCAAGTGCAGAGGTTTGTAGGACAGTAGCAAATTTCCCTCAAGTGGATGACCTAAGGTTTATCAATCTGTGGGAGGCGTAGGATGAAGATGGTCTCTCTCAAGCAACCCTACAACCAAATAACAAAGAGTCTCTTATGTCCCCAACACACCCAATACAATGGTAAATTGTACAGGTGCACTAGTTCGGCGAAGAGATGGTGATACAAGTCAAATATGGATGGTAGATAAAGGTATTTGTAATCTGAAATTATAAAAAACAGCAAGGTAACAAGTGGTAAAAGTGAGCGTAAATGGTATTGCAATGGTAGGAAACAAGGCCTAAGGTTCATACTTTCACTAGTGCAAGTTCTCTCAACAATAGTAACATAATTGGATCATATAACTATCCCTCACCATGAAACAAAGAGTCACTCCAAAGCCACTAATAGCGGAGAACAAACGAAGAGATTATGGTAGGGTACGAAACCACCTCAAAGTTATCCTTTTTGATCTATCTATTCAAGAGTCCGTAGTAAAATAACATGAAACTATTCTTTCCGTTCGATCTATCATAGAGTTCATACTAGAATAACACCTTAAGACACAAATCAACCAAAACCCTAATGTCACCTAGATACTCCATTGTCACCTCAAGTATCTGTGGGCATGATTATACGATATGCATCACACAATCTCAAATTCATCTATTCAACCAACAAAAAGTACTTCAAAGAGTGCCCCAAAGTTTCTACCGGAGAGTCAATACGAAAACGTGTGCCAACCCCTATGCATAGGTTCATGGGCGGAACGCCCAAGTTGATCACCAAAACATACATCAAGTGGATCACGTGAATATCCCATTGTCACCACAGATAAGCACGACAAGACATACATCAAGTGTTCTCAAATCCTTAAAGACTCAACCCGATAAGATAACTTCAAAGGGAAAACTCAATCCATTACAAGATAGTAGAGGGGGGAGAAACATCATAAGATCCAACTATAATAGCAAAGCTCGCGATACATCAAGATCGTGCCATAGAGAGAACACGAGAGAGAGAGAGAGAGAGAGATCAAACACATAACTACTGGTACATACCCTCAGCCCCGAGGGTGAACTACTCCCTCCTCGTCATGAAGAGCACCGGGATGATGAAGATGGCCACCGGTGAGGGATCCCCCCTTCGGCAGGGTGCCAGAACAGGGTCCCGATTGGTTTTTGGTGGCTACGGAGGCTTGCGGCGGCGGAACTCCCGATCTATCTTCTTCTTCGATGTTTTTAGGGTATATGGACTTATATAGGTGAAAGTAGTCGGTCGGGGGACGCTCGAGGGGCCCACGAGACAGGGGGCGCGCCCAGTAGGGGGGGCGGGCGCCCCCCACCCTCGTGGCCACCTCGAAGCTTCCTTGACTTCAACTCCAAGTCTCCTGGATCACATCCATTCCAAAAATATCGCTCCCGAAGGTTTCATTCTGTTTGGACTCCATTTGATATTCCTTTTCTTCGAAACATTGAAATAGGCAAGAAAACAACAATATTGTTGGGCCTCCGGTTAATAGGTTAGTCCGAAAAATAATATAAAAGTGTATAATAAAGCCCATAATCATTCAAAATAGATAATAAAATAGCATGAATCCTTCATAAATTATAGATACATTGGAGATGTATCAGCATCCCCAAGCTTAATTCCTGCTCGTCCTCGAGTAGGTAAATGATAAAAGAAAGAATTTATGAAGTGTGAATGCTAGCAGGTGAATAAGTTTGATCAATGATAATTTCAATCACCTTTTCTAGCATGTTTATATGTCATAACAGTAGTTCATCTCATAAAACTTCTCAAGATCAAGTAACAAGCTATTCACATGTTAAAGCATAGATCATAAACTTTCTTGAAAACTAGCAAACTTCATTCTCAGTCATCAAACAATTGCAATTCATCTTATTTTCGGGAAGGGTCTATGTCAGAGCTTTGATTTAGCAAACTCCACATACTCAACTATCATATAGTCTTCTACAATTGCTAACACTCACACAATACTTATGGTTATGAAGTTTTAATCGGACACTGAGAAAGATAGGGTCTTATAGTGTTACCTCCCAACGTCTTCACCTTTGGGTGATGTCAACAATAATAGTTCATGCTAACTTACATCCAATTGGATATATATATATATATATATATATATATGTGTGTGTGTGTGTGTGTCAGGATCTTTCCAACACGAGGTGCTTGCCAAAGGACAAAATGAAAAAGGGAAGGGTGAAGATCACCTTGACTCTTGCATAAAATTAAAAGATAGGCCCTTCGTAGAGGGAAGCAGGGATTTGCAGAGGTGCCAGAGCTCGATTTTGAAATAGAGATAAATAATTTTGAGAGGTATGATCTCATTGTCAACATAACAACCAAGAGTTCCCAATATCTTCCATACTACATACATTATAGGCGGTTCCCAAACAGAATGGTAAAGATTTTACTCTCCCTCCACCAACAATCACACTCCACGGCCATCCGAAACAATGGGGTACCGTCCATACCAACAACAATCCTGGGGGAGTTTTGTTTGCAATTATTTTTGATTTGATTTTGATCTTTTTGATCATGGGACTGGGCATCCTGGTTACCAGCCATTTTTCTCGTGAATGATGAGCGGAGTCCACTCATCTTGAGAATAACCCACCTGACATGGAAGATACTGACAGCCCCTAGTCACTACATGAGCGATTCGGGCAAACAAAACAGATTATTGTTTGAAGGTTTAGAGTTTGGCACATGCAAATTTACTTGGAACGGCAGGTAAATACCGCATATAGGTAGGTATGATGGACACTCATGGCAAAAACTGGGTTTGAGGATATTGGAAGCACAAGTAGTATCTCTACTTGGTGCAAGTAATTTCGGCTAGCATGAGGGGGAAAGGCAAGCTCAACATGTTTGAATGATCCATGACAATATACTTTAACTGAGATGTGAGAAAACATAACCCATTACGTTGTCTTCCTTGTCCAACATCAACTCTTTAGCATGCCATACTTAATGAGTTCTCACAATTATAAAAGATGTCCAAGATAGTATATTTATATGTGAAATATCTCTTCTTCAATATTCTTTCATGAATTGTTCAAATGACCAATACAATGCTTGCTAACCTTCAATAAATTTACAACCTCTACTTCTTAGATGTGAAGTCATTACTCCCCATGGGATAAGAAAATGAAACATATATAATTTCAGATTTATGACATTCAACTCATTCAACCATTTACTCATAGGATATAAGTGAAGCACATGAGTAAATGACAAACTACTCCAACAAGATATAAGTGAAGATCAATGAGTAGTTAAATAATTATGCAACTATGTGAAGATTCTCTCTCATTTAAGAATTTCAGATCTTGGTATTTTATTCAAATAGCAAGCAAAGCAAAATAAAATGACATTGCAAGGATATCACAACTCATGTGAAGAAGCAAAAACTTAGGTTCAACCGATAGTAACCGATAGTTGTTGAAGAAGAAAGGTGCGATGCCTACCGGTGCATCCCCAAGCTTAGGTGCTTCAGACTTCTTGAAATATTATATTGGGGTGCCTTGGGCATCCTCAATCTTGAGATTTTATGTCTCCTTAATTCCTTTTATATCTTGGTTTCCTAAATCTCGAAAGCTTCATCCACACCAAACTCAACAAGAACTCGTGAGATAGGTTAGTATAAACTAATGCAAAAACCTTATCATATTGTAACAAATCACTAAGATTATTATTCAACATTGCAAACTAAATGTCTCTGCATATTTAATACTCCTATCCTCAAATAGAATCATTAAACAAGCAAACATATGCAAACAATGCAAACATAACAGCAATCTGCCAAAACAGTATAGTCTGTAAAGAATGCAAGATTCATCATACTTCCCTAATTCCAACAATTATAAGAAAAATACTAAGCTGTACAATATTTATCATATCTCATTATGCAAAAATATTCAACATTATATCACTCTCTGACTTTTCTAGGGAATTTTTGCAACAGAGGTAAACTTTCTGTTTTGAAACAGCAACATGTATACATGCAAAAACAGCATGGTAAAGGCTATCCTTGACATTTTTATTGAAAATATAGAAGTAAAACATTATTCTAAATAACATAAAGCAAATACTAACAAAATAAAATGACGTTCCAAGCAAAACACATATCATGTGGCGAATAAAAATATAGCTCCAAGTAAAGTTACCGATGAACGAAGACGAAAGAGGGGATGCCATCCGGGGCATCCCCAAGCTTAGGCTCTTGGTTGTCCTTGAATATTACTTTGGGGTGCCTTGGGCATCCCCAATCTTAGGCTCTTACCATTCCTTATTCCATAGTCCATCGAATCTTTGCCCAAAACTTGAAAACTTCACAACACGAAACTCAAAACAAAACTCGTAAGCTCCGTTAGTATAAGAAAAATAAATCACCACTTAGGTACTGTTGTGAACTAATTCTAAATTCATATTTATGTAATATCTACTGTATCCTAACTTCTCTATGGTTCAGACCCTTCGATACTACTCATAGATTCATCAAAATAAGCAAACAACACATAGAAAACAGAATCTATCAAAAACAGAACAGTATGTAGTAATCTGTATCAAACATATACTGAAACTCCAAAAATTCTGAAATAAATTGGTGGACCTGAGGAATTTGTCTATTAATCATCTGAAAAAAGAATCAACCTAAAATCAGTCTCCAGTAAAAAATGGCAGCTAATCTTGTGAGCGCAAAGTTTCTGTTTTCTACAGCAAGATCATATAGACTTCACCCAAGTCTTCCCAAAGGCTCTACTTGGCACAAACACTAATTAAAACATAAAACAACATCTAACCAGAGGCTAGATGAATTATTTATTACTAAACAGGAGCAAAATCCAAGGACAAAAATAAAGTTGGGTTGCCTCCCAACAAGTGCTATCGTTTAATGCCCCTAGCTAGGCATGATGATTTCAATGATGCTCACATAAAGGATAAGAATTTAAACATAAAGAGAGCATCATGAAGAATATGACTAGCATATTTAAGTCTAACCCACTTCCTATGCATAGGGATTTTGTGTGCAAACAACTTATGGGAACAATAATCAACTAGCATAGGAAGGCAAAACAAGCAAATCTTCTAGATTTTCAACACATAGAGAGGAAACTTGATATTATTGCAATTCCTAAAAGCATATGTTCCTCCCTCATAATAATTTTCAGTAGCATCATGAATGAATTCAACAATATAACCAGCACATAAAGCATTCTTTTCATGATCTACAAACATATACTTTTTATTACTCTCCACATAATCAAATTTCTTCTCATGAATAGTAGTGGGAGCAAACTCAACAAAATAGCTATCATGTGAGGCATAATCCAATTGAAAACTAAAATCATGATGACAAGTTTCATGGTTATCATTATTCTTAATAGCATACAAGTCATCACAATAATCATCATAGATAGCAACTTTATTCTCATAATCAATTGGAACCTCTTCCGAAATAGTGGATTGATCACTAAATAAAGTCATGACCTCTCCAAATCCACTTTCATAAATATTATAAGGTTCAACATCCTCCAAAATAGTGTGATCATTACTTCCTAAAGTTGACACTCTTCCAAACCCCCTTTCATCAATATAATCATCATAAATAGTAGGCATGCTTTCATCATAGTAAATTTGCTCATCAAAACTCGGGGGACAAAAAATATCATATTCATCAAACATAGCATCCCCAACCTTGTGGCTTTGCATATCACTAGCATCATGGATATTCAAGGAATTCATACTAACAACATTGCAATCATGCTCATCATACAAAGATTTAGTGCCAAACATTTTATAGATTTCTTCTTCTAGCATTTGAGCACAATTTTCCTTACCATCATTCTCAAGAAAGATATTAAAAAGATGAAGCGTATGAGCCAAACTCAATTCCATTTTTTGTAGTTTTCTTTTATAGATTAAACTAGTGATAAAACAAGAAACTAAAAGATTCGATTGCAAGATCTAAATATATAACTTCAAGCACTCACCTCCCCGGCAACGGCGCCAGAAAAGAGCTTGATGTCTACTATACAACCTTCTTCTTGTAGACGTCGTTGGGCCTCCAAGTGCAGAGGTTTGTAGGACAGTAGCAAATTTCGCTCAAGTGGATGACCTAAGGTTTATCAATCCGTGGGAGGCGTAGGATGAAGATGGTCTCTCTCAAGCAACCCTACAACCAAATAACAAAGAGTCTCTTGTGTCCCCAACACACCCAATACAATGGTAAATTGTATAGGTGCACTAGTTCGGTGAAGAGATGGTGATACAAGTGCAATATGGATGGTAGATAAAGGTATTTGTAATCTGAAATTATAAAAACAGCAAGGTAACAAGTCGTAAAAGTGAGCGTAAACGGTATTGCAATGGTAGGAAACAAGGTCTAAGGTTCATACTTTCACTAGTGCAAGTTCTCTCAACAATAATAACATAATTGGATCATATAAATATCCCTCAACATGCAACAAAGAGTCACTCCAAAGCCACTAATAGCGGAGAACAAACGAAGAGATTATGGTAGGGTATGAAACCACCTCAAAGTTATCCTTTTTGATCTATCTATTCAAGAGTCCGTAGTAAAATAACATGAAACTATTCTTTCCGTTCGATCTATCATAGAGTTCATACTAGAATAACACCTCATATTCATCTATTCAACCAACACAAAGTACTTCAAAGAGTGCCCCAAAGTTTCTACCAGAGACTCAAGACGAAAATGTGTGCCAACCCCTACGCATAGGTTCATGGGCGGAACCCGCAAGTTGATCACCAAAACATACATCAAG
The DNA here is from genome assembly GCF_002162155.2 of Triticum dicoccoides. Lineage (NCBI taxonomy): Eukaryota > Viridiplantae > Streptophyta > Magnoliopsida > Poales > Poaceae > Triticum > Triticum dicoccoides. The sequence continues at coordinate 515,353,628 of NC_041393.1, read as the reverse complement.
TGGATCACGTGAATATCCCATTGTCACCACAGATAAGCACGGCAAGACATACGTCAAGTGTTCTCAAATCCGTAAAGACTCAATCCGATAAGATAACTTCAACGAGAAAACTCAATCCATTACAAGAGAGTAGAGGGGGGAGAAACATCATAAGATCCAACTATAATAGCAAAGCTCGCGATACATCAAGATCATGCCATAGAGAGAACACGAGAGAGAGAGAGAGATCAAACACATAGCTATTGGTACATACCCTCAGCCCCGAGGGTGAAGTACTCCCTCCTTGTCATGGAGAGCGCCGGGATGATGAAGATGGCCACTGGTGAGGGATCCCCCCCTCCCGCAGGGTGCCGGAACAGGGTCTCGATTGGTTTTTGGTGGCTACAGTGGCTTGCAGCGGCAGAACTCCCGATCTATCTTCGTCTTCGATGTTTTTAGGGTATATGGACTTATATAGGTGAAAGAAGTCGGTCGGGGGATGCTCGAGGGGCCCACGAGACAGGGGGCATGCCCAGTAGGGGGGGGGGGCACCCTCGTGGCCACCTTGAAGCTTCCTTGACTTCAACTCCAAGTCTCCTGGATCACATCCGTTCCAAAAATATCGCTCCCGAAGGTTTAATTCGTTTGGACTCTGTTTGATATTCCTTTTCTTCAAAACAATGAAATAGGCAAGAAAACAACAATATGGACTGGGCCTCCGGTTAATAGGTTAGTGCCAAAAATAATATAAAAGTGTATAATAAAGCCCATAATCATTCAAAACAGATAATTAAATAGCATGAATGCTTCAGAAATTATAGATACGTTGGAGACGTATCAGTAGGCCCACAAGTCAGCCTCCCACTATGCTGGGTTCCAGCTGGCAGGGGGAGTATTCATTTTTTTGTGCGTAATAAGGAGGCACTTCCTTGCATGCGAAGATAGCTGGTGGGTCCAACCTGTCAGCGGGGGGCACGTTTTTTTCGCGAAATACAGAGGCCCTTCCGGTGGGTCGTAGATGTCAGGTGGAGGAATCATTATTTTGCGTGTAATAAGGAGGCATTTCTTTGTGTGTGGCCGTGGACCCAGCTGTCAGCCTCTCCACGCACAGTCTACTTTCGATGGTGTCGTTCGTTGACCATGTTTACCACACCGCGCCGAGCGCATCCAAGGTGGTGGACGACGGCGAGGCCCCGGACAGAATCGAGCCGGAGATGGGAAGACGCGGGAGTAGAGTCGCAGACGGAGAGGTGTACGAGGGTTAACTGGTTCTAGTGCGGTGTGGTTCGGTAGCCGGTGGAGAAGAACAGGAGGTGTGGAGGGGTGGAGGGATGGCCTGGCCAATGGTGGAGTAGCGCTTCATAGCGAAGCGTGCTAAGCAGAGCTGCTAGTAGCAGGAGGCGGGAGGTGGTCCCGACGGCGCTGGAGGAAGAAGACGAGAGATTGAAGATGGATGCTGGTCGTTGGTGTAAATCCAACGGCTAACATGTCAGAATTATTTGTTGACTAAATGGACAACGACTTGCGTTGGCTTGGACCTATTGGCCCACATTTCAGCCTCCAAAAATGTGGCACGTATTCAACCCATTTTTTCAGAATTTAGTCTTTTTTTTTGCGCGGTAGAATTTACAGTCAATTTGATCTTTTTTTTTGAATTATAGTCCATTAGCTGGGCTGGGTGAACAAATAATATAGTGTCCATGCGGCCCATTTATTTTATTTCCTAAAAAATTACAGGCCATTTGTACTTTCTCGAATTACACGATTTTGCTGGGCTGATTCTAATTATAATGTTGGGTTGGGCCAGCAATACAAATAAAAAGGGGTTGAACATTTTGTTATATTTAAATAATAAGTGATATTATTACATTCGTCCTCAAATCTTACCAAGCTTTTGTACACAATCACTAGGATTTTCGTGCCAAAACAATCCAGGATTTTATTGTTAAGAAATTATTTTTATAAGTTAATAAGATGTGGGATATTGTTTTCTTACATATGTAAGTATGTGTTAAATATATGATGAAAATAAAAATAATATATAACATATAAAATAATTTAAATATATATAATATAGTTAGAAGGGAAACATAAGTTGGACCTGGCGTTCCTATTCTTATATAGAAAAATAGAACAGACCTCTGAGTTTTCTTCAAAAAAAAATATAAATTGAGCTGCCGATGTTTCAAGAAAAATAAAACCTCGGATGGGAGGTCCATAGGCTGGTCGATACATGACAGCCCTCAAGAAAATACAAACAGGCCTATGCACCTCCCATCCAAGGTCGTGGGCTGCGCATGTTAAAAATGAAAGCCTAGACGGGGCAGCCCAAAACCCAGCTGATACTTGCTCCCCGGCTTCGTTGTGAATTTATCTCCTATAGTAACTACGTTGAAGCACCTAAAAAAATGTAACTATGTTAACAAACCCGTGGGCCCCAATGTCAGTGTAGCATTAGGAGGAAGTATTTTTTTGATGAGGCACTTGCTTGCGTACGGCCATAGACCTGGTGGGTCCCGACTGTCCGCCTATCCATGTACAGTCCTCTCCAGACTCCTCTCGTTAGTTCAGCATGTTCACAACGACAGACAGTGGCGTCACGACGAGCGCGCAAAGGAGCAGGAGGGGATCCGACCACCTGAGGAAGTGCCTCATTACTAACGAAACTACTGAACTAGCCTAGTGGCCAAGTGACACTACCCGACAGTTGTTCCACACGGGTTTGATTCTACTTGTGCAGGGAAAATATCTCCAATTTTTTTGCCTCTGGCTTTATTGACATGTGGGTCCCCATTGTCATCTACGCGCACCATGTCCAACACTTGCCAAAACTTCATCCCTCATTTTCTTTGTGTTTCGCACACTCGATATTGTGTGGGCATTTTGACTGTGAAGATGTGCTATGCATGAATGTTGATCAGCATGATGTTAACTGGTTGGTAGTTCCATTTTCGACCATGAATAAAACTTCCAACATGATGTTAACCCTGTTTGAAAGGGCCGTGTTAATATAAATGCTCTGCCTCTGAAAGTTGCAGTTTCTTATCTGAAACTGAACTTGCAGTTTCTTATCTGAAACTGAAACTTGCAGTTTCTTCTCTGAGAATCACATTGTCTGCACTTTTATACTCCTATGAAACTACATTTTTTAAGTGCTAAAAATAGATCTCTAGAATTCATAAAATACTTCATATGCTCAATACTTCAAATCTGAAATTCAAAAGACATTCATATCTAAAAGTACTCTCAAAATACACAACACAAAACACAATTCACAACCTGCAAATACTGACAATCGTAAGCTCCTCCTGACAATTCACAACCTGTCCGACTATTGGGCTGGGGGGGGCAGTCCCCTCCTATTCCTCGGCGGCAGACAGCCGCCCCGTGAGACGATGTGAACGGCGAGGGAGAGGATGGCGGGGAAGCATCGTCGGGCCAACTGCTTTTCTCCTCTTGCAGTTGGGTTCGGTCGATGAAGACTCCATCGGCACGCTATCGTAGGACACCCTCACAAACTGCACCCTGTAGATGCTCAATCCTTCAATCTCTGGTGGATGCTCCATCTGGGATCGATACTCCCACCACCGCTCCCTCACTATCGGATTCGGTGAATCTGTTTGCTCCATGGCCCAGAGGAGCAGCTCTATGTACTCCCGCGCAACTCCCTCCGGGAGTATCACCGCCTTTTCGCTTTGTTGCAGATATTTGCCCATGGATGTCACCGTCGCCGCTAGTTGGTCCTTGTTGTCAAACCAAGACTGTATCTCCAACATCCCAGCTAGCTTTACAGGGTCGCCGTCTGTGATCCTCACGTATCGGTTGTACTCCTCCATCAATCTACTTCTCCACAACACCTTCACTCGCCGACGGTGGTTTTTGAATGGAAGATGAGAGGATCATCGCTGGTTTTGGATTAGAACAGGAGAGGAGCGACGCTGGTTTTGGACTGGAACAGGAGAGGAGGGGCGGTGGTTTTGAAATTGAAGAGGAGAGGAGCGGCGCTGGATTTAGATTGGAATAGGAGAGGAGCGGCGGTGGTTTAAGAGGAGAAGAGCAAAAGAGCGGCGGTGGCCTTGGAAGTATTTTTTTTGTTGTTTTGTGTATTTTGGGTCAAAGTTTGACCAAGTACTGTATTTGACAAGCAAAATGTGAATGCATGTCACCAAAAATTGTATCGTTTGGTTCGTATCTGAATATACTTTCAAATCATCTTATTTTTGCAACGTATAACATATATTTTCTGTGCGAAAATCATGGTCAATTATGACCTAGAATAAAAGGGAGACTAGTTAATGTCGGGTCGCTTTATTAATTGAAGGGTAAATTGATTTTGATTTTGATCCAGTCATAGCGCACCGACCCTCTCGTCCAATCCTAAATCGGTGCCGCACGCTCCTCTCCATCTTCTCCATTGCAAAACCACCTCCTATCCTCTCCATCATCTCCATTCCAAAACCACCGTCTCTCCTCTCCCTCTTCTGATCTTCTCCATTGCAAAACCACCTCCTCTCCTCTCCATCATCTCCATTCCAAAACCACCATCTCGCCTCTCCCTCTTCTGATCTTCTCCATTGCAAAACCACCTCCTCTCCTCTCCATCATCTCCATTCCAAAACCACCGCCTCGCCTCTCCCTCTTATCTATTGCAAGACCATCATCTCTCCTCCCATCTTCCAAAGCTAGCACCGGACCACTCAGAAGGACATCAATGGAGAGGATGCAGTAGCGAATCAGGCAGATCACCGGCGGCGACCAGGCAAAGTTAGCCAGGTTGAAGGAGATCCTTACTTGGTTTGACAATGAGTGGGAGATTTCAAGGACGATGTGGATGATGTGGCAATGTACGCAAAAGAGCGAGACGGCAGCGATGAGGGCGGTGATGTACATGTACTCCTCGGCGGCAGTCACGCTGCAGTCCTCCGAGTTCATCGAGTATCTCCTCTGGGCGATGGAGCAGACAGATTTGCCCGAGGCGACAGTCAGGCGGAGGTGGTGGGCGTACAGGTCGAAGGTCGAGCACCCAGAGGATAACGAATCGATCGAGTATGGTGTGCCGTTCGTGAGGGTGCAGAGCCAGCCGGAGCCACATGAGTATCCGTTCTCCCACCGCAAGACGAGGTCGGATGGCGCGACGTTGCTTCCCCGCCATTCTCCATGGTTCCCTCGACGCTCGCCTCGTTTCAACGGCGGCAGTAGGGTTTAAGCTAAGCTTAGCACTAACCTAATCTTCCACCTGCTCATCCTTACAATCAGTGTGACAACTAATGAAAATCATGCTTACAATCAGTCTCCGAGTACTATGCCAATCACCCTAAAATAGCTCTGGACCTTTGGGTCAAAGTTGTGACACAGTGTACAAATAAAGAAAAATAGATTAGTGCTTCTTTCAGAAAAGAGTACTCCCTAGAAAACTGCCAATATAAGCTACTGGTCTTTGGTTAGAGGATTTGCTGCCGAGAAAGATCCGTCCACAGAGAGCGCCACACATCCCACTGGTGGTGGTGGATGCCAATGCATGCATGCAGCATGGTTGGTGTCGGTAATTTTTACTTGGCACACCTTGCACTCTGCATATATGCCGGTTCCATACGTACATTTGTGCAGTTCCACCAAAATGCAGCTGAATAACCCTGTTTACACAGATAATGAAAAAGTGTGATTACATTATAGTGGCACTAGTTGATGAAACACACAAAATAAATAGAAGAAAATATTGTGATAGTATCATAGTATGCCATGCTGCGAGGGCGAGATGGGCCCTGCGACGCCTCATACGGTACGCCTCATACTGGAAATCATCCCAAGTCTCCCAGATACACCTTCTGCCAGTGATGAACATCAGTGTATAGCGGTAGTACAAGGAGGCGCCTTGAGACATTCAAATCTCTATTTTTGTACAGATCAACTAAAATTAAGCACCCAAGTTTGCAGAAACGCTTAAACATTAACAATGGGAATAGTTGATGAAACATACATTAACAAAGAGAAGCACTTTCTTTATCTACATTGGAAATGAAATGATAGAGAGGACACTCTCTCTATTTTAACTATATTATTACTTCATTTTATCAGTAACACTAGGGTCGAGCAGGTGGCAAACAAGGTGTACCGTGCGTCGCAAGGATGGAGGCCGGGGGTGCTTAGACTGGGATGCTGAAGCTGGCTCTTTCAGTCACCAACATGGATGATTCAATTCATGGGACCTTTTGGTGCAGTTCACCTAAAATGAAGCAATGTCCCGTGAGCTAGCAGCTTCTTCTTCATTTTTTAAGAAAAGGGCTCCAGCCCCGGTTCCATTTCCATCAGAAAATGAAACCCATAGAGCTTCTTTTTCATTAGTTGCAATAAAATTGAGCAACATCAAGGTTGATTGTGAAGCTCCTGGAATGTTCAACTATAATTTGGATATCATTTGTGCAGTTCAACTAAGATCGAGCGTGAAATGTATATCTCTGTTTGCACAAAAAAGGTGGAAAGGAGGGTGACTAACAAGTGATGAAACATGCATCAAATGAAAATAAGCATGTTCCTTATCTGAACGGCAATCCTACAAGGACAGTAGCAATTTCTAAAGCAGTGGCATTGCTAGATATTAGTGTGGGCATTAGAATTAACTATGAAAACCGTTAAATACGACATTACTTTGGGCACGGGAGAGTAGGCAGACCAGGACAGTTGCATTTCTAACGAAAAGAACCAACTTATCTTAATGGGAAATTTAGCAGGACATGTTACTGGAGGCATTACATTGAAAACAACATTGGTTTAACGTGTCCTTACTTTTAGCAGTGCCACTGCTACATTTTACGAGTGGCCTTACATAAGAGTGGCTCGGGGCAACAAACATCAGAATAGGATATCTGGGTTGGTCCCATTTTTGTTCGGTATAGCCACATTATACTGTGTGAGGCTAGCAAATCTAGTGTTGGACTTACTCTATTGACTTGTCCCCCAATCCCCACTTTATTTCTTTTCTCAACCAATAGATCGGGTTTATATTGAGTTTGTACTGTGTTTCCCTTTTTTCCCTATTAGACCTAGAGACCAGTTGGATAGCCAGTCTCTGCTACTTTTCGCCCCCATTATTTCCTCTTTTGACCAAGTCCTAGATTCAGGTAACAAATCCTCCCCCACCCCCACCCCCTTTGTTCCTTGTTTGAACCAAGTAGTACTAGATTGGAGTGCATGAACTAGTTTTACCTCTTAAACGTAAACAATTAGGTGGTTTTTGAACAGCCGATCGATCCTATCTACGAGGGGGCCTAAGAAATAGTAAAAGATACAAATGCAACGATGTCAGGAGCTCGGGAAGTAGAGCAAGGCCGGTTTCGAAGGAAGTTATACCTGATGGTCGCCGGGATGTCGCTAGATGGGCGGCGGGAGGCCGGATCTGCCCACACTACGGCAGCGAGGAAGAAGGGGTCGGAGGCCCTCCCTCGCCATCGGTGCTTGGGAGAGAACGACAAGGCAGGCTGATCGGGACGTGCCAGCAATGGGTAAGAGCCGTCGCCGAGGACGACCGCATGAACATTGCACCTTCTCACCTTCCCCGACGGAGAGGATCCGGCTGGATCTGTGACCAGCAATGAGCAGAGAGAGAGAGAGAGTGTGTGGCCACCGCTGTCGTGTTTAGATCTGGAGAGGACGGACAAGACAGTGTGAAGAGAGCAACACTAGCAAGCAAGCGCGGAGGCTCCTGCCTATATAGTGGAGTACTAGTTTTCTTTTGTCTACCGGAGCCGGCTTGACCTTGTCAATGACTGTCGAGAAGTCTTCATGCACGTGGCCCGGAGGCGCAGTTGTCGTCATTTTGATCTGAAGCACTGGATTATAACATATAACACGAAAAAATGCCACATGACAAGAAATCATAACCTCACTGCCCAAAGGAGACAACATGAATCCCGACGGACAAACTAGATGAGGAAAAAAGCTCAAATTAAAGATAAACTCGTAGAAAAGGGGTCCATCGATAGATGTCCTAATTAACATAGCCGGCTTGACCTAGATGGCAGCCGAGTAGTCTTCATGCATGTGCCCCCAGTGACTAGCCCAACTCAGTTGTCGCTGTTTAACCCTCGCAGTGATCCGAAGCAGATGACACCTAATTTTGCGAGATGACAAGAAACCTTTTTTTAGATTTCTCACCACAACTACAGCCATGTACAACATAGCCTGCACGATATGTAGACGATAGCCAATCCAGGCGTGTCTGCTGGAGTCTGGTCACATGCATGGACGGACTGATCTTTCGTGTCTTGCAGGGATCGTCCAGGCACCAACGTAGTACAACACTTCTCTAGTACTATCGCTCGTCTCCCTCTTCTATTAAGTCACCCGGCTTGCGGGGCCGGTGAGTGTGCCTATGGTTGGTTCTCAATTGCGGTCCCACATGTGTGTGCAAACGCAATATGATGCGCGTTCCATTCAGAGAGCAGCGCGACAGACCGACCGACCGTCTGGGGTGCGATGCAAACGCGACGGGCGTGCTGTATACTCCGTACATGTGTACCGCCGTTTTCTAGAGGGTTTGCTCCATGGTGCAATCCATGGATACAAAATTAGTATACTGTACTATTTAAAAGTCGAGGGCGGGGCTTTTCCTGTGCGGTAGGCGGGGCAGTTCCGCCTAGTCGGTTCGACAAAGACGCGAGAAGATGAGGGAGTAGGCTACTGCAAACATAGGACTGTGTGATTTGACAGCGAGTTACTGCTGGACAGGTGGGCCCCCGTGATTTGACTTGCCGTTATCATTTTAACTGCGGCGCTACGACCAGCGTGAGTCTGCCGATTCCTGACCACCTCCATACAGGTGCCTCTCCCAATGCTCCACCATGTAGTAGAGGTTGGCTCTTGCATGATAGCCCACTTCTCCACTTTTTCCTTGCCTCTCTTTCCTCCACATATGCAAAAATGCCATGTAAAGCGCACTATTGTACTTACTTGCTCCTACAGGTGCTAAGCTTGCCACATAGGCATAAAGTCTGATGTGGCAAGTTTGGTGACCCAAGGAAGAAACGGTGCTAAGCACGTGTACCTAGGTGAAAAGACAATTTTGAGTCTATAGGTAATTAAATGAAGCAAAGTTAGCAACAAAAAACTACTAATAAGCACCTATACATTGGGGACTTGATTGCTAAGCCATTTAATGCCCTTAGAACCTCATCTAAGCACCATTTCATTGGAAGAGGTCACTCCTTGGCAAATGCAATAAATACTACTACGAAGAAAGAGATAGAGAGAAGTAAAAAAATACACTTATAGCCAACCTTATAGCTAACCTTGTTGTAGTATGAGAGACTAAGTGATGACTATGTATGACATGCCAACATTAGATAGCCTAACGGACTATGTTAAATCTCCAAGGGCGCGACCGCGCGAGCGGCGCGATGGTCGTGGTAGGCGCGACCATGATACGGGCTGCTGGCAGCCCTTGGATCTGATATCAAACGGTCGCATGCTAAGTTGCTGAAAATTTGCAGAATAACCCTCTAGGATAGGATATTCACCCATAGGTCTAGAATGACGCCATGCAACCGTTCGATCTCGGATCCAAGGGCTCTCAGAAGCCCATATCATGGGAGAATGGAAAGCCACTACCCTGCCATTCGCATGCTGGCAGTTTGCTCCTACTCGTCCCGCACGTCCTTTAATATTACGGCGGTTCACTCCTAGTCGTCCCGTCCTTTCACATTACGACAGTTCCACTAATACTAACCCTCCTCCCAAATCCATGGCGTCCCAAATCTCCATGATCGGCGGTGAGTACAAGGTTAGAACCATCACCGACGATGAGTTCGACGTCATCTACACCCGTTCTTCCGCGACGGTGAAAGGATGCCTTTCTCGCTTCAGACGCATGTTCGAAAGCTCACATGATGAGTGGGTCGTTGGGATAGATGTTGAGTACACCACAGTCCTGGGACGAGAGAAGGATCTAAAGGATGAAGAGAGGAAGAAGCCCGCTGTGATCCAGGTTTGCGTGCATGACTTATGCTTGGTCTACCACATATGCCATGCCGATGTTGAATGCTGGGATTTTAAGAACTTCCTTGAGAAAAACCTAGTCAAATTCGTTACTATAGACTTTACGAACGACAAAGAGGTCCTGGGTCGGATAGGCCTCGTTGTAGGCAACCCTTCGACCTCTAGAAGAATCGGCTGCTGCCCTCTGGCCAGCCTTCAATGCTGACCCTGGCAGGAGCCATGCATCATCCTTCGTACGGTAAACTGGAGAAACCTAAATACACGTTTCATCGTTATGCATGGCAGCATAATGTACTAGATATAGACCACATCCACTATGCTGCAATGGATGGCTACCTTTGTTTCAATTCTACAAGGGTTAGATGAAGAGCAAGAGCCAAGTGTGCGGTTCAAGCAAAGAAGTATCGGCTAAGAGGAAAAGGGACAAGGAGGAAGTCGAGGACGTGGACGAGGACTCCGAGTAAGGTCGCAGTGTCATTGCTCATGGTGGTTCTAATGCAGTGTCTACCGTATTAGTTGCATAGTTTAATTTCAGGTGTGCTTAGTTTAATTTGAGGGGTGTGCTGTGCTAAGCCCCCAGCAGAACTATGTTATGTTTCTTCTCGTTACTTTAACTCTTCAGTACGTACATACCAGTATTTCTTACATTTCATCTTTTAGTTGGTATAGTACTACCACTCGTTTCTTCACATTATATACAAACAATATATATGGCCAACATCATATAGCCAGCAGTTTAGTTGTCAAAGAATTCCAGGGTGCTTAGTTTTGTCAAAGAATTCCAGGATGCTTAGTTTTATTTGAGGGCTGGGTTGTGCTGGACACCATTATTGTGACTAGCCTTTTTAATAGTACTATATGCATAATTTGGCGACGAGTGCTCTCTATATGTACCACCTTTTTTTCATTTCAAGTTTTGCTCCATGGCGCAATCCATCGATATACTACCTCCGTCCTGGTTTATTGGTCCCCATAGTATTTTATGCCAAACTTTGACCATATATTTAACTAAGTAAATGATAATGCATGCTAGCAAAAATTATATGCTTGGATTCGTATTTGAACATAGTTTTGAGAGATATTATTTTTGGTTACATGCATTAACATTTTTTTAGTTTAATCTAAGGTCAAAGTTTTGCACAAAATACTAAAGGGACTAACAAACCCGGACGGAGGTAGTACTACTGTACAAAAGTATAGTACATTTTTTAAAAGGCTAGAAGGCGGGGCAGTCTAGCTTGGTCGGTTTCACCAGAGGCGAGGGCCTTTGTGATTTGATGGCTCATTACGGCTGGAAGGCGGGGCCTTGTGATTTGACTGCTCGTATAAATGCGCCGACGACCTGAGGAGGAGCAAAGAACCGTGCGGTATACTCAAGTTTTCTGCTGGAGTAGTACTACGACGGAGGAGCACGAAACACGGCAGCCCAATGCCATATGGCGATAAAAAATATCTAATTTGCTAGTCATCTCATTGTTAGCATTGTTCTATTCATTCCCTCAAAAAAACATTGTTCTATTCATGCCTCGCAGAGAACCTGACACGTGCGGCGAAACACCCGAAGCAAAAGATGAAACACAGGAGCAAAAGAAGAAGGAAGATTATCACCCAAATGATCTAATTCACCGCGGAGTCGTAACTACTTCTTCATCGCCTCCACGACCTCCATCTCCTTGCGCGTCTCCTCTGCCATCTTCTTCATTCTATCCATGACGCGGGATTTCTCGATGCGAGCCTTCATCATCTGTTCCACGGCCGCATTACGTACCTTGACAGCAGCCAGGTGCTCGATGCGGAGCTTCGCCAACTCCTCCTTCTGTTCCATGACGAGGGCCTACAACATCTTCATCGAGGAACTACTATTCTCATGCAGCTTCTTCCAGCTGGCATTCTTCTCCTTCAACAGGTCGAGCTCGTGGCAGAGCTTTGCCTTGTCCTCCTGAAGTTGCAGGATTTCGCCGGTCGCCTTCTTCTCCGAGGCAATGCTCTTCTTCAGCAGCATCACCAAGCCGGTGGTCAACTCCCCCTGCTTATTGAGCTCAGCGGGCATGTCGTCGAGGCTCTCCTTCAGCAGCTCCACCAAGCCTTGGATGAACTCCTTCTGCTTATTGAGGTGCTTATTGAGCTGATCGGGCATGCCGTCAAGGGATACCAACTCCAGCGCCGCCGACTCGGCATGTTCGCCTCCGCGGCTAGGGCGCTCCTGGGAGCCATTGCCTGCCCGTGAGAGATCTTTCAAGGTCTCTGCGTGGCGGCGAGCCCTCTCTTTTTTCCGCAGCCTTGGTTGTCGCTCCCTTGTTAGGAGTAGTTCTTGACCTAGAGCTCTGCTCACCGGCCATGGCAAGGATGGACAAAGAATAAGCACTTATGAGGAGGAAAGGTAGAGTAATTTTCGGTTAGGTAGTTCCCCTTTTTATAACCTAAGTACTAGCACTAGCTAGTACTAATACCTGCATAGCGGGAACACGTTCAGGTTTGGTATGTACTAGTAGGTGTGAGTAGGCTTTCGAATGGGATGAGAACAAGGTAAAGATTAATTGATGGTTTTGGTTTCGAGACCCGAAACGGCGCCCGATGAGTTTAGTGGGACATAAATTTCAAGTAGACTAGACTGCTCAAATGCGTAAATATTATGTTACTGTCAAAAATTGGCACAAAATACGAAGGAGACCAATGGAAGTACTACTAGCAACCCATGATTAAGAGTAGTAATGTATTTCTTCAACCCTCACGTCCACTCAATTTGCATGCGCTGTATTAATTGACCATCAATGAAGTGAACGACTTTACACGCGTCAAATTATCACATGGGTTGGATCTTGGTACAAAATTGTGTCCGCCCGTGTACCCGCGTGTGCGTGCGAGGGAATGAGTGCATGCGTGGCATGCGTGCACATCTTCACTTCGTGCATGTACCGACAGTATGGCTCAGGGAGGACGAGTACATTCTTCTGGAACCAGCAGCACGTCACTGTGATCAATCCACACAAGGAGGTCGCGACAACGCCTCCACATGTGCCACGTGGCTTCATGAATGTAGTGTGCCATTGGAATTCTAATTTACGTGTTTTGCACATACTCGAAGTACTAGTAAGGTACACGTGCATTGCATGCATCAGATTTTGCAACCAAATTATGAATAAATACCACACTATAGCATGTAAGCTCTGAGTCATATATGCCTGATGTAGACCTTCGTCTAGTTATTATAGTTCATCTCATTCAAAATCAATTAGTTTTTATAAAAAATCTAGGGCCTCTTGGATTCGTAGGATTTCCAAAAGGCGGGAATAGGAAAAACATGGGATTATAGTGGAATGTCGTCTTGAATCCTACAGGATTGTACGAGTGTTTGATTGTGCATAGAAAAAATACAGAATTCTTTCAAAGAGGTTTGAGTGGATGGGATGTTTCCTATGAAATCTAGTGCAAATGAATCATATGGAAAAATTCCTATGGTTTACAATCCTACGAATCAAACAACCAAGATAGGAAACATTCCTAAGGATTAGAATCCTCCAAAATTCCTTTGAGAATCCTTTGAATCAAAGAAGCCCTTAATCTATTTTATGATTCATTGAATTATGCGTTGTAAAGCATGAAGTAAAAACAAATAATGGCAATTCAACTAGAAAAAAAGTTTGGGTAGTTATGATACGGAAGATTCTAGAACAAAAGAGAACCGTTGTTGTTTTGAGGTTTGTGCATTATGCTTAAGTTCAACCATGGAGTCTGCTAGATTGTACATGTGGCAAAATCCGATGGGGGATAGAAGATGGTGCGAGGGGCCGAGTGGAGGGAGACTATGAAGGAGTGCACAAGTGCGAGATCGATATTTAGAGAGAGGGGGCGAGAACGTGCGCTGTTGCGCGCAGTGGCGGAGCCATGAAAAATAAATGAGCTAGGGGGCCAAGCATTGCTAATCCTTTATGAGGAGGGTCAATTCATGAACTTAAACCATTTTTAGTAGCAATTGTCTAATGATCACATTCATCTTAGCCTCGATATATAGTGATGTTAGGGGGGGGGGGGCAGGGCCCTTGCTGCACATGTCTTCGCCATTGTGCGCGCATCTGAGAGACAAAGCGGAAGGCATGGATGATGAGTGGGGGACGTTGGATATATAATTAATGTGGGTGTATTAGCTATATATGTTAATCCTATATAGATAGGTATAGATTGATCGATGTGGACGTGGGAAAGAGGGTGAGACCTCACTGGATATATCGATTGATCGGTTTGTGTGGAAAACTATGAAAGACCTAGCTATATACACACATACATAGAGGAACATCGATCGTTGTGCATGCACACGTGAGAGATAAAGAATACCCGATATGATGGAGAGGGGGATGTGTGTGGGTGTGTGCCTTCATGGGAGACCGACCTGAAGAAAAAGATTGCATGTGTGCGATGGATAATGCCGACTGGTAGTGTGTGTGCATGCATGCACGAGAGAAAGTTAGTGGTACAATTATAAAGAGAAGACGACTGTGTGGGTGTAAAAGACTAGGTGAGGTCATAATCAATGTAAAGTTGAACTCAAATATTTGAATAAGAGATCCTGATGTTTGAAACCCATGCATGCATAAATATAGCGGAGATCTGCGCGGTGTGGTTTGGGAACGAGCATGTTGTAATGTATACAGATTGAACAAGGTTAGACTGATTTGAATTTGAGATACCGGTGGCAGACATCATTTGGCCACATCGCATCCGTGCATGGACACACTATTCTAATTGGAGATGATGGGTGGCTTTCACATCACGTATCTATATCTATACCCCTATATATATTGTATTTTATATATTTTATATTGTGTGCGGGTAACTTTAACTTTGAAAGATGGTCGTTGGATGAGGCGAATCCGATGGTCCAAAGATGGCAAATTTGAGCACTACTGGCCATTGGATATCATCTAGATTCCACCAGATTTCTCCACATGTATAATCTAGAAGACTCCATGGTTGAACTTAAGCATAATGCACAAACATCAAAACACAAGCACTTCTTCTTTGTTCTAGAATCTTCTATATCAAAATTGTCCAAATGTTTTTCTACATGATTTGCCATTATTTGTTTTTACTTTATGTCTTACAACGCACAATTCCATGAATCTTAATATAGATTAGCTTTCTTATAAAAACTAGATGGTTTTGAATGAAATGAACTATAAGAATTAAACGAACACCTACATCATGCATATATGACTCAAAGCTTACATGCTATAATGTGGTATTTATTCATAATTTGGTTTCCAAATCTCATGCGTGCAATGCACGTGTACCTTACTCTAGTATAAATGTTGTTTGTGTGTGTGTTGTGCATGTTGAGGTGCAAATTGTCTTTTTTTGGGTACATGTTAAGCTTGTTCTCCCGAAATTTCAAGCTGCGCCCTGTTATGCCGAAAATTCAAGCTAGCGTATCTGTCTATCATGTTGCAAAACTCCCGCCTCTTCAACCTGTGCCTTGTTAGCCCGAAATATTTAAGATATATCTTTGTCTCGTTGTGCTCTGACAACTCCCTCCATCTCAACCCGCGCCTTGCTATTCCGAAATTACAACGCGCGCAAAAACTCCCACCTTTGAAATCCCGACACACGAAATGCCCGTGGTACCCCTGAACCGAAAGAACCGCCTCAAATCGGTGGGGGTACTTTCGTAACTTACCCCACATTTCGGACAAGCGCGTCTTCCCCACTCCCATCCCATCCGCCCAACCATTCGTACACCGAGGCCGCGAAAACCCGCGACGAAGCCCCACACCCTGCTCCGTCCTCCACCCAGCCGGAGCCTCTTCCCCAATGATGTCGTCCACAGCAACACCTTGACGTCCCTCATCCATCGTACTGGATGAGGATCCATCGTCGATCTCATCGTCCCGTCGGTTCAGCCACCCCGTCCTCCACCTCCAAGGAGCTGCCCCGATGTTCCCCTCGTCTTTCGCGCCACCTCCATTCCCACACCGTCGTCTTCACCTGCACCATCGAAAGAGCATCACCATCACCGTTTCCTCGGATGAAGATGCGGCCTAATCGGCGCCACCAAAGAGGTTGTACACTAATCGCCGCATTTTCTTCTTGATTCGATCTCACGGTGCTGCCGGCGCTCGGTCCCGAGCCGACATGGCGCGGCTCCATCCACGGCGGCGTCGCCGGCCACTTCCTCCACGGCGTCGCTCCCTCGGCGGCGACGTCCACATCAGTAGGAGTTGCTACTGCTTTAGCTCTCGCTCGCGCTGTTGCTCTACTCTTGCTCTCAGTCCCTTGCCTGGTCTGCTCTTGCTATTGCTCTTGCTCGCGCTGCTGCTCTCACTCTTGCTCTTGCTTGCGATGCTGCTCCGATTTAGCTACACTTCAGTCGACTGAATTGACTTTTGGGTTA